>NC_142049.1:49417264-49753098 GCF_982192425.1 Myodes glareolus
AGCCAGCCTGGGCTATGTGAGACTCTGTTTCAAGACTAATTCATTTTCTCTCTTTTTCTCTTTTGATTTTTGGTTTTTTTGAGATCGTTTCTCTGTGTGGCAGCCCTGATTGTCCTGGAACTCTTCTTTGTAGACCACGCTGGCCTTGAACTCAGAGAGATCCAACTCCTTCTGTCTCCTGAGTGCTGGGATTAAAGGCGTGAGCCACTACCTGCCCTGCAGCCAGTGCTGTAGCCCAAGACAATATTTTACTTGTTTGTGTTTTCCTAGTAAAAGAAAAAATACACAGGGTAGTGAGCATACCAGAGGGTGGGTGGAAAGTGGCTTTACCTGGGTCTTTCTTTTTTTTCTTTTCTTTTCTTTGTTTTTTTAAGTATGTTTATTTTTATTTTATTACTGTTGGTTGGTGTATTGCCTACATGTGTGGGGGGGAGAATGTGTGTGTGAGGGGGGTGTCGGGTCTCCTGGAACTGGAGTTACAGACAGCTGTGAGCTGCCTTGTGGGTGCTTGGAGTTGAACCCGGGTTCTCTGAAGAGCAGTCAGTGTTATTATTTTAAATCATGTGTATTTGTGTCTGTCTGTGGCTGGGTGTGTGCACGTGAGTGTAGTGTTGCTAGAGGCCAGAGGCATGGGGTCCTCTGGAGGTGGAGTCACAGGAGGGTGAGAGCCACTTGATGTGGGGACTGGGAACGGAAGAGCAGCAAGTGCTTCCGTTAACAAGTTGGGCTCTCCAGGAGTGATGCACTAGGACAGTCAGGAGCCAGTGATCACTGGAGGGAGTCTCTGGATGGGATGCAGTGAGCATGAGAGAGACTTTGGGGAGTCTACCTCTGCTTCCCATGGAAGTGGGGGTGACTGGTATGTGTCAGGCAGGTGAACAACGGGAGCAATGTTGTCTTTGAGAAAAATCACTGTGGCTGCTGTATCTAGAGGTGAGATCTCTATTTCTGGCAATATAGACAAGTGCCCCTGGTGTTCTTGACAAGTGTGGCTGATCTAGGTGGAGTGGACCTTGTAGGAGGCAGAAGGACTGTAAGGCTCTCTCAAAAACAAAAAGGCTGGATGGTGGTGGTGCACGCTTTTAATCCCAGCACTCAGAAGAGACAGGCAGGCAGATCTCTGATTTCGAGGCCAGCCTGATATACAGAGCGATTTCCAGGACAGGCTCTAAAGCTACACAGAGAAACTTTGTTTCAAAAAACAAACAAACAAAACCCAAAACAAGAAAAAGACTTTAGTTTGGACGAGGGAGCAAGAGCATGTTGGTTAATGGCGTCTTGAACTGGTCAGTTAATGAGGCTCACACAGGCCCACACAGGCCAGCCAGGAGCAGCCAACCCTGACAAGCCTGGGCTCAGGCCGGGATCTGGGGGAGCTATGCAGCCTCTGGGAGCAGAGAAAAGCTTGTCTTAGTAGAAGCTGTGGGAAGCCACACATCAAAGTGTGGGTGACCTAGAAATAAACACCCCTGGGAACTGTGTGCAGAATTACCTGTCTCCATCCTTGGCATGCAGCAGTCAAGGCTGGCTGCCAGCCTGGTTTTTTGTTTGTTTGTTTGTTTGTTTGTTTGAAACAGGACTTCATGTAGCCCAGGTTGGTCTTGAACTGATCCTCCAGCTCCCACCTCCTTAATGCTGAGATTGCAGGTATGACCGCTGCTTGGTTCACCTGTGAGATGATGCAGGCCTGGCAAGACTGAACACTGTCTCAGAGGGCCACTCCAAGACTTCTCACTGCTATTCTGTGTGTGTGAGTGTTCTGCCTGTATGTGTGTATCCCATGTGTGCGCAGTGCCCAAGGAGGGAGGCTGTGAATAAGGGAGAGAAGTAGCCTGAAGGGGGTCCTGAGGGTTCCGGTGTGCTCTGTCCAGGCAGGGTCAGTATTTGGTCTGGTATAAGTCGGAAAAGGATGAAAGTCCTGTCCGGGTGCAGACCTGCTGTCCAGCATTGGAAAACTGAGGCAGGAGGATTAAGAATTCAAGGCCATAGCTGGGCAGTGGTGGCGCATTTAGCACTCAGGAGGCAAAGCCAGGTGATCTCTGTGAGTTTGAGGCCAGCCTGGTCTACAAAGCAACTCTGTCGGGGGCTGGAGAGATGGCTCAGAGGTTAAGAACATTGCCTGCCCTTCCAAGGTCCTGAGTTCAATTCCCAGCAACCTCATGGTGGCTCACAACCATCTGTAATGAGGTCTGCTGCCCTCTTCTGGCCTTCAGGCATACACGCAGACAGAATATTGTATACATAATAAATATTTTTTAAAAAAGCAATCCTGTCTTGGCAGAAGTGTTGGGGGCAATTCAAAGCCAGCTTGAGCAGCGTAGCCAGATCCTATCTGTCTCCTAATTGATTAGTAAATAATTTTAACCTCACTGGTTGGTGGTTGTGCACACCTTTAATCCTAGCACCAAGGAGGCAGAGACATGTGGATCTCTGTGAGCTGGAGACCAGCCTGGTCTACAGAGTGAGTTCCAGGATAGCCAGGACTATACAAAGAAATCCTGTCTTTAAAAACCAAAAAAAGGGGCTGGAGAGATGGCTCAGTGGTTAAGAGCATTGCCTGCTCTTTCAAAGGTCCTGAGTTCAATTCCCAGCAACCACATGGTGGCTCACAACCATCTGTAATGAGGTCTGGTGCCCTCTTCTGGCCTGCAGGCATACACACAGACAGAATATTGTATACATAATAAATAAATATTAAAAAAACAAAAAACAAAAAAAGGACAGCCTGGTCTACAAACTGATTTCCAGTACAGCCGGAACTATTACATAGAGAAGTCCTGTCTCGAAAAATAAAAATAAATAAAAAATAAACATAAAAAAATTTAACCTCAAAAAAAGTTGAGACAGGCTCTCCCTAGGGAACCCAGGATAATCGCTTATTTGCTTTTGGCTTGATTTGCTTGTTTTTTGAAATGGTCCAGTGTAGTCCGGGCTGGCCTTGAACTCACTGTGTGGCTGAGTGTGACCTTAAACTAGTCTTCCTGCTCTTAGCCTCTAGAGTACTGGGGTGATAGTGTGCTGCAGTGGCCAGCTAATTCAGTGTCTGTTATCTCAGTACGTGGTCCTAGCTGGTGTAGAACTTTGGGGGATCCTGCCGCTCCTCCTGAGGTTTCCCTACAGTCATGAACCACCATGCCTAGCTCAAATCTGCTACTTGTACACGGAGCAGTGGTTTTTAATGTAATCTTGTGTGCAACCATCACCACTACCTAAATCCAGAGCAGTTTTGTCACTGCCAGAGAGAGCAATCTCTAAGCAGGTCTGCACACTATACCCCATACCCGCTTGGAGATCACTAATCTATCCCATGGGTCTGTATGAAGAGGTCTGGTGGCTTTTTCTCAGCAAAGTGTTTTTGAATTTGTCCATCTGTAGTGGGTATCAGACTTCTGCACGGAGCTGGGAAAACGGGTCAGTTGAGAAAGGGCTTGTGGTGCAAGCATGAACCTCATGTTCGGAATCCACAAGCCCACGTAAATAGCTGAGCGTCACTACTATAGCTCCAACCATGGCGTGCTGTGCCAAGACAGAAGGGTGCACCTAGTCTTATCAGTGAGCCTCAGGTTCAGTGAGAGACCTTATCGAAAGAATAAGGTAGAGAGATACAGGAGGTTAGCCAGCGTTGACCTCTGGTCCTCACATGCATGCACCCTGGTGTGTATACACACACACACACACACACACACACACACGCACGCACGCACGCGCATGCATGCATGCACACTGCACCCTGTTACATGTATATCACACGCACACACTATACTATACACATATCACACATATACTTCACACACACACACACGCCTGACAGCATGTTTTATTGTTGGTTGTCACAAACTCTACCTTTTGGCAGGTGTACATTCTCATCTGAGTGCTGTCTGAAGTGTTCTTGTGTTGTTCCTAGGAGTCAAACTGCTGGGTTGGTTGCTGTTTTGAGACAGAATTTTGTTCGTTTCTTTGTTTGTTTTGGGGGACACGGTCTCATAGAGTCCAGGCTGACCTTGAACCTACTGTGTAGCCCAGATTGTCCTTAAACTTCTTTTTTGTTGTTTGTTTGTTTGTTTGTTTTGAGACAAGGTTTCTCTGTAGCTTTGGAGCCTCACAGAGTTCTGCCTGCCTTTGCCACCCTGCTGTCCTTGAATTTGTAATCTCCCTGCTCAGCTTCATAAACAGCCTCCTAAATGTTAGAATTACTTGGGTGAGCTGCCAAACATTTCTCCAGATTCCCCTTTGACCTTAAAGATTTGTTTTATTCTAGATCTTGTGTGTGTCTCTGTGTACTTGAGTAGAGGTATCCTCAGAGGTCCCTACCGTTGGAGATAAGGTGGCTGGGAGCCGACTAGGGTCCTGACAGTGTGTGCTAACCACCACCTCTCTTGCCTCCACCCTTCTAGACTGTCTTGCAGGCATCGTGGCGTGTGCTGTGACTCCCAGCACGCAGGCCACAGGGCAGACAGGTTTATGTAAATCTGAGGCTACTCTAATATTCCTACTGAGTTCTAGGCTAGCCAGGGGGCTACATGATGAGAGACTGTCTCAAAAGGGGGAACGAGGAGGAGATGCTGTTCAATTACCAGCCTGACTTTGAACTCACTAAGTAGTTTAGACTGGCCTTGAATGTATTGTTATCTTGCCTCAGCCTCCTTAGGGCTAGGATGGCAGGTATGTGTCACCAGCCACAGCTTATCACTCCTTTAAATATATTTATTTATTCATTTTCTATATGTATTGTGCTTGTGTGAATTTATGTACACCAGATATGTGCAGAACACCATGGAAGCCATTCCCTGTCCTCTGACTCCCCCTCTCCCTCCCTGCTCCCCTGAAGTCGGCTGGGTCTGGACTTAATCTGTACCCATCTTTCCTACCTGGCTGCATCTGTGTGTGGTGCAGTTTGCACTGAACCTGTGCCATGGTCTGTCTTCTGCCTGGGCAGGAACCAGGCAGGACAAGGGAATCCTGCATTCACGTGTGGATGCATGGAAGCAGGCCGGGGATGAACTTCATGGCAGAGTGTTCACCTAGCACGCCCACCGCACTGTTCCCATCCACAGGGTCGCAGAAATGATGTGGTGGTGCCCCTCATCAGTCAGGATATAGAGAAGGGTCCTGAGCTGAAAGTGATCCTGTCTAAAGAGTGAGTCCCGGCCAGGCCATGGTGTCACACGCCTTTAACCCAGCATTTGGGAGGTGGAGACAGGCAGATCTTTTGACCCTGGCCTACAGAATGAGTTCCAGCACAGCCAGCGATGCACAGAAACCCTGTTTTGGAAAGCAAAGCCAGCCCCCCCCCCAAAAAAAAAATGAGTTCCAGGCTAGCCTAGATTACACAAGACCCAGTAAATAAAGTATTAAAGAGAAAGCCAGAGAGCTGAGATATAGCTGGATGGGTTCCCTGGAATTGTAGCACTGGGCAGATGGGAGCAAAAGGATCAGAAGCTGAAGGCCAGCCTTGGCTCTTGAGGCTCTGATTGTAGTGCAACAGTCTAGAAGTACAAAGTTGTCAGTTTGGAATCCTGGGTGGGCAGGGCTGGGCCTCCGTGGGCCTCCAGGACTCCCAAAGAACTGTCTGCTGCCTCGTCTCCTTTGATTGGTTCTGTCCCTGACTCCTTAGTTACTGGTGAGGTCCATGAGCACAGGCGTGTTCGTCAGTGTGTTTGCAGGCTCTTCATTACCCACCACAATGCAGGGCACACACAGGTATGCAGAATGCAGGGCAGAACCAGCCAGCACATTTTGTTTGGTCCTGCCAGTTGTTTTGTGGATGATGAGTCCTTGGGACAGTCAGGGAAGTGTTCAAATGCTTTGAGGTCACTCTGCCTGTCTGTGTCCTGTCCTGACCACATGGCAGCAGTAGGAAGTCGGGTGCACTGGGTCCAGGGAGGCCTCTGACTGCCATGTGCTGTCCCCACAGAGACAGCATGGACAGTGTGAAGCAAAGTGCAGCCCTGTGCCTGCTTCGACTCTACAAGGCGTCCCCTGACCTGGTGCCCATGGGCGAGTGGACAGCACGCGTAGTGCACTTGCTCAACGATCAGCACATGGTGAGGTGCCCTGCTGCCCCGAGTGCCTGACCTCTTCCCTGATGCTGGGAGCCCCATGATATTCCAGCCCAGGTCCTGTGTTCCAGTGCCTGCCACCTGCCCAGTTTTCTAGAAACCTTCCTACCTCCCTGACATCTCCTTCGCTGCCAGGAACTGTCCCCAACTCTGACCCAACCCCTAAAAAAATCCTGACTGTTTCTGAGCCTAGAGATCCCTAGCAAGGCCCATTACTTGCCTCTATGAAAGTCCTGACTCTTGGTGCCACCCAAGATTCCCAGTACCCCAACTGTGTTCCTTACTCCTGACTTACCTTGATGCCAGGGCCTTCCCAGTGACTCCCAAACACCAGGTTCTTGAATCTGTTCTGTGAGATCTCTTTCCCCTTCACCTGCAACACAGTCACCCTTGTGTACTTCTTGCCCCACCTGAACGTCCTTGTGTTTGCCGGTCCCCATCCTGGCCCTAAGCCTGGGCCCTCACACTTACCGTCTCTGCAGGGAGTGGTCACAGCCGCTGTCAGCCTCATCACCTGTCTCTGTAAGAAGAATCCAGACGACTTTAAGACCTGTATCTCCCTGGCTGTGTCTCGCTTGAGCCGGGTGAGTATGCTCTCCCACTAGCTGTGGGAGGGACTGGCTCTCCTGTGTCTCTAACACCTCTGTCTCTCCTCCCTTCCCTAAAAGGCAAGCCAGCCTGCACTTACAAGCCAAGCGTCTGCATTGGCTTCAAACAGACTGTAGCTACAGTCAAGTGCTGTCACTTCTCAGCTTTTCTTCCATGCTTCAGAGGCTGACACCAGTGCTGTGTGCAGCTTGGCTGCTGTGGCTAAGGTGTTGAGAGCAGGAGCTGGGACCACCAAGCATCCCAAAGCCGTCTGCTCTTCCCTCCTTGTCTTCCTGTTCTTTCTTTGCTTCTTGCCACCTCACTGTCCTCAAAGCACCCTGGGCCTTCTTAGTGCGTGGCTCTCTGTGTCTGAATCAGACCTGAAGGGGGCCCGTTCTGCTGGGAAGGGAGAACATGACAGGGATGGTGTCTCAGTGACTAGCTGCCAGGAAGGCTGTGCGTCATGGAGGGAGCTCAGCATCATGGGTGTCTAAGGGGGGTCCTAGCCCAGTCTGGGAGCCAGGAGAGCTTCTCAGGTGGCAACTAAATGGAGACCCAGAAAAATCAAAATGTTGTCTGGGAGGTCAGAAGTATTCCAGATCCTTGGACAAGAGGAACACCTGTGCCACCATTCATTTTGTCCCCAGCGCCTCATTTCCCACACACGTGAGTGTGCCGGGTGCCAGACCCGGGGGGGGGACAGAGATGTGCAGAGTGCTGCGGGGAAGACTTCCTAGAGGAAGTCTTTGTTTGATTGTTTTGTCCCATTTACCCCAGACAGGGTTTCTAAAACTTACTCTGTAGACCAGGCTGGCCTCAAACTCACAGAGATCTGTGTGCCTCTGCCTCCCAGGTGTGGGTGCTGGGATTAAAGGTGTGCGCCACCACTGCCCGGCTACTTGGAGAGGGATTTTCAAGGTGGAATAGGAGGTCACCCTGACGGGGGACAGTCATACAATCTTTTAATCCTTCACTGTGTCCCTTTCTGACCTATGTTGGACCAGGGGCCTAGGGAGGATCAGATCCAGCTCCAGACTCTTCAGTAGTTTTCCCAAGGTGCTCAAGATGCAGGAACCAGGGTAGTAGGGGCTGATGGAGGAGGTAGAGCCCAGGAATAAGTCAGAGAGGCTTTGGCCTGCCCTTGGGACTGTCACCACCACCCCCTGTCACCACCGCCCACTGTCACCACCGCCCACTGTCACCACCACCGTCCACTGTCACCACCGCCCACTGTCACCACCGCCCACTGTCACCACCACCGTCCACTGTCACCACCACTGCCCACTGTCAACACCACCCACTGTCACCACCGTCCACTGTCAACACCACCGTCCACTGTCAACACCGCCCACTGTCACCACTGTCCACTGTCACCACCACCGTCCACTGTCACCAGCATTACTTGGAATGTTCAGAGTCAGGTATTGGAGCACAATGCAAGCACGCAGGAGGGTCTTGCATGAGACCAGCCTGGGCTGTTTAGTGGAACTCTAGTTCAAATACAAAGAAAGGTTCCGCCAACCTTTCTGACCCCCCCCTCAGGCCACACTCCATCCAAGCCTTGGTTTCCCCTTTCTGTAAAACCTGGCTCTCATGGTGCCCTGTGTGAGCATACCCCTCCTTGTCCCACCCGCTACTCCCCCTTCTGCAGATCGTCTCCTCCGCCTCCACCGACCTCCAGGACTACACCTATTACTTCGTTCCTGCGCCCTGGCTCTCTGTGAAGCTGCTGCGGCTGCTGCAGTGCTACCCACCGCCAGGTGAGGCCCATGGGCTGCCAGCGAGGCTATGGGCAGGGGCAACCTGGTGCCCTGTCTGCACATCTCCTGGGTGACACAGTTGGGCCCATTTCCTTCTCATAGCTAGGTGCCATGCGGAGAGGATCACGGCCAGAGCAGGGAGGTCTGACCCAGGGGTGCCCACTAGAATCTCTGTCAACTGTTTGATGCAGCTGCAGTCTGGCTAGTATCCCTCTGCCACAGCAGTGGGGCACTTTGGGGCACTGATCAGTTTTGTTTCTGTTAAACTCATAATCTTAGAGCTGGGCAGTGGTAGCGCAAGCCTTTAATCCCAGCACTCTGAGTTCAAGGCCAGCTTGGTCTACAAAGTGAATTCCTGAACAGCCAGAGCTACAAAGAAACACTGCCCCCCCAAAAAAAAGCCAAACAAACAAAACCCCAAACTATCATAACCCCTGGAGCCCGGATGGTATGCAGCGGCTCTCTGGGCTGGTAGCTGAGGGTCAGCTTCTTGGGAAAGCTTGATCTCCATGGCAGCTCTGGAAGTCTCCTGAGGTCTCCATACTTGTGTGTGAAACTTAGGAGCATCGGTGCAACTGAAGAGGAAACTGGGGCTCATTCCCAGCAGGGTCAGTGTGGAGTGGGTGGAGCCTAGACCTGGAAATAGATAGAAGGCAAAGGCCCAGCCTGGGACTGCAGAGTTTAAAGGTAGCTGGGCCCCTACCACAGAGGTGAGAGCTGGAACAGGCTGCAGACTTGGGGACCACTGGGCAGAGAGCTCAGCCACTTACCTCCCTTTCCCCAGAGGACGCGGCTGTGAAAGGGCGGCTAGTGGAGTGTCTCGAGACTGTGCTCAACAAAGCCCAGGAGCCCCCCAAGTCCAAGAAGGTGCAGCACTCCAACGCCAAGAACGCCATCCTCTTTGAGACCATTAGCCTCATCATCCACTATGACAGGTGCTGTGGGCGGGTGTGGAGAGGCAGGGCCACCGGTCTGAGGGAAGAGAGAACGGGATGTCTGAGGAAGGAAGGCTGATTTAAAAGTTGAACTTGAGGAAGGAAAATGGGGCCTGAACCCCGCAGTCTAAGGGAGAAGACTGGGGCCTGGGATCCTTGCTCGGAAGGGGACAGAGGTGTGAAATGCTCCTCTGAGGTGATGCAGAGTTGCTGCTTATCTTGTGGGTTCCCTCCTGCACTCTGGGGGGAGCTGACTGTATTCCCCACTGTAGTGCATATGTGCCCGGAAGTCTAGGTTCCTAGGAGGGTCAGAACAGGATGTTGGCGTGAGCAGAAGGGAGGCCCTGGGTCCTCAGGGAGCTCTGAGATGGAGCAGTTCATGTCTCTTCTCCATCTGTACTTGTGCTTGGCAGTGAGCCCAACCTCCTGGTCCGCGCTTGTAACCAGCTGGGCCAGTTCCTACAGCACCGGGAGACGAACCTGCGATACCTGGCCCTGGAGAGCATGTGCACGCTGGCCAGCTCTGAGTTCTCCCACGAGGCTGTCAAGACCCACATTGATACCGTCATTAATGCCCTCAAGGTGCAGCTCTCTGCCCCACTCGGTGGCTAAGTGCTTGGTGGCCCTACAATGGGCCCAGTACAGTTTAGACCCCAGCTTGGTCCTGCTCTTCTTCCTCAGACGGAGCGGGATGTCAGTGTGAGGCAGAGGGCGGCCGACCTCCTATATGCCATGTGTGACCGGAGCAATGCCAAGCAAATTGTGTCAGAGATGCTGCGGTACCTGGAGACTGCTGACTATGCCATTCGAGAGGAGATTGTGAGTCTGGGGGCCAGGGTTGGGCACCTGGATGTGAGGGACAACAGCCAGGACCTGGACTACAGAATCTAAGGGAGGAGGGCTGGGGTCTGACCCCTTAGGTTGGAAGGAGGACCTCTGGGGCTAAGAGAAGACTAAAGTTAGGAATCCTGAGTCTTACGGGATGAGACTAGGGAGGGGCTTTGGCTGTTAGGATGGGGTCAACAGTGGTCAGAACTCCAGGAATGGCAGTAGTCACCCTCCTGTGGGCATCGGCGTCCAGTCATACCTTCCCTCTGCCACAGGTGCTGAAAGTGGCCATCCTGGCCGAGAAGTATGCAGTGGACTACAGCTGGTATGTGGACACAATCCTCAACCTCATCCGCATCGCGGGCGACTATGTGAGCGAGGAAGTGTGGTACCGAGTGCTGCAGATTGTCACCAACCGTGATGATGTCCAGGGTTATGCTGCCAAGACAGTGTTTGAGGTTAGCGTTCTTCACTTTGCCCCCATGATGGAACTCAACTGCCAATCAAAAGCAGCTAGGCATTAATACACCCCACCAGAAGGGACCTGCAGCCTTGGGGCCTTGTCCAGGAGAGCAGGCTCTCACTGTGCAGTGCTCCACAGGGTCAGAGGGTTCAGTCACGGCAGGAAGGCGTGTGTGGCTGCAGATGTGTGGCTAGTGCTGGGTGAGCACCTGCTGTGTAGTCATGAGAGTCTGGCTTAAGCCAGCGCAGCTGTGTGTGGCTGGAACTCCAGCACTGTGGGACAGAGACAGGCAGGTTCTTGGGGTTTGCCGACTAGCTAGTCTAGCCAAAACAGGAACTGTAGGTTCAGTGAGAGGATCCTGTCTCAGGGTGGAGGGTGCCTGAGGAAGATGCCTGACACGGGCATGAACTCCTGTGTACACATGTGCACACACAGAACTTGGGGTGGAAGCTGATCATGGCTGTCCAGGAAGTAATCAAGGATAACATACTTCCTGTTCCCCTCTCTTCTCCAGGTAGGTTCCACCTCCCACAGTTTCTAGGACCTCCCCAAACAGCATCAGCAACTGGGGTTCAAGCACTAAACCACTGAGTTCAGGCTTGTCCCTTATCTGCCCGCAGGACATTGTGGAGGTCACGGGACTCTCCTTGTCCTCACGCTCCTCTCCCTTGTTCCCTCACAGGCCCTCCAGGCCCCAGCCTGCCATGAGAACATGGTGAAGGTTGGTGGCTACATCCTTGGGGAGTTTGGGAACTTGATTGCTGGGGACCCACGCTCCAGGTGAGGGAGCCTCATTCTGGGGGACCGCTGAGGAATGATGAGGTTCCCTGGAACCCTCTCAGCGCATTTCAGTTGCCCACCTGGGTGAGGTCACAGCCTTGCCCTAGGGAGTATGGGTGACGGGGCATCTCTGCTGACTTCACCTCTCCACAGCCCGCCTGTGCAGTTCTCACTGCTGCACTCCAAGTTCCACCTGTGCAGCGTGGCCACTCGTGCCCTGCTGTTGTCCACCTATATCAAGTTCATCAACCTTTTCCCTGAGACCAAGGCCACCATCCAGGGAGTGCTGCGTGCCGGCTCCCAGCTACGCAATGCCGATGTGGAACTCCAGCAGCGGGCAGTGGAGTACCTCACCCTCAGCTCCGTAGCCAGCACCGATGTTCTGGTCAGAGCCCATGCCCCACACCTTCCTTCGGATCACCCTCTTGGGCCGTAAGTGCCCCTAACCTCCCATCCTGCCCACAGGCTACTGTGCTAGAAGAAATGCCCCCATTTCCTGAACGTGAGTCATCCATCCTGGCCAAGCTGAAGCGCAAGAAGGGCCCTGGGGCAGCCAGTGCCCTGGATGACAGCCGAAGGGACACCAGCAACAATGACATCAATGGTGGTGTGGAACCCACCCCCAGTACCGTGGTGAGCCCAGTTATGGTCCACATGGCTAGGTTGGGTCCCCTGTCCCTTGTCCCCTCTCATGTCACCTAACCCTCTCTTGCCTTAATTGCAGTCAACACCCTCCCCCTCCGCGGACCTCTTGGGGCTGCGGGCAGCCCCTCCCCCTGCTGCACCTTCAGTTCCTGTAGGTGGGAACCTGCTGGTGGATGTCTTCTCTGATGGCCCCACTGCACAGCCCAGCCTGGGGCCTACCCCCGAGGAGGCCTTCCTCAGGTACCTCCTGTCCTTGTCCTTCCATCTCCCTGCTGTCCCCAGCCTCTGCCTGCCACTCTGGACTCTGCTGCCCTTGCTGCCCTGTGCTGTCCTTTCCCATACTCAGCCCACTCTTCCTTCTGAATCCTCTTGCCTCTCTTTCCCTGGCCCTCTTGCTGCCTCTCTGGGATTGGCTGCCTGCCACACCTGTCTTCTCTGTCTGCTCTGGGATTGGATGGCCCAGCGAGCTGGAGCCCCCTGCCCCTGAGAGCCCCATGGCTTTGTTGGCTGACCCAGCTCCAGCTGCTGAGTAAGGGGTGGCCTCTGGCTATGGGGTTGATGGATGTTCCCAGGGTGGGCTTCAGGGGTCTCTGATGACTGGCAGAGGTTAGAAAACAGTGGAAGTTGGGGTCCTTGGGCGATCCCTCTGCCAGGGTCCCACTCCCATTCCTGAGGGTCTCTGGGGAAGCTTGGCCTGTGGGTTCTGGGGAATCTGCCTTCCAAGAGAGTGTTGCCTAACCCGATTACCTCAAGTCCCCAAGCCCCTGTGCATGTCACTTCTTCCTCTCCCCAGCCCAGGTCCCGAGGACATAGGCCCTCCCATCCCAGAAGCCGACGAACTGCTCAACAAGTGAGTTCTGGAGAGGTGGGAAGGGGAGCGGGGGCAGTGGGGTGCCCAGGAGCCCTGCCATCCTGACTCCCACCACCCTGCCAGGTTCGTGTGTAAGAATAGTGGGGTCTTGTTTGAGAACCAGCTGCTGCAGATTGGAGTCAAGTCCGAGTTCCGGCAGAACCTGGGTGTGTCCTGGTGGCCCGGAGGGGAGGGTACTGGAGGGGTGTGTTTTTGGCAGCACCCCCTGGCTGGGCTGGTGGCAGGGTATGGGAACGGGGGAGCTTGGATGGAGCCTTCACCCACCCGCTGCAGGCCGGATGTACCTGTTCTATGGCAACAAGACTTCTGTGCAGTTCCAGAGCTTCTCGCCCACTGTGGTCCACCCCGGAGACCTGCAGACTCATATCCTCTGCTCTTGGCCTGGAGGGTGCCCACCCCACCCCTGTAGTCCTCTGGGAAGCAACACTCGGCTCCATACCTGTTCAGCCCCTCACTCAGAGTTAGGCACATGTCACTTCTAAGACTGTTTGAACAGTAGGTAGGCCTCTCTACCCAGGGACAAATGACAGTAACCCAATGTACAGAATATATGACTTCCAACACCCCAACTACCCTGCCAGGCACCTTACCTTTGCTGATGTCTGTGTGTGGCTTCATGCTATGGGGCTAGAGGCTCCTGCAGTCAGGTTAACCAAGAATGCTGCACACTCTGCCGGCCCTGCAGCACCTCAGCTGTGTGGCCTGCCTCCTAACTTTCCTCCAGGAAAAGTAACTCTCCTTTCTTCTGCTAGGAGGGCTGTTGGTTGTTTTTGAAGCTGTTTGTGTGGCCTAGGGTGGCTCCACTTACTCTACAGATTGAACTGGCTTTGAATTCAAGATGAGCCATCTGCCTCTGCCTGCCAAGTGCTGGGATTATAGGTGTGCACCAGCAAACCTGGCTTCCTGCCATTTTGAAAGAGCAGTTTGGATGTTCTGGAAGGTGTATGGCAGATCCAGGCCCCCTCTTTTTTTTATATTGTCCTCAGTCCACATGTGTGAGACCAGAACAGCTAGTTCTTCACCCTCTGCTTTGTTGACCAGAACCCAGGGCAGACAGTTTTATGTCCGAAGTAGGGCAGTGCCAGTAGGGTGTAGGTACCAGCCAACCTTGTACATGTTCCTGACATGAAGTCAGGCCTGAGCACAAAGGTGACACTGATTACTTCCATCTGGCTGTGTGGCCACTGCTACTCAGACAGATATGTTCTAATGGTGGGTGGTTTCTTGGCTCCTCAGGACATTTTACATGTACCCAATTTGCACTTGAGGCTAAGAAAATACTATCTTGCCCACCATGATCCATGTGGTTTGTCACCCATTGGAGATCCCTGGGTGTCCCAGATGTCACAGGAGGAAGTCTGTGAGTCTGCGGTTGACCCTCAGAGCCTCTGACAGACGCTCAGGTTGTGCCACCCCTGTTCCTGGCCTCCTTAACTCCATGGCCACAGCTGGTGGTGCAGACGAAGCGTGTGGCCGCGCAAGTGGACGGTGGTGCCCAGGTGCAGCAGGTGCTCAACATCGAGTGTCTGCGAGACTTTCTGACGCCTCCGCTGCTGTCTGTGCGCTTCCGGTGAGTGGGAAGGAGCAAAGTGGGGGTGGGGGGGCAATGAGGCTGGTCTTCAGGGATGGGGCCTGGTGAGCTGCTCTCATCTGTTCAGGTACGGTGGCACCGCCCAGTCCCTCACTCTGAAGCTACCAGTGACCATCAACAAATTCTTCCAGCCCACGGAGATGGCTGCCCAAGACTTTTTCCAGCGCTGGAAGCAGCTGAGCCTGTGAGGGGCGGGGTTGAGAGGTGGAGGGAGCTGGGCTGAGGGGCGGGGCAGGGCAGCGTCTCCTGGGCTTGACAGTGCTTTCAACCTGCCAGCCCCCTGCAGGAAGCACAGAAAATATTCAAAGCCAACCACCCCATGGATGCTGAAGTTACTAAGGCCAAGGTGAGAGAGAGACTGGGCATTTACTGGGTGCTGGCCGCTGGATAGATCAGTTTTCACCCATGAGGGTTTGGCCTGAGGTAGTCTAGAGGCTTCTCAGCTCTGCTTCAATACCCATCCCTTTCTAGCTTCTGGGGTTTGGCTCTGCTCTACTGGACAATGTGGACCCTAACCCTGAGAACTTCGTGGGTGCTGGAATCATCCAGACGAAAGCCCTGCAGGTGGGGTGTCTGCTTCGGCTGGAGCCCAATGCCCAGGCCCAAGTGAGTAATGAGGGAGGACCTCGCTGTGCCCCCACATTCCCTGTTCCCAACCCTCCTTCCTGTGTCTTCCATCTTCACTGACCTGACTTTTCTGACCCCTTCTGGGCTCCCTCATCTCATGGCTGCCATCTCCACACAGATGTACCGCCTGACCCTGCGCACCAGCAAAGAGCCTGTCTCCCGTCACTTGTGTGAGTTGCTGGCCCAGCAGTTCTGAGCCCTGGACTTGCTCTGGGATGTGGCCAGTGCCAGGCAGCCCTGGGATGGAGGCAGCTGTGGTGGAGGGGGCAGCGAGGAGACCTCCGGTGGTGACAGCGAAGACCCCAGGGATGGAGGCCTGCCTGAGCTTCCTCTGGCCTTTTGTATTTTTAGTTTTGTTCATCTGCTGCTGTTTACATTCTGGGGGGGTCAAGGGAAGCACCCTCCCTCCCTTGTCCCCCGGAGCACAGAGGGGAGAGGAGCCAGAGAAGTCGGTACCTCCTCCCCTCCCCCCCATTGTCGCCCGCCCTCCCCTCTCTCCCCATCTGGGGCGTGTATTATTGTGAGTGAATAAACAGAGAGACGCTAATGTTACCCCGTCTATTGACTGCCTGCCCCTGGGTGATCAGAGGAACGGGGTAAGGGCTTGTAGGGTGTGGGTGGCAAGGTTTCGCAGCCCATGGGTGGGGCTCTGAGGAGACAGCATCAACAGGAGCAGCCGCAGCCCTAGCTGCAGAGCCACCAGCTGCCACCCCATGCCTGGCCCTAGCACAAGGTAGCAAGCTCTGGGCCTCTGGGCTGGGTGGGCTGCATCCTCTTCTTTCTCTGCAGGCCCTGGTTCTGGGAAAGGAAGGGTGGCTGGGTGAGCAGCACAGCTACAGGCTTGGAAGCCACATTCAGCCAGGGCCCAGCGCCCCTCACTAGCGCACTCCTTCCCAGGTCCTCCCAGGTCATCCTCTTCCCGCCTAGCCTGGCTGCTTTCCTCCGGTCTGCGTGTGAGCTCAGACAGTTCTAACATTAGTTGACATCAGGTGCTGTCACCCTCCTGGGGATCTCAGCCCATTCTCCTAGTGTGCACACTTGTGAACTCTTTATCTGGCTGGGCACCATCAGCCCCGGCTTCTGTCTCTTGGGGCTTTAGGGACCTGGGACAACTTTCCCAATGTGGAGTCTGCAGGATCCTTACTCCCTTCAGCTTGAGCAGAGTTCTGCCCGGCCCTACGGAGGGTGACAGGAATGACTGATTGAGTGGTGCCACTTGGCCTTGCTTGGCCTTGGGATCAACAGAACTGGTGATGGCCCTGCTGTAGGATGAAGCGCTGCGTCCTCCTTTCTTTGAGGCACTACAACACAGGCCAGCCTCAGACTCATGGCTATCCTGCCTTGGCCCACCTGGAGCTGAAATTTCCATGTGTGGGACAGATGCCCGGTCAGAACCAGGCCTTCATGTAAAAGCTGACTGGAGAAGGGTCCAGAATTCAGTACTAAGACCGTCCAGGGCAATTCAGGCCTATGCTGGGTTCTCTGCTTCAGGGCGTGTACACCATGTGGGATCCATGCCTACCGCTGACCTGGTGGGAAGTGTGTGGTAGCCACCAGAGTGTAGAAGTTTCTAAGGAGGCGCCGGCGCTGCTCAGGGGAAGGCTCTAGAGAAAAATGAGCAGCGTGACTAGATGGCCCCTGGCTCACGGCCCTCTCACCCGCGGCTTCCCTGTGCACCTTTATCTGGTGACGGCTCCACAGTGAAGAGGCAGCGTCTCAGTTCCAAGTGGAGCAACAGCAGGCTGGGGAAAGGCACTATCAGGTCATGGGGAGCTGACAAGGCAAACTGCCCGCCCACTCCACCCTGCACCCCACCACCGAGCCTTACCCGAGGATGTCACTGTGCAGCGGGAACCCTTCGGGTAGCGCCCTAGGGCCAAGTGGCAGGCAGGCCCGGAGGGGCTCCAGCAGTGGCTGCCACCAGCGTTCCAACAGCTGCAGGAGACGTGGTCAGTGTGAGGTAGGGGCTAGGGGTGGGGAGGGAGTCCATACCTAGTGGAGCCTGGTTGGCTAGGGACTATAGCAGGTGGCATGGCGCTCATGAAGAGCTGTGCTGGGGGCGGCAGCTCAACTGTTCTCACCTGTGGCTCCAGCTGGCCGAGGGGCGGGCGCGGCCCACACAGCAGACACAGCTCCAGTCCCCTCAGCAGCGTTAAGGTCAACAGCCTATGCGGGACCTGCAGCAGGGTGCGGGGTGGGGCTAAACACGGCCCGGCCCCGCCCACTGTAGGCCCCGCCCCAGCCCCGCCCGCCCCCCCTCACTCACCTTGGGGCTCCCATGTGGCAGGTACACCGGGTAGTCGCGAGCGGCCTGAGGTGGCAGGGACCCCACCAGCCAGGGGAGCAGCACGGCTTCAGGCATGCCCAGGCGCCACCAGCTCTCAGTCGCTGCCACCACTCGGCCTGATACCAGCAGACTGACAAAGGCCGTGCCGGTGGCCTCTGCGAACCCTAAGAGGGTTTCCTGGTGAGGGGAGTAGACTAGGAGTCATAAAGCAAGGAGGGGCCTCTCGGCCTGGGCCTGGAGTGGAGGAGCAGCCAGCGGACCAGTGGACTCCAGTATGTTAGGACAGCAAGCTCCTGAGTCACACAACCTCCCTGTCCTCAGTAATGGAAATGTAACTTAAGGCCTTGGGCATGCTAGCTCAGCACTGCGGCCAAGCCACACTGAATTAATCCACTAAGTTGCCCAGGCTGCCCTTAAACTGTGCATCCTCTTTCTCAGCCTCCAGAGTAGCTGGGCTGACGGGCCTGCCTGCACCAGGAGTCCATCATTTCAACATCTACAATTTGATCCCCATTACCTGCCCAAACAAGGCCTAGGTCATGACCTGTGGAAGCCAGGAGAGGTCAGGCCACCTGCCTGGGGGGGAGACTGGAAACTGCCCAGGTGAACAACCCCTTCGAGGTTGGAACCTGGGAAGTCTGAGGCTGCTTGAAACCCTTGAGGAAGCTAACACTGATGTATGGATGTCACCACAACTTGGTGACCACCGGAGGACATAGGCCTTGGGACACTAGGCAGAGAAGGGAGCTTGTTTAGGGCAAGTAGAAGCTGCAGCAGAGAAGGGGAGTGGTCAGGATGGAGTCTGGTGAAGAAAGTTCTCTTAGGAGTCCCAGGTAAAGCTAGACCCCAGATTGATAAGAGGGTGCTGGGGTGCTGTCCAGAACCACGGAGACACACGTCTGTAGCCGCCCCAGTACCTGCATGAGGGAGCCCTCCGGAGGAATGACACAGTCCACACACTGGGTCAGGTCCCCAGTGAGCTCGGAGTTCCCCAGGAAGCTGTCAATGAGACAGTAGCTGGCCTGGCAGGAGGAAAGGGGAAAAATCTAGGACCCAACTGGGCCAGCCCCAGGGTTGAACACCAAGTTCCCCAGGATGTCCCAGGGCCTACTGGGAATTAGGGTTCCAGACAAACAGGCGTGATTTAGGAATCTGACTGCACTCATGTCCTACAGCCTCACCCTTAATTCTTTCTTCAGTCTCTCTACGTTCCGGATGTTGGTCAGCTCCTCAAGTCCCACAATGAGAACCTAGAAGAGTCACGTGGGACCTTAGTACAGGAAAACGGATTCTCGTCAGAGAGAGGAGGATCAGGCCTGGAACCCTGTGTGTGAAGTAGGGGCTGCTGGTCCCTGGCACCTGGACACCCGGGTGTGAGAAAGAAATGCAGGGGTTTATCCGGAGGGAAAGGGGCCCAGAGTGCAGCTCTCTTGCCTCACCATGGCCCCAAACACCATGTCGAGCGTTCTTTCTAGACTCAACTCGGAGGTGCCCTCCTCAGATGACAGAAGGATGAGGGTGATGCTGTGGGGTGAAAGAGGAGAAGCGAGAATGAGCCCAGGGCAGAGGAGTCTGTCAGCTCTGTCTGCACTGCGGACAGGATTCTGGGATCATCCACGCCAGGGATCCCGCCAAGGGACCTGTCATGGAAGCTCTTCCACACCACAGTTGTGCCTTCCGTTCTTGCCGAATTCAGTTGCACGTCCAGATTCTGCCCGAACATGTGTACTCCATTGAGGGAGCCGATGACAGAGAAGGGAAGCTGAGAAGGAGTGGAAAACACGGTAGTACCGCCGAATCCCTCCCGCCTGAGACCCTGTGTCCCACTCTGCAGCCTCCCCCACAGGCCCCCAAAGTCCTCCTTCGGGAAAACGGGCGAAAGGCCCCCGGCACCTGCTCCCTGCGAGGTGTGCAATCCCAGCTTCCCAGATCCCTTCTAGTTAGGTGCAGGAGTTCAATGCCCCACCTGTTGACGGGAGGGGGCGCCGCCGCTGCTGCTCCTGCAGAACAGGGGGACCCCGCTGGAGGCCGCAAGGCACAGCAGGTGAACCGTGCTTCCCGGCCCCTCATCCCCCATCTGGAAGTCCCCCCCGGGTGACTTCGGTGTGGGTCTGGGAGCCTGCGCTACTCAAAGCCGACCCGCTGGCTGGAGCAGCCAGAGGGCGAAGGGAGATGACCAAATTCCCGCCTTCCTCAACTCAGGCCCACCAACCGGGTTAGAGTCTCTCCCGCGCTAGTCGGAAGTCATCATGACCCTAACAAAGATGGCAACAAGCAGTGCTTGCCAAGCGCTCAAATTGCTCCTGGACAGCATCACATCCTTTGTATAACGAGGATGAAGACGACAGCTTGAAGATGGTGATGGTGCCAACCTTCACGTGTGCTGTAATAATTTACGTGCTATTTTTTTAAACAACAAGCAGGTTGAAGATGGCGACAGTGCTAAGACATTGCCTGGCAACCACAGTCTGCGTGGCTTTTTCATTCCGTAGTACATACCTTGCCCCAATCAAAGATGGCGGTATGTTCAGGCATTGCCTAGCAGCTACCATTCAGAATAATGTGCATCTCCCTCTCCCTTTTTCAGAGTGGTTTGATCCGGGCACTGTTGCCTAGTAACCAACAAACGAACTGGCTGTTTTTGTTATTAAAAAAAAAAAAAAGGCAAAGAAAAGAAAACCTTTCTTTTCCAAAGTCATAAAAACCACATTATTTCTGTAATGAATTCATGCTCATGACGGTGTATCATGTAGAAGAAAGTCGAAATACTGAAAACCTCATTCCATGAAACAGTAGAAGTAAGTACCAAGGAAGGATAAGGACAGATTTTTACAAATATGATTATTGTGCTATAATTTTCATAGTTTTCCTCATCAAAAGGATGACTAGGGCCCTTGGGAGGATCACAGCACTTGCCATGAAGGCCTGCTGAGCCTGCAGTCCTGGGACTCTTCTTGTCAGAACAGTACCCACCATGCAAACCTGATCTCCAGACACACACCATAGCACGCTCTGTATAATAGTAAATGCTACTTTTTAGAAAATTAAAAATAGTAGCCAGGCAGTGGTGGTAAACGCTTTTACTCCCAGCACTTGGGAAGCAGGGATAGGTGGATCTCTGTGAGCTTGAGGCCAGTCTGGTCAACAAAGTGAGTTCCAGGACAGCCAGAGCTAAACAAAGAAACCCTGTGGGGGGGGGGAGAGATGACACTGAGACAGGGCCTCATGTAGCCCACGCAGACCTGCAATGTTGTGTAGCCAAAACCTGACCTTCGGCTCCTCCTTCCAACATTTCCTTGGCCCTCAGTCTTCCTTTGATAAATACTAGATTACTTCTGGTGTGTTTCAAGTGATACAATAGAATAATAGAATTTTTTTTTTTTTTTTGAGACAGAATCTCCTCGTGCGACCCAGGCTGGCCTTGGACCAGCAACCCTCTGGTCCCAGCTCCCCAGTGTTATCACAACCCCCGGTTCTGTACATCTTCTAGGTTACCACATTTAGCAGCTTGGTTACTTATATTTGAGAGCAATTGCTCTCATTTATTAAATATACTGCAAAACAATATTTTTCATGATTTATTTACTTATTTTTATTTTATGTGCATTGATATCTTGCCTGCGTGCATGTCTGTGAGAGGGTGTTGGATCCCCCGGAGCTGGAGTGACAGACAGTTGTGAGCCGCTGTGCAGGTGCTGGGAACTGAACCCAGTGCTCCGGATGAATAGCTGGTGCTCCCAACTGCTGTTTCCCAGACGGTTGTCGTTTCTGTTACGCTGGGAGCAAGCGGTCTCACAGGGTGTTTAACTGAGCTCATAGAGGAGAAACGTGTGGTTTTCAGGTCTGCATGGCACAAGAAATCCAATTAGGTCGAATCAAACCAAATCAAAATGCCCATCATTTTATTAAAAATGACGGTCTCGGGTGGCCGAGTGCATGGCGGGGAGACAGGACAGCAGGGAGCCCATGTTTCCAGTCTGGATTTTATTTCCTGTAGTTCATAAGGAATAATTGTAGGCAGAGTTTCTCTCTGTCTCAGTAATTGTACCCAAATAACCATTCAGAGATTTACTATTAATTATAAATGCTTGGCTAATAGCTCAGGCTGGTTACTCTTACATTTAAATTAACCCATCTTTCTTATCTACACTCTGTCATGTGGCCTGGTACCTTTTCTCAGTTCATCTCCTTCTCTCCAAGTCTCCTTGAGATTCTCAGACTCCCCTTCTTCCTCTTTGTGTTCTCTTTATGTCTACAAGTCCCTCCTAACCTCTACCTGTCCAGCTATTGGGCAGCGGCTTCTTTATCAACCCAGTCACAGCGACATATGTTCATACAGTGTAAAGCAATTTTTCACAAATAATTAACAGATGTACTCTGGACATGATGAAAGGAGCAGATACGTACAATGACTGTTTTGTTTTCAGAGAGGTAACAGCCCTGGCTGTCTTGGAGCTTGCCTTACAGTCCAGGTAGGCTTAGCACTCTGCTCACTTTTTTTTAAGTGGGACTGGAGAGATGGCTCAGTTATTAATAGTATTTTCTGCTCTTTTCAAGGAACCAGGTTCAATTTTCAGCACCCACATGATGGGTCACAATCTCCTTTAGCTTCGGTTCTGACCTTTGATGCCCTTGGGTACTGCAAGCATATGGTACATATGATATGTGTGCAGAGAGACACTCATACACATAAAACAAAAATAAATCTTAAAACACAAATACAAGGACCTCCCAGGAACTAAGCTGGAGCCAGGACCTCTATCAGCCTGGGCATGAGTGAACCTGGGTCCTCCGAGGGAATAGTTAGGAATCAGAGATCTCAGTGGGGTCAGGCATGAGTCTGGGACCTCAGAGAGAGCAAACCTGAGTCAGGTCCTCTGTGGGTTCAGGCATTGGTTTGGGACATCAAAGGGAATAGCCAGGAGCAAACCCAGTCCCGGGACACGAGCAGATCAGGATTGAACCAGTGACCAGATTCAGAGTCAGTGATCGGCACCAGAACAGGTCCAACTCCAAGCCAGGGACTTCTACAAGAGGCGATCCAGACCAAGATTTACAAAAACAGATCAAAGCCAGCAGCCTAGGCCAAAGTAGGCCTGAGACAGCAAACTCCAAGGGAGCAGAGCAAAGCACAGGAGCACTGAGCTATCTCCAGGAACAGGAGTAACCAACGGGGTAACTAGAACTGTGACACCGACTGTACCACGAGGAACAACCATCTGAGCTTTGGATTTACTGACACCTAGAAGATTATTCAACAGAACCTCAGACAGCCCCAACCACACCTATAGAGGAAAAAATGAGTAGACAAGGTAAGATCACATGATATACCACAAAGAGCAACACATTACCAGTAAAACATAAAGACCTACAAAAGTAAGACCTGAACAACCAAATATGGATGAACCAGAAGAAAATGATCTAAAAAATAATCTCGAGAGAATGTTTGAAATTCTTCAAGATAAAATGAGAAATTACCTTAAAGAAATGGAGGAAAAAAACAAACAAAAAATTAGAAGATATCAGCAAATCACTTAAAGAAAACCAAGAAAAAGAAATCAAACATAAAACAGAAACTATTCAGGACTTGAAACCTGAGTTAGAAAAAAATAGAGAAAACACAAGACGAAGGAATTATAGAAACAGAAATCATGAGGAAAAGAGCAGGAACCACAACTGCAAGTACAAACAACAGAATACAAGAGATGGAAGAGGGAATCTCAAGTGCTGAAGATACAATAGAGGAAATAGACTCATCAGTTAAAGAAAACATTAAGTCTAACAAAAGCTTAACCCAAAATATCTATGAACTATGGGGCATCATAAAAAGGCCAAATCTTAGAATAATAGGTATAGAAGAAGGAGAAGAAGTTCAACTCAAAGGCACAGAAAATTTATTTAACAAAATCATAGAAGAAAACTTTCCCTACCTAAAGAAAGATATGCCTATGAAGATACAAGAAGCTTACAGAACACCAAATAGACTGGATCAAAAAAAAAAAGTCTTCTCGCCACATAATAATCAAAACACTAAACATACAGAGTAAAGAATATTAAGGGGGCTAGAGAGATGGCTCAGTGGTTAAGAGCATTGCCTGATCTTCCAAAGGTCCTAAGTTCAATTCCCGGCAACTACATGGTGGCTCACAACCATCTGTAATGAGGTCTGGTGCCCTCATCTGACCTGCAGACATACACACAGACAGAATACTGTATACATAATAAATAAATAAATAAATAAATATTTAAAAAAAGAAAGAAAGAATATTAAAAGCTGCAAAGGAAAAAGGTCAAGTAACATATAAAGGTAGACCTATCAGAATTCTGATTCCTATCAGAATTACACCTGACTTCTCAGTGGAGACAATGAAAGACAGAAGGTCATGGTCAAGCATTATGCAGACATTAAGAGACCACGGATGCCAGCCAGACTACTATACCCAGCAAAACTGTCGATCACCATAGAAGGACAAAACAAGATAGTCCATGACAAATCAAGATTTAACCAATACCTAGCCACAAACCCAGCCCTACACAAAATACTAGAAGGAAAACTCCAACCCAAGGAAGATGGCTACATCAACAAAAACACAGACAATTGATGATCTCATAATAGCAAACCCTGAAGAAGAAAAAATCCACAAATTAACATCACCAATGATGAAAACTAAATTAACAGGAGATAGTAACCACTGGTCATTAATATCCCTTAATGTAAATGGACTCAACTCACCCATAAAAAGGTGCAGGCTAACAGATTGGATACGAAAACAGAATCCATCCCTCTTCTGCATACAAAAAATGCATCTCAACCTCAAAGACAGACATCGTCTCAGAGTAAAAGGTTGGGAAAAAATATACCAATCAAATGGACCTAAGAAACAAGCAGGCGTAGCTATCCTGATATCTAACAAAATAGATAACATAATCCAATAAAAAAAATGGAGTACAGACATAAACAGAGAACTCTCAACAGAGAAATCTAAAATGGCTGAAAGACACTTAAGGAAATGTTCAACATCCTTAGTCATCAGAGAAATGCAAATCAAAACAACTCTGAGATTCCATCTTACACCTGTAAGAATGACCAAGATCACAAACACTGATAACAACTTATGCTGGGGAGGTTGTGGGGGAAAAAAGGGAACACTTCTGCATTGCTGGTGGGAATGTAAGCTGGTATAACCCCTTTGGATGTCAGTGTGGCAATTCCTCAGAAAATTAGGAAACAACCTTCCTCAAGACCCAGTAATACCACTTTTGGGTATATATCCAAAGGATGCTCAATCGTGCCACAAGGACATGTGCTCAACTATGTTCATAGCAGCTTTTTTTTTTAAAGTTTTATTTATTTATTATGTATACAGTATTTTCGGTATTCTGTCTGCATATGTACCTGCAGGCCAGAAGAGGGTACCAGATATCCCTACAGATGGTTATGAGCCACGATGTGGTTGCTGGGAATTGAACTCAGGACCTTTGCAAGAGCAGGCAGTGCTCTTAACCTCTGAGCCACCTCTCCAGCCCTCATAGCAGCTTTGTTTGCCATAGCCAGAACCTGGAAACAACCTAAATGCCCCTTGATCAAACAATGGATAAAAAATGTGTTACATTTACACAATGGAGTACTACACAGCAGAAAAAATAATGACAGCTTGAATTTTGCAGGAAAATGGATGGAGCTAGAAAACATGATTTTGAGTGAGGTAACCCAGACACAGAAAAACAATTATCACATGTATTCACTCATAGGTAGTTTTTAAACATAAAGCAAAGAAAGCCAGTCTACAAACCACAATCCCAGAGAGAACTTAGACAACAATGTGGACATTAAGAGAGACTTACATGATCTAATCTATATGGGAAGTAGAAAGTATAAAAAGACCAGATCTCCTGAGTAAATTGGGAGCATAGGGACTTTGGGGGAGGGCTGAAGAGGCGAGAGGAGAGGCAGGAGGGGAGTAGAGAAAAATGTAGAGCTCAATAAATATCATGGAAAAAAATAAAATAAATAAAATTAAATTACACCCCGCACACACACACACAAATACAAAGCCAGGTATGGTGGCATGCAAGTTTTAGGGCAGCCGGAACTACACAGGGAAACTCTGTTTTTGGGGTGGGGTGATGGGATAAGAAAAATAAAACAAAAACAGTGAAGAGAGGGCCAAGGGAGCCAGACAAGGGCCATGACAGGCCCTGCTAAAAGCCTTCCCAGGGACTAGGCCTTAGCTTCAGTTTACTGGTACTGGCTGGAGCTGACCAAGCAGTTCTTGGGAAAGTCACAACCCAGGGGCAACCAGTCAGAGGGCACCCTCAGCCTTGTGCAAGCTTCAGAGAGCTAAAGAGAGTTTCTCCCACCCTGCAGCTGGAAAGCCCTAACCTCTAAGCCACCAACCAATCCACCAATCAGCTCCCAGACTAAGTTTGCTTCCCTGGAATTCCCCCAATCTTGCTTAAAAGAAGTCTTGGGGGCTCACTGGCCGTCACCATGTGCCACTCAACAGGTTAAAATTTTAATAAAGTGATCTTACTGATTGCAATGTGACTGGTGATCTTTTACAGAACTTCTTGCAGACCCTAAGAAACACAAAACCTCAACTAAAACCAGGAGCTGGAAAATGGTCTAGTGTGAGCTGATGGTCTGAGTTCATATTCCCATCACCTGTATTTAAAAATGGGTTTGTGTCAGAGTGTGTCAGAGTTTCTCAGTGTAGCCTTGGCTATCCTGGAACCCACTCTGTAGACCAGGCTGGCCTTAAGCTCAGAGATCCACCTGCCTCTGCCTCCTAAATGCTGGGATTAAAAGCATATACAACTATCCTAGGCTCTTTTCCTTTCCTCTTTTATTTTTTCGAGACAATGTTTCTCTGTGTACCTCTGTCCTGATATTTTCTGTAGACCGGACTGGCCTCAGACTCAGAGATCTGCTTGTGTCTGTGACATCACCCCTCCCCTCCATCCTGGCTTTGTATCTTTCTATTAGTAAGAGTTATTAAGTTTCTGTTCACAGATTTTACAGTAATTTTCGAGGTCATTTTATATTCATGCCATTGCCTGCAAGGCTGAGATTAAGTTTCCCCGCAAGTATACCTTGCATTCCTAGTACACTATTTTATTTATTTATTTTTATTTTATCTATCTACCATCTATCTATCTATCTATCTATCTATCTATCTATCTATCTATCTATCTATCTATCTATCTATCTATCTATCTATCTATCTATCTATCTGTCTATCTATCATCTAAGTATTTGCTTTGAACCAGTTACGGGATTCTTTCCCAGAAAACAGGGATCAGGTGTTGCCTAGCAACTGCCACTTAAATTGGAATTCGCTTCTTTTCGAGCGAAAACAACTGCCCCGGCTTCCAAGTCCTCTGCAACTTTACAGTGTTGCCTGGCAACGTCGTTTCCGAAGATATGATTGGACCGCTCTCTCCCATCTGTCCCCGGTCAGAAAGACTAGAATTTATTAACTTAATCTCTGTGTGAGAAAACAACGGCTGGGTACGCGTTGCCTAGCAATCTGGTTCCCCAAACCTCCCCTTCAGCTCGGAGTCGGAAACTCGATACCGACTCAAAGATGGTGGCCGGATGTGCCGTTTTCCGATTTATTTCGTGCTTGATATTGTGGACAAAAGTTTGTTCGATCTCAAGAGGCCCCTAAAGGGGCGCATTGTGCCAATTCTGAGAGTTTCATGGTGTCCACAGTGCCAGGGTACAGAGAAAGCCGCCACTCCCCGTTTGTGCCCGGCACAAACATGGCCGCATTAGTATCAGCAGAGCCTGCCAGACGTCCGGCCCGGGTGCGCGCATTGCGCAGGCGCACTTCTGCTCGTCCTGGGACGGCAACGGCGGCGGCGGCGCTGGCGGCGGCGGCGCGGGGCATGGTCCCCGGGTCCGAGGGCCCGGCTCGGGCCGGGGGCCTCGTGGCCGACGTGGTGTTTGTGATCGAGGGCACAGCAAACCTGGGGCCGTACTTCGAGGAACTCCGCAAGCACTACCTGCTGCCCGCCATCGAGTGAGTGAGGGCCCACGTCGCCTCCCTCTGCGGTACCTACGGCTCGTGCCGACGCCGCATTTCCTGTCTTTCTAGGTACTTCAACGGGGGACCGCCTGCGGAGACGGACTTCGGTGGAGACGTGAGTGTGCGGCCGCCTCACTGGGAGGAGGCCGGTAGACCTCTGAGGCTGAGGGAGGAAGCTGGGTACGGACCTGATCTGAAGTTCCTTGCCTAAGACCTCAGTTTCAAAGTTCTTTTATCCTGTTCTCCCAGTATGGTGGAACCCAGTACAGCCTTGTGGTGTTCAACACAGTGGACTGCGCTCCGGAGTCCTACGTACAATGTCATGCTCCTACCAGCAGTGCCTATGAGTTTGTCACCTGGCTCGATGGCATCAAGTGAGCTTTTCCTCCATTTGTGGTCCGCAGAACAGAGTCGGTGTCTGAGTATGCTTGGTTGAGTGTTATACCGTCAGCTTGCCCTTCTCCCCCTCTTTCCTCCTGCTATTCCAGAGCAGTCTGCAGGGTGCATCTGGGCCTGGAGCGTCCTTCTGTGGGTGCATCATAGCTTACAGTGTAGCCGAGGCTAGCCTTGAATTCCTCATCTTCCTGCCTCCACTTCCTAGTTGCTGGGATTACAGACTTGTGCCACCGTGGCTAGTTTGTGGAGCTAGGCAACCTGGAGTAGTCACGGTGACTTCAGACCCAACTCTCTGACCACAGAGTCCCAGGCTCCTTCGTGCTGCCTGCCTGTTCTTTCTGAGCTGGAGAAATCTGTGGGCCCTGTATGTGTTCTTTGTGCTATTGGGTGTCTATTGTCGCATAACCGGTTTCCCCAATAAAGATTTCAAATGGAACAGTTGCATCCTTATGAAGCCATCTGTGAGTCAGGAACTCAGAAGGATAAGCTCAGCTGTGTGTGTGGTCTGGTCTCCCAGGGCTGTGGGTATCGGGGAGATCCACATCCAGGACTGCTTGCTCTGTGACTGTCGGCAGAGCCTTACTTAGTTCCTTGCTACTGTCTCCAGGCCCTCACATGTGGTGGTTTGATGCCCAGACTGGCAACTTTCTCTGCTCATAGTGAATGGTTGAACCCAGAGGGCTAAGAGATTTCTGATGATCAAGTGACACAACATCAACTTTTGGTTACCACCTGTTTGGGATCCCTGGGGCAGACCACGATATCCTCACAGGTGCTGGTGTATGGCACACAGTAAGCGACACGCGAGTGGCCGCTCGTTCTTGTGCTTGGTTTGCAAATGAGCAGCAGTGTCGACTGCTGGATGCTGGAGGGAGGCGTCTCTCAAGCTAATCTTTCCGTGTGAAATCCACATTCTGGCTGTGGCCAAGGTTCATTTGACAATGCTGATTCTTGCCTTCCTGCTTTGGTGAAGTAGGTATGCTTTGGATGTCCGCTGTGTTTGGTTGTGTGTGTGTGTGTACGTGCCAACACATAGTAGACGGATGGAGAGCTGGCCCTTACCCTCCACTTGGCTGCTGTCAGGATGAGTACTGAATGGAAGGCTTGGCTTCCTGTTCTAGGCATTGTTGACACTTGACACGCAAATTGTTAAAAAAGACTGATTTCTTTTTGCTTAAGGTGTACAAGCGTTGTGCCTACGTGCTTGTTTGTGCGTCACTTGTGTGGCTGGTGCCCTTGGAGGTCAAAAGAGGGAATAGGATTCTTTGGAACTGGAGTTAAGACAGCATGAGCTGCCATGTGGGTGCTGGGAATCCAGTCTGTGTC
The DNA here is from genome assembly GCF_982192425.1 of Myodes glareolus. Classification (NCBI taxonomy): domain Eukaryota; kingdom Metazoa; phylum Chordata; class Mammalia; order Rodentia; family Cricetidae; genus Myodes; species Myodes glareolus. Next base: position 49,446,452 of record NC_142049.1, read on the forward strand.
CTCTGGAAGAGCAGCCAGTGCTCTTAGCATAGCCATTTCTCTAGCCTCTAGTCCGTTTTTAAATTGCAGACAGTGTCTTGATCCAGGCTAGCCACAAGGTCCCTGTGTGGCAAGAGCTGGCCTCTACCCCTCCTTCCTCGCCGCTTCAGTCTAGGTCTCTGAGCCACTACACCTGGCTTGGACTAAATCATTTTTTTTTTAAAGATCTTTTAATTTATTTTATGTGCATTGAGATTTTACCTGTATGTCTGTTCAGGGATGCCAGATCCTCTGGAACTGGTTACATACAGTTGTGAGCTGCCATGTGAGTGTAGGGAATTGAATCTGGGTCCTCTGGAAGAACAGTCAGTGTTCTTAGGTCCTGAAAATAGATAATTCTTTGTTGTGAAGCCTGTCCTGGGTGCTATGGAATGCTGGGATTTGTGTGTGCGCATGTGCATGCACACACTGCTGGGAGTGGGACCCAGGGCTTTGTCCACACTAGGCAAGTGCTCTACCTCAGTAAGAATGCCAACAATGCCCTGAAATTTCCCTGCCAGCTGCCAGTGGCACCCCTGGAAAGTTCTCCTAGAGGCCAGATGACGCCTTCCTTATTTAAGATCTCCTGGGCTTAGATGGAGGTGACCCTTGAGTAACAGCCATTGGAATTCTGTGGAGCCAGGGTCCTCACTGCTGCACATCAGGGTTGATGTGGATGCTTATGAGACCTCCTTCACATTTGCTTGGCTGGAAGTCTGAGAGCAGTGCCAGGCAGCTTTGTTCTGTTGAACTCCTGCTTGGCTGCTAAGTCTTCTGAGCACACCTCTGTGACTTTTTTGTTATCAGCCAGTTGTCCTCTGCTTCCCGTCACTGCCTCTACTTCTGGACCCCTGTGGAAGTCCAGGTGCCTGCTGTTTCTCCTCTGGACTGCTTCCAAGTAGGGTCTGACTCCTACAAGGCTCAGGGAGGTAGCTGTGTAAACAGTGAGTGATGGCTGCTAGGAAAGGCCCTCAAAGACACCAGAGCTTTGTGTGGGCTGTAGGAAGAGTGGGTCCCTCCCTTAGGGGAAAGACTGGCCACAGGCGCTTGAAGATAGAGGGAGATACTGTCTGGACAGTCCTACATTTAGAACCCTGGAAACACAAGTGTCCTCATTTTGGTGGCCTCAGCTGCTGCTAGGCATTTCAGCATTGTTTAACTCTCCCAGGATCACCGTTCTGATCAAGGGCTGTGACCCATTCCCAAGATGTTCTGGGCAGGGCTGGAATGGGAGTCAGCAGGACTTGGCCCTGCTTGGGAGATCTCCCCTTCTGCTGTTGCTGCTTGGAGACAAGGTGTACAGTGTGGTTAGGAAGAGCCTTGCTCTGGGCTTCTTTGGTTGGTTGGTTTGTTTTTCAAGGCAGGGTTTCCTTTGTGTAGCTCTGGCTATCCTGGAACTCACTCTGTAGACCAGGCTGGCCTCACACTCAGAGAGATCCACCTGCCTCTGCCTCCTGAGTGCTGGGAGTAAAGGCGTGCGCCACTACCGCCAGGTGCTCTGGGCTTCTGATGTTACATTTCCTTTCTTCTAGGAACCAGTCTCCGCTCTCCCATAGCTGTGGCTTTGAGTCAGAAAGAACAGGGTTAAGGCTGGGGTGTATGTCTCATAGCTCCCCAGCCGATAGAGCCTTTGATGTCACTCACAGACTTACAGAGGTGTGTGGCCTGTGTGCCGTGTGGCCCTCGGTCCAGGTGGTACACCTGTGCAGTTGCTCTTCACACTCACACGCTGACCAGAGCCTTGGCGTCCGCCGGCACCATGCCTCTGGATGTGGTGATGGGTGGTGACAGGTAGCGGACACAGACAGCTGTGTCACCTGGGGGGCTTTTGTTTGGTTGTTGTTGGGTTTTTGTTTTTTCAAGACAGGGTTTCTCTGTGTAGCCCTGGCTGTCCTGGCACTAGCTCTATGGACCAGGCTGGCCTCGAACTCACAGAGATCCACCTGCCTCTGCCTCCTGAGTGCTGAGATTAAAGACGTGCAGAGTTATTTTTCTTAACTAACGTGTATCTGGCAGCACTGGACGACGATGTGCAGCAGACAGTTGTGCAGCCTCCAGGGCTGGCACTGCCAGGCAAGTGCTCCCTCTGCTACATCACAACATTCCTGCCACCGCCTGTAGCTGTTCCCTGGTGCCCCTGCCTCGGGCAGGTCTCAGAGAGGCTGAGAAACTTATGATTTGGTTTCTTCAGTAGCAGAAAGCTAGGTAGCAGGACTGAATGGATGTAGGGTTGTCTTGGTACGTGGAAAGAGGACCAGGGAGCCAAACCAGAGCCATGACAGGTTTCTAATAGCCCCTGCCAGGGACTAGGCCTTAGTTTCAGTTTACTGGGTCTGGCTGGAGCTGAGCAAGCCATTCTTGGGAAAGCCACAACCCAGGGGCAACCAGTCAGAGGGCGCCCTCAGCCTTGTGCAAGCTTCAGAGAGCTAAAGAGAGTTTCTCCCACCCTGCAGCTGGAAAGCTGTAAACTCTGAGCCACCAACCAATCCACCTATCAGCCCCCAGACTAACCTCCCCTCGCTGGAATTCCCGTAACCTGGTTTAAAGGGGGTCTGTGAGCCTTTTGGGCTGTCGCCATGTGCCACACCAATGTGTTGGAATTAATAAACCACTCTTGCTTATCATATATGTGACTGGTGGTATTTTATGGAGACTCTCATGGACCTAATGTGCCTGGGCTCCAGCTCTGTGGCCGTCCACTTTCTGCTGCACCTGGATGTGGTAGCTTGTGCCTTCACTCGGGAGGAGTTCCAGGCCAGCCTAAGCTAGAGTTCAGGCCACTTTGGGCTACCTAAACCCAGTCTCAAAACTCTAAAGGTAACAATAAAAATCCTTGCTTCTGAGGACTAAGAGGGTGAGGGAGTGGGTGGTGAAGGAACAGGGCAGGGAACGTCCCTGGAGAGAAGGATGGGACAAGCTCCAAGCCCCATGGTGTGAGGCCTGAGGACACAGTGTGGGAACACCTAGAGATTTCAGGTGCATCTGTCTGTCTATCATGCCATGTCCAAAACTTGGTGTGGCCTCTGCAAATTATAGATCTGCAGCTGGTGACAGAGACCCCTGATGAAGGCTGCAAAGGGAGCCGTGAAGAGTGGCCTTGGTGGGGGGTGTCGTGTCCACAGAGTCTGGATGGCCTGTGCCACTATGGTGGTGTCTGGTGGGTGGGCTTCCTGGAGGAGGCCATGCTGGGCACACAGGGTAGATAAGTTGGGTCTCCACCCAGACCAGAATGAAGTCACTTTGGGGCGGAGTCTAGGCAAAGACAGGTGCGTCAACCATCCGCGAGCCTGGCAGGCAGAGGACACAGCACCAGTGTAGGCCTAGCCAAAGGCTTTACTGGCCTCTTGTGGGCCAGACAGATAGACCAGGCTGGGGACAAGAAACAAGATGGCTCATAACCCTGCTTATGGGGGGAGGTTGAAAGTGGGCTCCTAGGCGGCTGTGGGAAAGAACCAGAGCCCACGTTTGAGAAGAGTGTGGCTGCTGCAAGTCAAGGCCACGGTGCCGGCACAGGAAAAGCCCCTGAAACTCAGGGGCTTGGGGCTTGGTCCACCCCTGCTCCCACCTTCCGCTTTGTCAGAGAGATGGAAGTGTCTCTGGATTGGGGTCCTGTAAGGACTTCTGTTTCCCCCATTACTTGTATAGACGCTGTGACTCACCTGATCCTGTCTATGAGTGCATTTCACCATAGTGTATGGGAGGGAGGCTGTCTTAGTGCTCCTCCCCGGGTGGAACACTGACTGCTTTTCCAGAGGCCCCAGGTTTGATTCCCAGCACCCACATGGTGGCTCACAACTACCCGTAACTAGTTTCTGGTGACCTAATGTCCTCTCCTGGCCTTCAAGGCTACCATGCATGTGTGTGTGGTGTACAGACATCCAGGCAAAAAAATCATACACATAAAATACAAACAAAATCCAGCGAAAGCCAGGCACAGTAATGCACACCTTTAATCCCAGCACCTGAGAGGCAGAGGCAGGATGGTCTCTGTGACTTCAAGGTCACCTGGTTTAGTGATTGAGTTCCAGGACAGCCAGAGCTACACAGTGAGAAGAAGAGAGAAGGGAACAAACCAGTGGAGCAGATGGCCACTCGGAAAGGGCAGCAGGAGGATGGCCAGGGCATTGGGCACACCAGGACTGAGAGCACAGAAGCTGGCCTCCGTGACCTGGGCCCTTCTCTTCCCTCTTCTGATACCGTTTCTTTGCCTTTTCCCCCCCTGCTCAGTGCTGCTTTGTCACTGTAGATCTCTAAGGACTCTGAGATGATGTCCATCTAAGGCGCAGTGCAGTGTGGGAGGGAGGGAGCAGTGCCAAGTGCCTGTGCAGGAGCTCTGTGCCCGACTAACTGTCCCTCAGGTTCATGGGCGGCGGTGGTGAGAGCTGCAGCCTCATTGCGGAAGGCCTGAGCACTGCCCTGCAACTGTTCGATGACTTCAAGAAGATGCGGGAACAGATGTGAGTGTGCACCTCCTGAGCCCTCCTCAGTCCTCTCGCTGGAGCTGGAGGGGAGCAGGGCCCCTGTGCAGGCCAGGGTAGGCCAGCACCCTCTGACCCGACACTAGCTGGGACCTCCCTCCTGTGCCCCTTGCCCAATAGGTGACTTAAAGCTGTCACTCAGTCCGAGAGCCTCAGTGTTGTCAGCGCAAATGATCCTAGCTGGTGAGGGCATGACCTTGAGCTGCTGCTAGTGAGTGCCTGCTCCATTGCTTGGCTTTGTCCCTGGCAGTGGCCAGACGCACAGAGTCTGCCTCCTCATCTGCAACTCGCCCCCATACCTGCTGCCTGCCGTGGAGAGCACCACGTACTCCGGCTGTACAACCGAGAGCCTGGTGCAGAAGATAGGGGAGGTGAGCTGGGTGCTGAATGGGAGGGCCTACACCTCTTTGTGTGATGGAGGACAGGCCCACACCTCTGAATCCTAGGAAACAGGCTGGGGTCTGAAAACCTGAGTCAAAAGAATAGGCAAGAACTCTGTGCCTGCCTAGGATTGTCAGAATCCTACCGGATCCCAGTGCCCTGTTTTACCTACCACCCACTCCCCAACATTCTGACGCAAGTTGTGGTCCAAGGGCCAGGCTGTCCCTCCATGTAGTGGGGAAGGGGCTAGCCCCATCCGTTTCTGGAGGCCCCATTCCTTCCTTACCCTTCCTGTAGCGTGGGATCCACTTCTCCATTGTTTCTCCAAGAAAGCTGCCTGCCCTTCGGCTTCTGTTTGAGAAGGCGGCTCCTCCGGCCCTGCTGGAGCCCTTGCAGCCTCCAGCAGATGTGAGCCAGGACCCGCGGCACATGGTGCTAGTGCGTGGGCTCGTACTGCCTGGTGAGGCCTGGGTATGGTGCACGGAGGGGGGCTACTATTTACCACACTCTTAACATGGATTTGGATGTCCCTCTTTCTACACTCAACCCTTTCTCTCGGGCCTCCGTTGTCTCTCCTGTGCTCAGTTGGGGGCAACTCAGCCCCAGGCCCTCTGCAGCCCAAGCAAGCAGTTCCCCTGCCTCCAGCTCCATCCTCAGCCAGCACACTCTCAGCAGCCCCCCAGCAGACTCTGCCCCCTGTCCCACCACAGTACCAGGTAAGGATGTTACCAAGAACCGTGCAGAGCCATGGTCTCCTGGGAGGGCATAATGAAATACTGGGGTCACAATGTGAGGTCAAGGAATGGCCTTTGTGGTGATGGGGTCTGGAGCTCCTGGGTCATGAGTGGTGTGGTTTGCCTCTTGGGGCTACAAGTACATAGTTGTAGGGGTGTGTGATCTTCTCCCCGTGTGACAGGTCCCTGGGAACCTCAGTGCTGCTCAGGTGGCTGCACAGAATGCTGTGGAGGCCGCCAAGAGCCAGAAGGCCGGGCTGGGCCCACGCTTCTCACCCATCAACCCTCTCCAGCAAGCTGCTTCAGGAGTGGGGCCCCCCTTCAGCCAGGCCCCAGCACCCCCATTGGCTCCTGGGCCTCCTGGAGCCCCCAAGCCACCTCCTGCTTCCCAGCCTAGCCTAGTCTCCACTGTGGCCCCTGGACCAGGTCTGGCACCCACTGCCCAGCCTGGGGCTCCATCTATGGTAGGTGGTGTGTGGTAGCACCTAGCCCTGGTCCCCTGTGCATGGTGGATGGGAAGCGCATACCTCCTGCAAGGGCCGAGGAGCAACAGCGAAGCTCATAGCTGTGCTCTGCAGCTCTGGGGCAGGAGCGGGGCCTGCAGCTGTTCTCAGGTGTCTGTAGTTTTGGGAGTCTGGTTCCTCATGAATGGCATGATGGTCCCTGGTGGTGGTGGTGGTGGTGTAAAGGAAGGGTCTTTGTCCTGCCCCTGAGATGGTATGGGCCCCTCATTGCTGTGTGTTCTCTTCAGCAGGCAAGCACTGTGGCTCCAGGTGGGGTCAGTGGTCCTTCACCGGCCCAGCTTGGGGCTCCTGCACTTGGTGGACAGCAGTCAGTGTCCAACAAGCTCCTGGCCTGGAGTGGGGTCCTCGAGTGGCAGGAGGTGAGGGGATTTGAGAACTTGTTGGGTGTGTGGTAAGTGGGTAGCTCCCAGAGGAGCTGGTTCAGAAGAAGGCTAGGGTTTTTGGGTTTTTTTGTTTGTTTTTGTTTTTGTTTTTTTGAGACAGGGTTTCTCTGTGTAGCTTTGGAACCTGTTCTGGAACTCACATTATAGACCTCGAACTCACAGAGCACTTGCATCTGCTTCACAAGTGCATACAAGTGCCACAGCTGGGTTTTAAGAATAATTAAGTTGAGCCGGGCAGTGGTGGCGCACGTCTTTAATCCCAGCACTTGTGGGGCAGAGGCAGGCGGATCTGTGACTTCAAGGCCAGCCTGGTTTGTAGAACATGTTCGAGGACAGCCAGGGCTGTTACACAGAGAAACCCTGTCTCAAAAAACAAACAAATAAAAATTATGTTGAAGGCAGGCATGGTGGCACACACCTTCAATCTCAATGCTTGGAAGGCAGAGGCAGGTGGATCTCTGTAAGTTCAAGGCCCGCCTGGTCTATGTCGTGTTCCAGGACAGCCACTGCCAGAGAGAGACATATAGTGAGATCCTATCTCAGAAAAACAACAACAACAACAAAAAATGTATGTTGAAGCTCAGTAGTTGAACAATTATCTACCAGGCACAAGGCCTCCATCCCCAGCCACCCCCTCCCCTTGCTCACGCGCACATATGTGCATGTGCTCACAGCAAAACCAGCAGGACCTTAGGTATTGTGGCTTCTGGGGGATAGCGATTAGAAGATTTTGGGCCCAGAGGAGGGGCAATATTTGTGAACTTCGGGAGCATGGGTGTGAGGCTGCTGGGAGGTAGAGGAGTTGTGGGGCTGCAGGGGCTGTGGAGGTTGAGAAAGGAGGCCCTGGCTGATTCACTGTTTCTCCTTCAGAAACCAAAGCCTGCATCCGTGGATGCCAACACCAAACTGACAAGGTCTCTGCCTTGCCAGGTCTATGTGAATCATGGAGAAAACCTGTAGGTATTTGTCAGCGGTGGGGGCAGGTTCAGCCTGGCCTTTCCTGATTCTCTTCTCTCTTTCTCCCCCAGGAAGACTGAGCAATGGCCCCAGAAACTGATCATGCAGCTCATCCCTCAGCAGTTGCTAGTATGTCCTGCCAGGCCAAGGCCTGCCTGACCCCGCCCTTGTTCCCCACATAATGCTTCCCCTCACCGTGTATTGCCCCTGTGTGATACCTGCATGCTTCCAGACCACCCTGGGGCCGCTGTTCCGGAACTCAAGAATGGTTCAGTTCCACTTCACCAACAAGGACCTGGAGTCCCTCAAAGGCCTCTACCGCATCATGGGCAATGGCTTTGTGAGTGGCGGGCAGGGGGTGGGCACTAACTTCTGTCCCCTTCTCTGCTGACTTGGTGAGAAGCCCAGGAGACCTCGTGTGTCATTCGTGGCTGCAGATAGGCCCAGGCCTTGCTTGACCACATGTTCTGGCGCCTGCCACATCCCTGTCCCATGGTGCTGGTTTTTGTTGTTGTCATTGTTGTTGATCTGAGACAGGTCTTGCCATGTAGTAAGACTTCCACCTGGACATCCTCCTGTCTCAGGCTCCTGAGGGCTGGCTTCTCTGGCCCTGTTCTTATCTCTGTCCCCACTCTGTGGCATCGGGCCTGCCCTCCTGGCTGTAACTTGTCCCACCTGTGGAGGCCCACCTTCCTGGGTGCTAGTGGGTTGGCGATTGTGTGTGGGGAACCGGCCTCGGCTGACATTGTGGCATGCTGCACTCTCTGGTGTCTGTGGCTCAAGCACATAGCGATTCTGTCGGGGCTGTTGTCAGGAAGCTCAGCTGGACCAAGGATCCTCTGGTGGGGCCCATCGCTGGCTTCCTCAGTACAAACACTGAATTCTGGGGGCGTGTTTCAGGATTGAGTAGCAGGAACTAGTGTTTCACTGCAGAGCAGAACCGGGAGTGGGAGCTCAGTGACGTCAATCCCAGCCTCTCAAAGACACAGTGTAGTCGCCCCAGCCTCTGGGTGCCCTTTAAGACAATGACTTGTAATTTCCTTCCTTTTACCTGAGCCAGCACTGGGTCCCTAGGCTGCACCCCTGTGTGAGAGGACACTCACCAGTACCCTGGCCTGAGCGGCACTGCCTGGTCTGAGTGGACTATGAAAAGAGAGGGGTTTATGTTGATGGGCGCCAGCTGCAGGTCCTGAGGAGTAACCTAGGCAGCCAAAGCCACTCTGGGGATGCTCTGACACCCAGAATAGCTGCCCTGTGATGTTGCTGTTCTCTGGTCCATGCTGGTGGGCACTGGCAGAGAGATAGACCCATCCTCAAGGGTCTAGCCCCGACTTCCTGGCATCCTCCCCAGTAGAACACTTTCCAGGGTGACTTAGGGAGTTAGCCCAGCAATGCAGAGTGAGACATGATGTGGAGGCACTCAGGGTCACCATGGGCTTCTGCTGTGGCCTGTTGTCTTTCCTCTCCTCAGTTTGCAGCAGGTACTTTGGGCTTGCTGTGCCCCTGAGTGCCTGTCACTCTGTCTTCTGTTTCCAGGGCAGCTGCCGAGCCAGCCTGCCCTCCCTGGCCTTGCAGCGAGACCTCCCTACCTTTTGCCCATAGGTCTTGTAGAATTTTGTAGAATGAGGTGGGGTGTCCTGTGCCTCTCTGGTAGGCTCCTTCTGAAGAGTCTCTGTCCACAGGCGGGCTGCGTGCACTTCCCACACACAGCCCCATGTGAGGTGCGCGTGCTCATGCTCCTGTACTCATCCAAGAAGAAGATCTTCATGGGCCTCATCCCCTACGACCAGAGTGGCTTTGTCAATGGCATACGGCAGGTCATCACCAACCACAAGCAGGTCCAGCAGCAGAAGCTGGAGCAGCAGCGAGGGGTGAGTGTGCTGGTGACCAGTGTCCTCTCATCACCCCAGAGCCAGTGGTCACGGCCTCATCTCTAGTGCCAAGATAGGTCGTCTCTGTCCATGTGTCCCCAGTGTCCACTCCTCAGTGTCCAGGCAGGTGTGATGCACCTCCTCGATGGTGTCCCTAGAGCATAGCTCCCTACTCCTACACGCCAGGTCCTCCGACAGCTTCAGACAGCCTTCCCTCACTCTGATCTGTCCTCTCTGTCCCCATGCAGATGGGGGCACAGCAGGCACCTCCAGGCCTGGGCCCCATTCTGGAGGACCAAGCGAGGCCCCCGCAGAATCTAGTGAGGACTCGAGTGGGGACTGGTGGGGTTGGGGCTGGGGGTCGGGTGGAGTTGGGGCAGCCACCTACTGGCTGTCCTTCCTCATGCTGTCTGTTCCCCAGCTCCAGCTCCGGGCGCCACAGTCCCAGCCTCAAGGTGCTGTGGGGGCCTCTGTGGCTACAGGGCAGCCCCCGCCCCAAGGCACTACCCAGGCCCCCACAGGGGCTCCCCAGGGTCCTCCAGGAACAGCCCCCGGCCCGCCTCCTTCTGGACCCATCCTTCGGCCCCAGAACCCTGGGGCCAATCCCCAGTTGCGGAGCCTGCTTCTTAACCCGGCACCGGTGAGACTGGAGGGTGGGGCAGCAGGGGATTGCAGGTTCTCATCCAGAGTCTCTGGGAGGAAGAGGTAGGCTGTACCAGTAAGGCCTTCCTCTGAGCCATTCTTTGTCTCCTCCAACCCCAGACTGGGGTACCTCCACCCCAGGCCTCCCTCCACCACCTGCAGCCTCCAGGGGCCCCTGCTCTGCTGCCACCACCACATCAGAGCCTGGGGCAACCCCAGCTGGGGCCGCAACTCCTGCACCCTCCACCTGCCCAGTCTTGGCCAACACAGCTTCCCCAGCGGGCTCCACTGCCAGGTAAGGGTGTTCCAGGGGAGGGCAGGGCTCTAGACTGGGAGTCCCTACAGCCACGAGCAAGGACCCCATTACCAAAGGACCTCCCATAGCTCTAGAGGGTTCAGCCATGGGAGCAAGGCCTCAGTGAGTGAGACCGTCCCACAATCCTTCCCTGCTGTCCTGGGCTGCTAGAAGATGTCTTAGGATCAGTGAAGCTGTTGGGGGAAGGGCTCCCAAAGGGTCAAAGGAAAGTGTGCATCTAGTTGGGCTTAGAAGGATCTCTGGCTCTGGCGGCCCCTGGAGCTTTCTAGACTACCTTGGGTTCCCAGAAGAGGTGGGATGAGAGACTCGGGGTCCTCAATAGCCCCAGGGACCACTGGGAGATGCAGTCCCTTCCCACTGCCCCCCAGGTCAGATGCTGCTGAGCGGGGGTCCCCGAGGCCCGGTCCCCCAGCCGGGCCTGCAGCCCAGCGTCATGGAGGACGACATCCTCATGGACCTCATCTGAACCCAACACCCAATAAAGTTCCTTTTAACAATGCCCGGCTCCCGTCACTGACGCCCCTAGGGCTGTCTTTGCTCTCGCCTTGCAGACTCCCCAAGGCCCCGGCTGGGTGATGCTGGGCCACGGGGTGAGTTGGAGGCAGCATGGTGTGGCCTGGTTCTGGGAGGCTCAGAGGCAGGTGGGCAGGCAGTGCGCAGCTCATGTGCACTCGGGGTACAGGGCCCAGAATGCCTCTGACCCAGCCAGGGTTCCGAGGAGCCTGGAAGGAGAAGCAGCAGTTGGGAGCCAGGAGGGACCTAGGTTCAGATAGCCAAAGCCACAGAAAAGGGACATGCAGGGTCAGGAGGTGGATGCTCCTAGAACACCCAGCATTACAGGGAGGAGCCAGAGGTGGAGAGTCCAGACTGGAATACTTGAGATTTGTCTTGGGGATGTTGGACCACAGAGACTGCCAGAGGGGCTGGTGTCAGAAAGGCTCGCTGATACGTAGGAGCAGGGCAGGCAAGAGGCAAAGTCACAGGACTGTTCAGGTGATATGTGCCACACCAGGAAGTCAGGATGTCCCTTTGGGACAGCGTGTGCTGTGCTTGAAGACATAGCAGTCAAGGTTATGCACAGAAGGCACTGGGTCCAGTTGGAGGTAGATAAGTGGGGAAGCCCATGTCCTGCAGGGTGTCCTCAGGCCCGTTTGCAAGTTGTCCTCTGGAGATGGAGTGAGGTATTTGTCCCTTAGGCACATGTTAACCATGAGTGTGGGCTGTGCCTGGACCACCACTGCCTGGGTTTGGGATGTTGGTTAACGTGCAGGTCACCCACCCATCCCAGGAGAGAGGCCGCAGTCTAGTGGCCATGGGCCACCACAGTTGAGTTTTGTTTGGCCTTCCCTGTGTTAGCATCTGCCACTTTATTCCTTCCAGTTAGCTGTAAAACTCAAGTGAAATTCACACACATGCATAATTGCTCCTCTCAACATATTGGAAGACTGACACCGGGGCCCACCCTTTTGCCTGGCAGTAGTAGCTGGGTCTGCCCCATCAATGGGGCTCCTGCTCTTGGGTTCGCCACAGTCCCCACCACTCTCTCTTGCTCTTTCACGGTGAGGCAAGGGCCCTGCCTCAGTCACGAGGCTGGCACCGTGGTGGTTCTGTGGTAGCATTCAGAGAAAAGTGAAATCTTTCTTGTACCCATGTCTCCTTCAAAAGTGGCCAAACGAAAGAAAGAAGGAGAGGGCCGCGTGTTTCGAGAAAAATGGGAGCGAGACTATTTCTTTGTGGAAGTGAAGAGCATGCCTACGTGCTTAATATGCAAAAAAAATGTGTCAGTCCTGAAAGAGTACAACCTGAAGCGCCACTATGAGTCCCAGCACAGTAAGAGCTACGACCAGTACACAGCGCAGAGCCGCGACATGCTCCTGCAGGAGCTGAAGAGGGCCCTCCGAGCCAGCGAGGCTCTAGAGAGCCAGGAATAGGAGCCGTGGAGTGACGTGGAAAGAACTACCATGTCCTGAACAGAACTGCATCCTCAAGGTTGGCCTGTGGGTCTGACGAGCTTTCGCAGGCTGAAACTCAGAGGAGTTGGAGACCTTCTGGAGTTCAGCGGCCTGAGCCATGGCTGTGCGGAAACTCTGACCACACGGTTAGCTTTATTTATTTGAGATGGCGGTGATCTCCATGCAGCTGAAGTCGTGAGGCGGCCCTCGCCTTGAAGTGACCTGCCCTTGTGCAGGCACACACATCGGAATTCATAAGCACAACTACAGCCCCATCACAGTGATCGGGTCGTCCATCACGGCGGGCCATCCCATACCTCGATCCCAAGTGACACTTTGTTGGGACCTGGATCAGGTCCTCGCCCCAATCACCAGGAACTCAGATGCACCACACCTGTGCTTTCCTGTGCTTGAACTGAGCCAACCTTCTGAGACCAGGATATGCAGGAAATCCAAACTGGCATGCTTGGTTCATTTCAAAGTATGCAGAGCCATGCCTTTGTCCCCTGGAGGTCAGCTAGAAACTTCTGGTTGAGGTTCTCACCCTCTGAACACTGAATCTGTCTCAGCAGGGATATTCACAAACAGCTCCTGAATGTATGACTGGTGTGGTCCTGGCGGACAGATGCCACTGCCTTGGAACAGTGGGACTGCTAACCTTGCTGCAGCAGTGTCTGAAAGGAGAGGTGCCAGGACCAGCCCCTTACACTGTGAGACCCCAAGACCAAGTCCCCCCCACGGGCCGTGCTCTACTTGATCCTGAGCTAGCACTGGCTAGCTCGCTTTAATGGTTGTGTGAACGCAGACCCCAGTGCAAGTTGCAGTGCTCCAGGGTGCTTGCAATTCTGTGGTATGGCGAGAGGCCTCAGCCTCGCCCAGCAGTGTCCCAAATGTCTGGCTGCCCACACTTGTGACAGTCACTGTTTTCATTACAGACCTAAATCGAATCCATTTTAGGGATCAAGGTTGAATTCTCATCTGCCTGTTTCTCTGCCCCATGCAAGGCCCAGCACTGATATCTGGGTGTAGAAGGGCAGGTGTCAACCTTCTAGCCTCCACTCAAAGGCACAAGAGAATTACAAGAGAGAAATTTTAATAATTAAATATTTCTATTTTTCAATTTGTATTTTTTCAATTTTGAATTTAAAGTATGGACTCCAGTATCATACATGTTTGTGTTGTGTTCCATGCGTTCACCATAGCTCAGTAAAGATCCAGTTTGATTATCCTTCTGGCCATGGGCTTTCCTTCTCTTTGACTGACCAACCCACTCCTGGGACAGCCTGGCCCCTGCTAGCCGGTGAGCTTCTGCACCTGCCCTGGGGTCTGGCTGGGAGGGACTGGGAGGGCCCTTTCCTGGGTGATTCTCACAAACTGAAAGACAGAATAGGGGATCCAGGTGGCAGCTGAAGACATGAAGGCAAGGTGGTGACTTGGCCACGCAGCCAATGTGTGCTCGTGGCTCTGAGACATGGGATGCTAGGGACTGTGGCGAACCTGGAGAGTGCTTGCCCTGCCTGGCGGCCTTTAAACCAAAACCACACACACTGAGGACCAAACAAAATCTGCTGTGGGTCTCATCAGACCACCATTTTGTGACCTCTAGAAGAACGAGACTCCAGAACCAGGACAGCCTCAACAGAGACCCCGTGTGTGAGGGGTAGGCAGGGAACAGGAAGCTGGGAGAGCAGGCAGGTGTTCTGAAGGCGAATGAGCCGCGGTAGGTACAGGAAGGCCCTAGGCAGAAGTTCCAGGGACACAGAATGGTTGTGGTGGGCTTGGCAGGTAAGAATGGGTACTGCTCTTGCAGAGGATCTGAGTACAGTGACCAGCACCCAGGTCATGCGTACAGACACCTGTACGCTCGCCATGCCTACACTCCTCTGAAAGTGCACTTTGCTGTATTTATAAGTAATCATTGTAGGGTTTCCTGGCAGGTAGTGGTGCCAAATTGGACTTAAGAATGTTCAGTTCCAGGAGGCACTGACTCTGGCCTCTAAGGACACCTGCACACGCGCATACACAGAATTAAAAATAGATCCCACAGGGAAAGAATGGCTGAGACACAGAATTGTCATCCCAGCGGCTCAACAGGCTGCCTCTCCGCTTCACCTTCCCTGTGGGTCAGTGTTGCCCTGGCCCGGATTCTAAAGGCGTGAAGGCTTGTGGTCACTGACCAAAACACACTCAAAGCAAAATGTAACCAAACCTTACAGCACAAACCAGCCTGCTCACACGGGCAGTCAGCCTGGGAAAGGGGGCTGCCGGAAGACAGCTCAGCACTTTAGTTTATTTGGAGGTGGTTGCACCCTGTTGTAGACCAGACTGACCTTGAACTCAGCCTTCAGGGCTTCCTTGAGGGCTGGGATTAGAAGTGTGTGCCACAGGCCAGGCGTGGTGGTGCACACCTTTAGACCCAGCACTTGTGAGGGAGAGGCTGGAGGGTCTTTGTGAATTCAAAGCTAGCCTGGTCTGAGTGAATTCCAGGACAGCCAGAGCTACATAGAGAAACGCTGTCTCAAAAAAACAAACCAAAAGTGTGCCACCATGCCCAGAAGCATTGAAGCTTTGACCAGGCCTGAGTTTGGGGGGCGGGGGGAGGGAAACAGACAGGAATTCAGCTTGCTAAAGGAGCAGGCCAGGCACAAGCCAAGGACAGAAAAATTAAGGAAAAAGGAGAACAGCCAGAGTTTTTTTTTCCCTCACCTGGAAGAGGATACTCAGGAGGATGAGGCAGGAACAACACAACAGGAGTTCAAGGCCAGCCTGGTCTTCTCAGTTCCAACACAAGATACATAGCAAGACCAGGGTCAAAACCAAAACAAAGGCAGTCTGTTGTTAGTGTGTAGAGTGCTTGTCCAGCTTTTGGGGGCCAGTGCCACAAACACCCAACGCTGTCAGTGAGAACCTGTTTCTAAAACAAATGACACTGGGGGGCCAACAAATGGTCAGAGGCTAAGAACAGAGGGCTTGGATTCATTTCCCAGCGTCCATGTCAGCCGGCTCGCCCGCTCCCTCTTCTGGCTCCCAAGAGTACCGCCTACCCGCATAGATGCATTCACAGTCACAGAAATGCAAAATTAGGGAACCTTCAGAAAACAAACAAGTGACAGCCACTCCAGGCAGCGGTGGTGCAACCTTTAATCCCACGATTTGTGAGGCAGAGGCACACAGATCTCTGTGAGTTCAAAGCCAGCCTGGTCTACCGAGTGAGTTCCAGGACAGCCAGAGCTACACACAGAAGCCCCTCAAAAAAGTCACAGCCTCTTCACACTTCCCATCCTCTTACCCCAAAAGGCCAATCAGGTCTGAGGCTGGGGTGTGGCTCAATGTAGAGCTGTCTAGAATCCCCCAGTGAGGAGCTGAAGGCAGTGCTCTGTAGTTTTGAACTGCTTGTTCAAGGTCTTAGCTTCCATCTCCAGCCCACTTCAAGATGTGGATAATGCCACTGCCGTGACTCGGACTGATCTGTGTGGCTTCAGTAAGTTTAGGCCATGAGGTGCTTGGGAGGTATTATTCCTTTTCTAAGAAAGAAAACACATGCGCACACACATACTCACAAGCTCCCTTCAGTCAGGTCAGTCCTAGGGTGTACCTATGGAAGGCTGGCTTTGCTCTCGTTCCCTACTGGGGTAGGCAGTAGAGATTGCGCATGTCTTCCAGTAGGGCATGTCATGCACTAATTAGAAGATACTTCACCCACACAGGCTTCAGAAGGGACAGTGGCCAAAGCAGCAGGTGACTGTCACTGTCAGCTGCAAGGCAGGATTCAGTTAAGCTGAGACTGTAGTCTTTTGTTTACTGTACTTGTGTGTGTGTGTGTGTGTGTGTAAGTCAGAGGGCCCCAGGGGATCAAACTCAGGTTCTCAGGTTTGGCAGCCAGCTTTACCTGCTGAGCCATACTGCTAGCCCCTGAAGAGCCCTTTAAGAGTTAAATGAGAAATCACAGCTTTATGCTTAATAAAAGGAAGCTGAGCTGGGTATGGTGATACTTGCTTGTAAACACACTTGGGAGATGAGACAGGAGGAGGAGTCTTCTAGGTTTCCGCGAGACGCTGGGAAACTGGCTAGGAACCCAAGGAGACAGAGGCCGGGGTTCTTGTTTCCTTGCTGCTGTGGACACAGGTTAGTGGGCATGAGCCGCTGTTGCGGAACGTCCTGCTGGCCTAGCAGGAGAGGGTTAGCAACCTCCACTAGCCACAACACCCCGCTGGGCCTGGCTGGCTTGCTAGGCCTTCTTTGTGTTACAGATACCTTTTGTTGCCCCAGGTGAGACTGAGAGAGTTTCCCATGGATACAAAGCCTATGCAAAACTTGGTTAGGGGAAACCCAAAAACCATGGTACCTCATGAATCAGGTATTTGTACCTGGCATTGTATTGTTGGAAGTTTCTATCAGTTTGTTTTGAGATATGAAAATCTTTTTTTTTAATGATTTATTTATTTATTTTTAGTTTTTTGAGACAGGGTTTCTCTGTAGATTTGGAGCCTGCCCTGAAAACTAACTCTTGTAGACCAGGCTGGCCCCAAACTCACAGAGATCCGCCTGCCTCTGCCTCCCAAGTGATGAGAGGGTGCGCCACTGCCATCACCACACCCAGTTTCCCTTGCTCTTTTAATTTACATTTTCATTATATATTTTAAATGTTTCCTTTATATTTATAGGTGTTTTGTCTGCATGTATATCTGTATGTACTTGCTTGGTGCCTATAGAGGCCAAAAAAGGCATAGGATCAATCCCCTGGAACTGGAATTAACAGATATTTGTGAGCTGCCAAGTGGGTGCTGGGGATCAAACCTGGGTCCTCTGGAAGAGCAATTAATGCTCTTAATTGCTGACTTATCTCTCCAGTGCCTCCCTTTTTAGAGACAGAGTCCAAATGTGTAGCCTTGGCTGTCCATAAACTTACAAGGATTAAAAAACTTGGTGGTAATACCAGTGCTAGGGATCAGAGGCAAGTATATCAATGAGTTTCAGGACAGCTAGGGATACACAGAAAACATCATGGCTCATGCCTTTAATCCCTGCCAGCACTCAAGAAGCAGAGCAGGTAAATTTCTGTCAGTTTGAGGCCAGCCTTGTATATATAGTGAGTTCCATGCTAACTAGAGCTACATAGACCTTGTCTAAACAAACAAAATTACTCCCCACAAAAATCCAAACCATCCACACACCCCCTCCCCTCCAAAAAAAAAAACAAAAAACAAAAAACCTTGGCAGTGATCTGTCATAGCCCTGAAGTGTGGCGCCATGCTTCCTGCATCCCATTATCTACAGAAGTAGTGACTATCTCATACCAACGAGGAACATTATAGCTAGGGCATATTGGCAATGCCTGTGTCCCCAGCACTTATGCTGCTAAGGCAGGAAGATCTGGAGTTCAAGACCAGCCTGAGCTACATAGTGAGACATTTCCTAAAAGCAGTGAAAAGGGGCATGGGGGGGGGTGTGTCTCAGCCTGTAAAGGCAGCTGCAGCAAACCCTAGAGCTGAGTTCATCTCTGGGATTAACTCCAAAGAGGAGTGATGCTCTGACTTCCAAAAACGAGTGGTGACGTGTGTGTGTGTGTGTGTGTGTGTGTGTGAGAGAGAGAGAGAGAGAGAGAGAGAGAGAGAGAGAGAGAGAGAGAGAATAAATAAACGCCAAAATAGAGAAATAGAGACTGGAGCAATGACAGAGGAAGTAGATACAGATTTGAGTCCTAGCATCTACATGGCAACTCACAACCATCTTTAACTCCAGTTCCAGGGGATCCTAAATCCTAAACTCTCTTCTAGCCTGTACAGTCACCAGGCAAGCAAGCACAAGGTATAGAGACATACATGCAGGCAAAATACTTATGCACACACACAAATATAAAACTTTAAAAATAAGAAATTGTTCCTCCTGGACAGTTGTGTCCCACCTGTTCTTCAGTCTGACTTGCTGCTTCAGTGCGGGCAGCCTTGGCTCTGTCTGTCATCCTGTACCCCACTCTCTCTGCAAAATCCTTTGGGCTCGGGTTCAAAATCAGCTGTTGCCACTGACCGCTGCCAACCCCATTGCAGCCATGCGTCCTCCACCAGTCAGCTTTCCCTCTGCCGAGACTGGTTATTGCTGGTTTTGAGGCAGTTCTGTGTAGTCCAGGCTGGCTTTGGTCTCACTAGGTTGCTGATGATGGCTTTGAACTTCTGGTCCTTGTCCCTTCACCTCTTGATTACTGCTGTGTGCCATTACTCCTGGGTTCTCCCGTCTTTTTTTTTTTTTTTTTTTTTTTGAGACAAGGCCTTGCTAAGTTAGCTGTCCTAACTAACTGTCCTTAGTCAGATTTTGAACTTTATAGTCCAAGCAGGCTCTGAATTACTGTGTGCATATTTGCCATGGGACTTGTGTGGGGCTCAGGGGGCGCTTTGCAGGGGTTGGCTTGCTCCTCGTGTGGGTTTGCGAGATTGTCATGCTTGATGGCAGGCAGGCAGGCAAGCACTCTTATCAGCTGAGCTCTCTTGCTGCTCCCCTCCTAGCTTTTTTTTTTTTTAATCAGCTATAAAACACAACATTAAATAAAGCTAGCCTACTGCCCAGGGCATTTGTTCCGGTTAGCTTGTGGTATGTGCTGTGAGGGGCCAGGTATCATTTGGTGAAAGTAGTGTATGGATCATCCAGGCAGAACACGGTAGACTACCAATAGGTTTTCTTGTTTAAAAGAAAGCAGGGGAGAGCTTTCCCTTGCACCCCAAAGACTTCAACTCTCAGTACCCTACTAGCTCGCCAGCCAAGTGTGACGGTGCATACTCCCAATAAAGGAGCTCGAGGTCAGCCCGGGCTACACAAAGTAACATTTGAGTAGATACGGCGCGAAGCACTTATCACAATGAGTTAATTTGAGCTCAGGTACTCGAAGGCTAGGTAATATCACAGGTGAAAAGCCGAAGCAAGAAATACCCCTGCACAGTCCTTTCAGAGTAAGTAACTGCTATAAGGCACAAGGGACAGTAGGCGTGCCCAGGGCGAATGGGCAAGAGGCTAGGCCTGGTCTCCAGATCCCGCCCAGGCCGCGCGAGGCCAGCTGGGAGTTGTAGTCCTTTGTGCTCTATGCCACGTCACCGCCTACGCCAGTCCTTTCACCCACCCCTCGCTCTATTGGTAGGTTCCGTCGCGCCGTCCATTAGCCTGTCTGCGGCCTTCTGTTCCTCCCAGCAGGGAGGACTTGGTATCGTCGCACCAACTCGAACTTTATTGCAGTTTCTCCCTCTAGTCATTTCCAAGTCTGAAATCCTCCCTCTGACCTTGGTAGGATCCAGTCACACCCCCCTCACGGCTCCATCAGTATTTCACAGCGCACTTCTCCACACTGTGTTGGTTTGCGCCGGCTCCCCCTCTCGCTCCGCGTTGGTTTGCGCCGACCTCCCCCTCGCTCCGCGTTGGTTGGATCCGGTCCCCCCCTCTCGCTCCGCGTTGGTCGGCGCCGTGCTCCCCCGCTCGCTGCAGTGGTTCGGCCTCGGCGACCCCTCAGCGGCGCGTCCCCCGCCGCCGCGGTCCCGCTCCGCGTCTTCCTGAAGCCGCGCTCCCGCGCCTGTCGGTCGGCGGACCCGCAGCCCCCCGTGAGGCCCACGGCCTCCCGCTCGCTATGGTCCGCCCGCGCCGTGCCCCGCACCGCTCCGGTGCCGGGGGCCCCCTCGGAGGTCGTGGCCGGCCACCGCGGCCCCTGGTCGTGCGCGCCGTGCGCTCGCGTTCCTGGCCTGCCGGTCCTCGAGGCCCGCAGCCCCCGCGGATCCGGGCCCGCTCGGCCCCTCCCATGGTGAGTCCCCGGGTCTGCTTCTAGAGCCTTCCACGCACGCCCCGCCCTGCCGCCCCTCCTCTGGCGGGCGCCTTTGTCCGCAGCGCCCACGGGTCTCCCGCGGGAGGGCGCACCCGGAGTCCCGGATCAGCCTCTGGTCCGCTCCCCTTTGTTGCGCGGCGGCCTGGGCGGGGGGCGGGGTACGGGGGCGGGGCGGGTTCGAATTACTGCTGACCGCGCGGCCGGCTGCACACGCTCGCGGGGTCGCCTGGCTTGAGCGCCTGTTTTTCCAATTGCAAAGTTGGTCCTCGGGCTCCGGGTCTGGAAATAGGCGAGGAGCCCGGCGTATACACTCGCGCCCAGCTGTTGCTCGCGGGGGCGTTGTCCCCCGGGGCCAGATGGCGACTGTGGACTGTCCTCTCTGTTTGCGCGCCCGCCCCGCGGCGAGCCCAGACCTTAAGCCTTAAGGTAAGGAAGGCTTAAGGTAAACATTCAGCTGTGTTGGTTCGTGTGGCTGTCACCTCTGCCCACAATATTACGTGCGTGCACTTTCTAGAAACATTGAGGTTTTCTTGGGAAACAAAACTGCCCATTGTGATGGTTGACTCGTGGCCACACCTGCGCGTGCTTGGCCAGCTGTGAGCTATTCCCTGGCTTCGCTCTGACCGCTTCAATACCCTGTGATGACGTTGTCCATGGCCGAGCTGAGGCGGGTTTGCCACTCGGATCACCTGCGGAACGCAGACACACCCCTCGCTGTAACGCAGCAGCCTAGGCCTGAAGCTTTCCCTTAATGTTGGAAGCTGCTTCTTGGGGTCCTCAGATGCGTCCCTTCCCCACAGATGTGGCTTGGCTTTGCCACAGCAAGTCAGACATGCGTGGACGCGAACTTAACTTAGGAGCTGCACTTAACGGAGTCCCTAACTGTGCTCTTCACTACCAGTGTGTTCCCTGCTGCTGTGGGCATACAGGTGTTCGTGGGGTGCAGGCAAAAACAAATCATGAGCATTGCAGTGGTTCCCCCCACCTCACACTTAAATAGTCGGGGATTCCTTTTGAGTGCCTGATTTTCATTTAGGCCCGACTGTGGTGGCTCACACACTGACACGTGTGAGCACTTGTAGTGTTGTCTCAGCACACGTTCAGGCCAGGCGTTTGCTGTAATCCGGAGGGCTTGGTGCTGCAGGGCTATGCTCATCCCGAAGGCCCCTCAGCAGTGTTAACTGAAGGCCTAGGCTGGTCTGCTACTTAAGACGCCGGGAGAACACGTTCTGGTTTGTCATCACGCAGGGTATAAAGGCCTCATGAGCTTAGACATGAGCATCGGATGCCTTCGCGATTATCAGAAGGGTCTTCGGCCTGGAGGCACACACGGGTCTGTTTGTTCAAAGGCTGGGCCAGGACCCCGCTTGTTTTTTGGAAATGTTTTAACTGAAAAGTTTAGCTTGCATCCTGGGGTGGGAGGAAGGGAGAATGTGTGGCTTTGCTTAGCAACATCATTCAGCATTCATTCAGGTCAAATGTTTTGGTGCAAAGTAGCCTCTGGGAGTCTCCCCATTTTTCTCCAGGATGGTCTTTTAACTTGATGTCTAGTTTATGTCTCCTTGGGGTTCTCAGGGAAGGCCGTCCTTTGTGTGAGTCTCCTCTTGGGGGACAGTGGCCTTAGGGTGGCTCTGAGCTGGGGCCTGGATGCAGCCCACAGCTTTCTGACAGTGGTCTAAGGGCGAGAATGCCAAAATGGTTGCTTTGAGGTTTTGACTTACGGGGAAGGGATTGGAACTCAGAGTGTGTACCTGGAGACTGAGTCTGGACCTGAGGATGTCCCCTCTGGGAAGTGTGCAATGGTCTCGCTTTAAATGACCTCAGAATTCTCCTCTCTGCTGCAGGAAGGTGCTCGAGTCTTTGGGGCCCTAGGGCCTATTGGGCCTTCTTCACCTGGGCTCTCTCTTGGGGGACTTGCAGTGAATGAGCACCGGCTCAGCAACAAATTGCTGGCCTGGAGTGGCGTGCTGGAGTGGCAGGAGGTGAGCCTGACTGGGTCCAGAGGCCTGGGCCAGTGGAGGGTGTGGATGGCCTGGGCGCTGGCTGAGTCCCCCCTCCCGCCTGCAGAAGCGTAGACCCTTCTCGGATTCCACAGCAAAGCTGAAGCGCACCCTGCCCTGCCAGGCCTACGTGAACCAGGGCGAGAACCTGTGAGTGTGGGAGTGGGCAGAGCCCGGGGCAGCCTAGGATGCAGGGAATGGCTTCTGATGCACTCCCTACTGCAGGGAGACGGACCAGTGGCCCCAGAAGCTGATCATGCAGCTCATCCCACAGCAGCTGCTGGTGAGACCAGTGGGACTGTGCCCCCAGAACCCACGCCCTGCCCCCACAGCCAGACTTGCTCCTCAGGATCTTCCCACGCTTGCCTTACCATGATCAGTGGTGCCCTTGTCATCCACAGACCACACTGGGCCCCCTCTTCCGAAACTCTCAGCTGGCCCAGTTCCACTTCACCAACAGAGACTGTGACTCGCTCAAGGGCCTCTGCCGCATCATGGGCAACGGCTTCGTGAGTGGGGATGGGGGCCAGTGCGGTGGGACCGAGTTCTGCCCTGTGATGGGAGTCGTCTTGTACCTCTTAGTGGTCATCCCAGGATCTTGGTGGGGGGGCTAAAGCAGCGTGCGCATAGTGCTCCCAGGTGCTCCCAGCTGCTGCCTTGCTTCTCAGGGTTGCGTGCATGCGTGCGTGCGTCTGTCTGGTGGTGGTGGTGGTTGGCAGTATCCTTGCCATCTGGTGACCAGCCCCTACTGTTGTGGACCCAGTCTGAGGTCCCTGGACTGGAGCAGGTGGCGGGACAGGATGGAAGGAAGTCACCAGCCCGTGCATGCTGAGGACTAGACTCCAGACTCATCCCCAGCTCTGCCTTAGTCTGGTTTGCCTCTCCCACTCGACCACGTCCACGGATCATATCCCTTTCTGGGCCCCACAGACTTGGGACATGTGAGGCTGCAACCTTGTGCCAGCAGCAGCTCTGGGATAGTATTCTGGAGCTGGGCCCAGGGTCTGGAGAATGAGTGCAGAAGGCTGGCCAGTGAGGTAGAGGTTCTTCTACATCCTGGCTCAGGATTGGGTGGCCTCCCATTGAAGAGGGAGGACTGGCATCTCAGCTGTGGTTGTGTAGTGACAGCTACGTTGCAGCCACTGTGTATGCAGTTGCTGTGTCTTACAGGTGGGGACACTGGGATCCTAACAGGGGAGGTGGCTTTCCTTGAGTGACACAGCAGCCTGGCCTGCGCCTGTTCTTTAAAAATTTAAGGTCTTTTATGGTATGTGTGTGTGTCATGAGTATGCCTGGTGCTGCAGAGACCAGAAGAGGGCGTCAGATCCCATGGGACTGTATGGAAGACTGAACTGGGAACCAAACATTGGTCCAAACAAGAACAGCCAGGTGCCACTGCTGCACCTTCTCTCCAGTCCCTGCCAGCTGCTGTTAACCCAGCAGCAAGGTTGGGGTTGGTAGAGAAGGGAGGGATACAGCCATGTAGGTCCTTGGGATGAGGAGGTAGCAGTGACTCATCTGCTTTTGGGAAAACCTTGATTGAGCCATGTTTTGGTGCCCTGGCCTATCCGAGCAGGTCAGACATTGAGTTGGAGGGCCAGGCCCTGATCTGCAGCCCTGTCCCCACAGGCAGGCTGCATGCTCTTCCCCCACATTTCTCCTTGTGAGGTGCGCGTGCTCATGCTCCTGTACTCATCCAAGAAGAAGATCTTCATGGGCCTCATCCCCTACGATCAGAGTGGCTTTGTCAATGCCATACGGCAGGTCATCACCACCCGCAAACAGGTGTGCCAGCTGGGTGCAGCCTGGCTCTGGTCCCACAGTTGGTATAGCATCTACATTTGGATGGAATGTGATGAAGGCAAGAGGGAGGAGCACCAGGGAGCTGGGAGGAGATAGTGGCACGTCCCGACAGGGCTTGGAGGGGAAGGGAGTTTATAGGTTTTGAAGGGTACAGGGGATGACCGACCGGGGGTGGGTCCTGAATGTAGAATTCTCTGCGGAGCAGGAGTGTGTTGGCAAGAGGCCCAAAGTCTCTAGGGTGACCTGTGTCTTGACACCTGGCTTTCCATTGTTCATGGTGTTCACCTGCTAGCTGCTAAAGGTAGTTGTGGGCCTCCACACCACCCAGGGGCTGAGACTTATCTTGGGTCACTTGGGAGCACAGAATCTTGGCAGGTTCTGTCAGGACCAGGACCAGGCCTTGGCCTTCTTGGATTGTGGTTAGGGCTGCAGCCAGCTAGTGAGAAATTAGGAGTTGAAGCTGCTGGCAGCAGCTTGTGTACTGTCCCACAGGCCGTGGGCCCTGGAGGCGTGCACTCTGGACCTGTTCAGATTGTCAACAATAAATTCTTGGCATGGAGTGGTGTCATGGAGTGGCAGGAGGTGAGCTGCGGGGGTGGTGTGTGCTGTTGGCCCACCCCTTCCCTCCCCTGAAGTGTCCTCTTGCTTTGCCCCAAAGCCCAGGCCTGAGCCCAATAGCCGGTCCAAGCGGTGGCTGCCATCACACGTCTACGTGAACCAAGGGGAGATCCTGTGAGTGGGGTGGGCAGGCGAGTGGGCAGTCCAGGCTCCTGGGGAGACCTTATGTCTGATAGCTGCTGTCTGGTGTGGCAGGAGGACGGACCAGTGGCCGCGGAAGCTCTTCATGCAGCTCATCCCGCAGCAGCTGCTGACCACCCTTGTGCCGCTGTTCCGGAACTCGCGCCTGGTACAGTTTCACTTCACCAAGGACATGGACACTCTCAAGAGCCTGTGCCGGGTCATGGACAATGGCTTCGTGAGTAGAGGGCCTGCAGCTGCACCAGGGCCTCCTAGGTTTGCACGTTCGTCCCCTCCCTCCCCCAGCCATCTATGGAGAACTGGGGCACCAGGCTAGTCACTATATAGAGACTGTGTCAGCAGGCGTCTGCCTTGTGACAGCCCCCTCCCCACCACTGCATGCTGTTCAGCTTGGCTAAAACTCCCAGAGAACTTGGGAGGCCTGTAGCTCCCCAGGGCCAGTTCCTCCTGCTCTGGGGCTTTGCTTTCCCTTTGTAAGCAGGTGATTCTTGAGCTGGAACCCATGAGGAACCTCAGGACATGGGGGGTGGGGCTTGGGCTTGGTTATTGGAACTGTTAACATACCCAGGGTCTCTTGGGATTTTTTTTCAGTGTAAAGGAACAGGGCTCGCTCAGGGTGGGCCACATGCCTGGCAGCTTTAGACCCTTAGGACCTGCTTTTAGGGATCCCAGTTTGTAACTGAGGGAGTGCGTAGATGAGTGTCCTGACTTGGGCCTGCTGTTAGGCGGGCTGTGTGCACTTCTCTTATAAGGCCTCCTGTGAGGTGCGCGTGCTCATGCTTCTGTACTCCTCGGAGAAAAAGATCTTCATCGGCCTCATCCCACACGACCAGAGCAACTTTGTCAACGGCATCCGTCGCGTCATTGCCAACCAGCAGCAGGTCCTGCAGCGGAGCCTGGAGCAGGAGCAGCAGCAGCGAGGGGTGAGGTGGCTCTGCCATGCGTGCACTCATGGGCCCTGCCCCTGGGTGCCCACTTCTGACCCTCCCTGGCTTCTCTCTCTGCAGATGGGCGGCTAGTGCACGCCCAGGCTGGGTGGGCCAGTCCCAGACGAGGCCCGGTGGAGATCGGTGAGCAGCACTTGTTTTCCCAGGACGCAGCAGGGTGGCCCTGGCTGTAGGGAGACCACTGCATGAGGCACTGCCTTCTGGGACCTGTGTCCCTGGCAAGTATGGGTGCCTGGGGTGGGGTGCAGTCTCACGAGTAGAAGCCACCCCCTCCTACTGCCTCCCAGGTTAGATGCTTCTGAGCAGGGGCTCCTGGGGACTGTACCTGCCCAGCTACCTGGAGGACAGCGTCCTGAGGTCTCCAAGGATGGTCCTTGCCTCTGTATGTTTCCCTAATAAAGCCTTTTAACCCACACACTGTCCCCCCCTGCTAATTCTATGTTCAGTGCAACATGAATGTGTCCAGAGGTCACATAGCAGCTCTGCACATGAGGTGGATCCACGCTAAGTCTGGCAGTTTAGGGGCTGTGTCCGATCGGGTGGAGAGATAAGCTTATGCGGCTCCAGTTACCCACATTGACAGCCTGCCTTTGTTACATTTAACCAAATTTACATAAGGCCCAGTGTTCCACAACTGGGTTATAACACCTGTTGCTGACTCTAGCACCCCAAAATGGCCCTGGCTGCTCAAGTCCTCAGCCAGGTGTGCTGGGTGCACAACAGCCCACTTGTAAGCCCAAGTCAGTGTAGAACGCCATGGCAGGCTGGCCTCCCACATGCCCAGCAAGGTGGTCTTGAGCAGAGTAGCAACGCTGTTTATTGTGGGCTCAACCCTCCAAGAACTGGCGGTACAGCTGCTGCAGCGCTGGGTCCAGATGTTCCCGGAGTCGGAATGGGATCTGAAGGATCTCCAAGAAGCCCTCGGCCAGTGTGGGTGGCTCAAACTGCTTCCTGTGGGATGGGGGGTGTGAGGTGGGGAGGGGGGAGCTCCATACCCTACCACCTCCTGTACCCTTCAGGCCCCTGAACCTGTAACTGAACATGACCATGTCTGACACCGGTGCATGTGAGGGGTCGGTCATCTCGCGGAACTGCAGAAAGAGGCACAGAGGTCAGGGGGCATGGGCTTAGATGAGAGGCCAAGCCTGGAGGGCATGGCTCACCCTGTTGTTGTGGTGAGCCTGCTCCAGCGAAGCGCAGAAGTTGAAGCAGCGACATGGCACACCTGCATCTTTGGCACACTGGATGTACCTGCGGAGGCGGCAAGTGTTGCTGTCACTGCCACCCAGCACTCAGTCCCCACCCCTACCCTCATCCCAGGGTTCCAGTACCTGGCCCTACTTGGGACATCTGGATTGGTGTTATCAATCACAACTTGCTTCCCCTGCCTCAGTGCTGCTTGGCATGAGCTCACACAACGCTGCCATGACCCCAGTGTGTCCTAGGGGACCCAGGACAGGTCACAGTCAGTCTGGAGAGTCCTACCCTGAGAACAGTGCTCCGAGGGGGGCACAGCCCCACTCACCCTGTTTACATGGACGTATCCAGCTGGCAACAGGTGTTCCCGGACGAAGGTGGACTTGCCAGCTGTGGGAGAAGTGTGGCCATCAGCTAGAGTCTAGGACCAAAATGATTGCAGGGGAGCCAGAGATTGATTGGGCTATGGCATCTCACCCCCAGGAAATCCTACTGTGACCACCACCTCTGGTTTGGGGCTGAGGAGGAAGCTGGACTCTGGGGTGTAGAGGGGCCCAGCACTGGAGACTGTCCTCTGGCAGGGGAACAAAAGGGGAGGTGTAAGCCTGGGAACCAAAAAAAAAAAAAAAAAAAGCCTCTCACCCTTCTCCTTTAGGGTCTCACCGGGTCAAAAGCTGGAAGCTCAAATCTAGCTGCTGGCCACTTAAGGAAGAACTCCTCTGGAGTGGCAAAGCGCAGGCCAATGTTGAGGGCAAACTGGGGGAGAGACCGGTCCGAAGGATTCAGAGGTGCAGCAGAGGTGGGTGCAGGGGAGGATGGGGGACACGGCTAACCGCCAGGCTTACCAGGCGGTCTGCACAAGAGAAGTCTTTCTTCTTTCTCCCTGGGGCCCAGTTGGGCGGGCGCCCTGCTGCATCTGTAAGGAGGGTGACCCTGTCCACCACTGAGCACAGACAAGGTTCCTGACACCCCCCCAAAAGCCGATCCTCTTACCTCCCACGAAGATACTGTCAGTGATGGAAATGGGCATGCCCTCGTTGGCCTGCAAAGAGAGGCAGTGGGACAGCAGAAGGACTGGCTGTACCCCATACACAAGGACTTTGCGGCTGCATGTCTCGCCTGTTCCCCCAGTGGCCTCCAGAGGGCGCACGAACCACAGCAGTCCTGACTCCCTTGCTCTTGCCACTTGGGTTGTGTCAGTGTCTGCCTTTCTGGATCTGTACCCTTGGGCCACCTCTTCAGCCACCTTCCCATGTCCCTGGTATCTACCAGGCTCTCCCCTCAGCCACGAGCATCTCTGTTCACCTAACACTGCTTTGGACCTCAGGCTAGACCCTGACCCCTGAGTTGCAGCTTCTCAGAAGCTCCTCTGCAGCGACAGAGAGTCGCTTAGAGAGTGCTACTCTCCTAAGTCCAAAGCTGGGATTGACAGATAGATGGCAGGGACCCAGAAGGGCAAAGGAGCAAGGGTCATGAGGGCTGGGCTGGGCTGGGCTGGGTATGCTCAC
The DNA here is from genome assembly GCF_982192425.1 of Myodes glareolus. Taxonomy (NCBI): domain Eukaryota; kingdom Metazoa; phylum Chordata; class Mammalia; order Rodentia; family Cricetidae; genus Myodes; species Myodes glareolus. Next base: position 49,474,720 of record NC_142049.1, read on the forward strand.
CTGCTCCTGCAGATGGTCCCACATGCCACTCACTGGCTTTCGGTTTAGACCTGCATGTGTTGCCACCAGCACCTATGGAGGTGGCCAGGTTACACTGTCCTCACAGTGCTTGGGATCTCCAAGGACATTCCTGTCAGCACAACCCCAGCCGAGGCCTCAATTCCATGCCAGTCCCGCACAGCCCCTCAGTGTCTCTTCTGGCTGTACCTGAAATGGGACCCCCAGCTTCTCCAATACAGCCTCCACCTTGGCCTTGAACACCTCTGCTGGCAGCTTCCCTCGCCCAATGCCCATTTGGTTGGTGAAGATTACCAGCTAGGGACAGATAAGGACACACTAGAGCCCCTCACCACAGCTCAGCCTGAACACTATACAAACATGCATGTGTGCATGCAAAGGCCCCACACACAGCCCTCCCCCACAGGCAGCACACCCTGTAGCTCTTGACCTCAGGAGAAGATCCACATCCACATACCTTGTAGCCCTCAGTATCCAGTTCCTGGAGCTTCTTTGGAATCTCCGGATACAGAATCCTACGGTCGGTGGGAAGCAGCAAGTGACTTGTAGTCCAGAGGACTCTGGGTTCCCATCCCAGCCGCTTCCCATGTCCCACCTCACCTCCAGTCACTAGGGCCAGTGGGGAAGACTTTTCCAGAGCGGGTGGTAATGAGAGTCCCATCTAGGTCAAAGGCAGCCACCTGGTATCACCAAAAACAGGGACAGCAGTAGGGTTATCTCTGACCTTCCTCACAGGCTGACCAACACCAGCCCTTTGATACTGGGATCACCCTTAGGAACAGGCAACCATCAGAGAATGCCACGATTGAGGGAGGGAAGACGGCACAATACCATGTTGTTCCTGTGTTCTCTGCTCCCCACTTTCCAGACTTTAATGGGGACCCATGTCCCACCCACCCCCTTCCCCTGAGACTCTCCTGGGAGGATTAACAGTTCAGAAAGAGCAAAGGTCTTTGTTGGAAGAGCTGGAGAGATGACTAAATGGTTAAGTGCACACACATCAGGTGGCTCACAATGCCTGTAACTCCATCTCCAGGGAACCCAGCGCTCTCTGGCTTCTGCAAGCACCTGTGTGCATGTAGTAAACATAAAATCATACAAGTTCACATAAATAAGTGAGTAAAGTTTTAAAAACCAAATTCACGGTTGACTGCGTGCCCAGCCAGGGACTAGAGCCCCCATTTTCTGTGGCCTCATTTCAGAGTGGCCCATAAACACGTCACTGATTCCAGGGCCTGCTATGTATCCTGCCCCTCAGTGGCAGCAGTCACCAATCTCTGCTCACAACAGCGCAGGCTCAGAGACTTTGATAAGACTATTTCAGGGCTGCACAAAAAACTTTGAATTAAATGACATGACTGTGACCTCACCTTGCTACGGGGCTTTACCCCAGATGCTGTGAACACCAGTAACTTCTTTAAGCTCTCCCAGCCAGGGGATGATTTCCGCACCCTCTTTTCCTGAGGCTCAGCATCCTCCCGGTCCACCGAATCCACAGGGGGAGTGCCCGGTGGAGTATCTGGCTGGGATCCCGATGTGCTAACTTCTTCCCAATGCAAGGTTAGGGGGTGTAGGCCATTGACCAGATACAGGGTGTCCCCCAAGCGTAGAGAAGCTGACAACCCTGGCTTCAACTCCTGGATCCCAACAGTTGATGGGTTAAGGCCCAGCTGCAGAAAAGGAGAGCTAGAGTTGGCTCCACCCCTTTAGGAAACAGCCGCCCCCTCACCAAGTCCAATACCCCATTTGGCAAACAGACCCATTCACTTCTTCCCACCAATTCACTTCGTGCTACCAATCAGAACTTTGAAAGGTTACAGGTATTCAGTCTGGCACGGTGGAAATGGGAATAGCTGATCAGCCTTCTGAAGGGCTGTGGTCCACCCTTCCCCCTCCCCCAAGTCCTTGCTGCCCGTTGCTGAGACACTGGTACCTGTTTCACTGTCACTGTCCGGGTCTCAGGGTCTGCAATCAGCTCCACTGAGGGTAAGGGGATGGAGTCAGGGTTTACATCACGTATGGGGACATGGCCAGCTACAGACTACGTATTGCACTTCAGAAGAAGAGGCACTTTCCTCCCACCCCCAACACAGGGCCTCAAGTAGCCCAGAGTGGCCGAGAACTCGCCACACACTGGGGGCTGGCCTTAAACTGATGCTTATGTCTCTACCACTCAAGTGCCTGGATGACGGGTGAACCCGAGGCAGTTTACGCCTCAGTAGGACCGGGACCTACACTCACAGAGGCCAGACCCGGGAATGGCACAGGATAGGATTTTTTTATCTGTAGGGTCGGCTTGCTCCATGAGACATTGAGTAGACCTAGGTCTTGGGCACGGCCTGATACATTCTGCCCAGACACCGTCTCTCTGCTGTGAGCATCCTCCGCCCGGTGATAGTCTCCCGGACCCGCTCTGTCCCTCCCCGAAAGCCCCGTCTAGCTCCTGGTTAGGCACAACCTCCCAAGCAACTCTCGCCGCCGCAGTTTCACTTCTCCCGCGCCCACCTTGATTTCGGGAGCACTTCCGGTCCGTCACCTGGGTCAGGGGTCCCCGACCTAGGACCAGGGCTTGGCCATCCGACGGCAGAAATATAGGGGGCGGTCCCCCGGCCGGGCTCTGCAGCCACAAGCGGCCCCGGCATCCCAGCTGTGACATCCCGGGACGCGGCAAAGTAGAGCAGAGTCGCTGCTCGGAAGCCAGGTATGGTCTGCTACCGGAAGTCCTGCCTTCCCACTAGAGTCGTCCGGAAATCCCGCCCCTTGCCTATGGGCGGGTTCAACGTTTCCCAGGCTACCACAGCAGTTCCGATACGTAGCTAGAGAGGATAGTTTACCATTGGGGTCACTTCTGAATTCATTCCAAAACTCACCACAGTCTGGTCTGACTCCTCCCACAGCGCATGCGCCGCCCCTGATTAGCCTGCAGCTTTATGAGCCCGTGTGGGTAAGGGGCGTTTGGATCCGTGGATACTAGGTCCCTACGCGGGAGTTAACTTGGTTTTGTTTTGTGATAGGGGCTCAGAATGTAGCCATGTTGTTAAAATTCCTTTCTGGGCGTAGTGGCACATTGCCTAATCCCAGCACTGAAGAAGTAGAAGCCGGCCTGGTCTACATAACAAGCTCTGGGTCAGCCAGGACTACAGTGAGACCCTGCCCCCACCCCCGAAAAGTTGCTTTCCAGGTGAAAACCTAAACAATATCTAAGCTCCTCTTAAAAGTCTGAAAGATAAACCGAAATACGATCTCACCAAAGATCATTCCGGGGAAGCAATGAGCTTACTGGGTTTACAGTGAGGGTTACTTCACTGGGGGTGGTGCTAGCCAGTTGTGCAAAGGCCACACTGGGGAGTCTTACCTAGCAGGCATGACATCTTTCCCATACCACACAGGATAGCCTTTCCCCCTACTTCCTCGCCTGTATCCTCTAGCCCCTGCCTAAGCCACAGGCAATTCGGGCAGAAGTGCCTACATCTGTTTGTGAGAACAGCAAGGCACTCAAGGTCTCCTGACCTTCTTTGCCTCCTCCTCCTTCTCTGAGTGAAATCTGCTGTCAACAAGCCCAACTGGGCTTATCTTTCAGCCCAGACGAACTATCTGATGTGGATATTAGTCCACTACAACACCCTAGCTAACCCCAAACTTGCAGAGATCTTGCCTGTCTTTGCTATCGAAATATTGGTATTAAAAGCAAGTGCTACAGCTGGGCGGTTGTGGCTCCTGCTTTTAATCTCAGCATTGGAAGGCAGAGGCAAACAGATCTCCGAGTCCAGGGTCAGCCTGGTCTACAGTGCTAGCTCCTGGACGGAAACACAGAGAAACCTTCAGGAAAAACAAAACCGAAATAAGCCAGTGCCATCACACCTTGTCATTGATGGTTTCTTTCCTTTCATATGGTGTTTGGTCGTGGCTACAGTGTTGTTGGGTTCATGCGGGTCGATGGAAAGAAAACACCTCAAGAATGAATTTAGACTTTTTCAGCTTACCTTAAGAATGAATTTAGCCTTTTTCAGCTTACCTTAAGAATGAACTTAGACTTTTTCAGCTGTAGGGTGGTGGTGGTCGTGTGTGAGTGTGTGATGTGTGTGATCTCTATAGCCCTGGCTACCCTGGAACTCGCTCTACATACCTCCTGCCTCTGCCTCCCCAGTGCTGGGATTAAAGGCGTATACCAGCACGCCTGGCTGTTTTGTCCTTTGAGGCAGGGTCTCTAGAAATCTAGGTTGACATTAACTAACTCCTATGCCTCCTAAATCCATCTCCTTGTTGCTGGAATGATATATGTGCATAGAAATGGCCCTCTACACTCCTCTGGCAGACAGCGCAAAGCCGGCATTTGTCCCTAGTATTTGAAGCTCATGGCTTCACCACACTCTTCCTTTGCTTCGATGATGCTAAATTCTCTGCTGCAAAATGGAAAAATCACATCTACCTCCTGGGACAAAAGGCAGAGACAGGCAGATCTCTATGAGTTCAAGACCAGCCTATCCTACAGAGCTACACAAAGAGCTAGGGCTACACAAAGAAACCCGGTCTTGGGAAAAACTAAACAACAAAAGGGAGGCGATCCATGTGACTAATGTGAAGGTGACAAATTCCCCCCGCCCGTTTTACCTACGGTCTACTTCTCTACTCACTCCCACCGTTACGTTCCCGAAAACCACATTTCCACCGTAACCGCCCGGGAATGCTCTGAAACAGCGTCCCACACACTATACACCACGTACTCACTAGCCAGAGGTAAAACTTTAATTTCAGAGCGTCCCTCCCGACCCCCGGCCCCCACCCCTCCCCCGCACCCAGGGCCAGGGCCGGAGAGTGAGGTCCCCTACCTTGAGTGGGAGAGGGCCCTTTAAGGCACCTGTTGGGGTGGGGGTGGGGACAGGAAGCTGGTACCACCCTGGGTATAGGACAGACTTTGATGGACAGGCTGTCGTTGGGGTGAAACTTATGGGGGCGTCAGACGCAGAGCGGGACAGGACCATCCCGTGGGGTACCGAATACAAGTGTCAGGATTCGGGTCAAAACAACAAAAGAAAAAACAGCCCTAGTAGTGTATCAAACTCAAGGCCTCGGGCCAATTCTGGGTTCGGGAGGGCTTGGCCACGCCCCCTGGAGGCCAGGGCCAATCGGGTGGGGGATTCAAGAAGGGCGGCGCGCGACTCTCCGGACATTGGCGGAGCCATCGCCAGGTCCCGCAGATGGGCTCCGTGCTTGGGCAGCGAGCCAAGGATGCGCGGGTAAAGCTTCTGTTGCTAGGCAAGAGACGGAGTTGACCCACTGAGTGTTTTAGAATTAGCCCGGCTCCAAACCGGAGCGAGCCAATCCCGTAAAGAATCGTCCTGTTGCTGGGCAGAGAAGGCTCATGGCTCATAGACCAATGGCGACAGTGGCCTTCCGCCGGCCTCAGCCCGCTGGGCGTTTTGCCCGCTCAGTATTTCCGCTTCAGCTTCTGGAAGTCGCTGGTGTTGAGTCGCGGCCGCGGCAGGTCCCCGAAGACCTGGGTGTCTTCGGCCTCCCGCAGCACCAGTGCCCGCATACTGGCGGCGATCCGGTCCAGGTCGGGAGAGGAGGGCTGTGGAGGGAGGAAACCTCAGTGCACAGGCGCCGCCTCCCGGATGTCCTCCCGCCCGCCCGATTGCCCACTAGGAACCTGAACGTTCCTGCCCCGCCCCACTCCTGGCTCTGACCAGGAGTAGGGGTTCAGGTGCCAAGGTGCTTGGCTGCTTCTCAGCCAGGACAGCAGGTCTCCGCCCCCCTTCCCCCAGATCCGGGTGTCAACCGGGACCTGGCCAGGGAAAGCTGGGGAAAGTCATATAACTTTCCTCTCAGTGTTCCCCCCACCCCAACCCTTCAGCGTTTTCTGTGAAGGTTGGTCCAGGCCAGCGCTGCCTGAAGGAACCGCATCCAGGATGGTGTTGGGGAAAGGAATCCTGCGAGACAATCTGATCCTCCTTCCCTCAAAAACGATTCTGAACAGACAAGGGGCCTTCCTCCTAAACTACAGGATGTCCTGGGATGGAGAAGGGAGCCTCGCTAGCCAAGGCCAGGGGCTCCCTGCAGCAGACCACTCTGGGCCTCATTCCCCCCTCACCGGGCCATTTTCCTCATCTGAAGATCGCGCCTCTGTCCTCTTCTCCTTGAAGGCCCACACTGGCACCGACACAGGCAGGGACTTGGCGTACTGCTGGGTGGGCAGGGCTGCGGCCGGGGGCTTGGGGCAGGCTGGGGGACCAGCGGGGGTCTCCTCACTCAGGCTGCCGTCTGTGACAGAGGGAGGCTTCAGCTTCTGTACCCCTACCCTCGGCCTGGCCTCCTAGGGCTTGAACAACCCAGGATCCTCACCATCTGTGCTCTCCGGGTCTGACTCGCAGAAGGGGGGCAGGTCTTGGAGAGTGGCGTCCTCATCCATCATGAAGAGTCCTGTGGGTAAGACAGGCCCTGCAATTGGTCCCTGGGCCTCAACCCTCTTCATCTGCTTGTCTGCTCACTCAGCCACTGCTGGCTTCAACATGAAACCTGTTAAGATCTGCTTGGGACAATGTCACCCAAAATAGTTCCAAAAAAAAGATGGTCTTGTGGGGACAAATCAAAGACCCTGTGGCCAAACCACTTGCCTATAGTTTCAAAGAGCTGATGCTAGATCACCTGGCTCCAGAGTCTATATCCTTCATGACAGGAGGAGGTGACTAGCCGTGGGCAAAGCTCGGAGAAACACCCAACTTTCCGACCCTCCTCCAACAGCTGCCCAAAGTGGGATTCCATGAGAACTGGAAAATGCTGCCTGAGGCTCACCACACAATGCTGCGGAGCACCTGGAACCCTGATCCTGGCTGCCTCAGCTGTGACAGTACACCATTCCCTGCAAACTTCTCTACCTCCCATGCATGGGGCAGAAGCCCCTACCCTTTCTTTCCAGAGACAACTGCATCTCTTAGAGAACCATGCTCCAGTTCCTTAGTCAGACCAGAAGCAGTCAAGGAACACGTGTTTGCTCAGCATACTGTGTTATGTGCTGTTGGACCTTGTGTGAGGCTGCTAGGGAATGCTTTAATGCCCTCCTAAGGATGCATTAGGACAAGTGTCCAGAAACCAGCAACCCCAGCCCAGCACCAACTCCCGTCCCCCAGCTCACCTCCATTATCGCTACCGCCCAGCCGCTCCCCAGAAGTCTCTGTCTCAGTAGGCTCATCCTCATCTTCCTCATCATCCTCCCTGGCCAGGGCTGGCCGAGGCGGAGGGCTAGGAGCAGGGCTGGGCGGCTGTGGTGCTGGTGGGGGACCAGGTCGGGTGGCGGTGGCAGCCCTGTGTGCCTGTGCGATGTCGTGGAGGCAGCGGCGTGCAGCTTCTGCCAAGGCCCCACGGCCATGGGCGGCATAGGCACAGGGCCCTGGGCGGGGTGGTGGTGGTGGCGCTGCAGTCAGCAACACCAGCTCTGTGCCAGTGCGGGCCCGGAAGCGCTCGGCGGCACCCACAACGGCCTCCCACAGTTCCTCTGGCCGCCCAGACGCCATCCGCGCCCTGTGGGCCAGAGCAGGACAGAGGGGCTGAGGCTGTGCCATCACTACCCATCCTGAGGGCCGAGGCCCCAATGTGACTCCCCTTCCATGGCATGCACCCCTCAGCTAAGCTCCACCCCTTTCCCAGACCTGCTTCCCCGGACCCGTACTAGCCACCGTTACTTCCAGCTCTAGGTTTCATCCTGCTCAACACAGGAGCCATTCCAAAGTCCTAAGTCTTCATCTGCGTTGGCCATGAGCGCTGTAGCCAGATTGGTCTGCGGTTATTTCAGCTTGGGGTCTTCCTATTTTTTGCGACAGGGTCTCAAGTACTCCTGTCACTATATGGTTACAGATAACCTTTAACTCCTGACTCCCATGTGTCCAGCTCATGAGGGCTGGGGTTACATATGCTCACCACCACACCTGGTTTATGTGGGGCTGGGAACTGAACCCAAGACTTACTGAGTGCTGGCAAGAACCAACTCAGCCGCATCAAGGCCTGTCTGGTTGTAAGCTAGGACCGACATGTAGCCCTAGCGACTCTCCTTCCTCCACTACCGGAGTAAGTGGGATTTGAGGTGTGAAGCACACACACCCAGCCTGTGTCTTTGAAGACTTACATGGATTTCATGTGCACCTTGTCCTCGGTGTGTTGGGTGTTAAAGCACATGTGAGCCAGGCATGGGAGGCATACAACTGAAATCACAACACTCAGAGGCTGAAGCAAAACTGCCATGGCTTTGCGGTCACCCTTGGTCACAGAGGCCGGGCTCAATGAAAACCACAGGTAATTTGCACCCTGGCCACTGCTAGGCCTCCATCCTTCACTTGGTCCAGCAGGTCCTCCACTACTGTGGAACTCTGCCCTCCACAGTTTCCAGGACCAGATGGACTGCACACTCAGCTCACTGGCCTTCAGGTCACTGCCAACCTTACACTTAGCTGGTGAGGAAGACAGTCCCTCCCTGGGTCACCCCAGTCCACCTGCTGGGCTTTCAGGGTCACTCTCTTAGGACAGGGCTGAGCTCTGGCTGAATGTGGGGGAAGGAGGGCGCAAGCTGCTCAGGGCTTTTCCAGGTCCTCAGCCCCTGCTGACAGCTACATCGCTGCCTATCTCCTGGCTCCTGTGGTGGGACTATGGACCACGGTGTCTCTTTCCACACACCAGGGTGTGTGGTAGCCAAAGCCCCTGCTTGACAGGCAGTGCAAACCTGAGCCCCGAAGGGATCCCAGCGCATCAGGACCACAGTAAAGAGCAGAATCTGAAATCTGGTTGCAGTTTGCAAACTGTCGTGCACACTCAACAGATTCACCCTGTCACCTTCCACCTGCCTCCCCAAGGTGGGGCTGCTCACATGCTGGACCAGAATGCGATGGCCATTCCTAAGCAACCTCTCACTTCCTATGACATGAAGAGTAGTGGTCGCTCCACTTTCGGGTCTTAAGCTCCAAATCAGGAAGACCAGACCTTGACTGTCCCACCAGCTGAACTGGCCACTGACAAGGACAGTCTGTCCAGAGCCCTTTGCCAATCCTGAGTTCTACCCTGCCTACTTCAAGACACTAAACTTCGCATCCCAACTTTCCACTGAAAAGGAGAAAGCTGCAGACACTTGCCACAGACACAGAAATGAGCTGTTGTGGTTTGATAGTGCTGTTTTTGGACTTCAAAGTCCCAGCCAAAGCTTTAGGAGCCACCCAAAGACTCCTACTCACATCACACACCCTCCCTAGCTGAGAAAGGAGGCTGGAAACATAAGGCTAAGGCTCAGGGCGAGAAAGTGACTGGTCCAAAAGATGGCACGACCTGTATGCTATTAGCCTGGGTCCTCACTTCTCTGAGGAGAGAGCAAATGACGGCAGGACCCAGCTACTAGCAGCAGCAGTGTGAAAACAGGCTGACTGGCTTCCGAAGGCGGCTCAAAGGAGGGCGACTTACTCGGACCTCCTAGGCCTGTGGTCTCCTATGAGGTGAGAGTCAGGGACAGACCAGCAAGGGGGAGCTATCCAGCGGGAAAGTGCAGGCCTCCTAGGACAGGTGTGACGGGAGATAGGGAAGGAAACGGCTGCAGCACGGGACGCAGAGCGGGGGGTCTCAGGGGGATCCTACCACCGAAGGCTGCGGCCCGGGGCTGAACCACGCCCGCGTACCAGCGAGGCCCCTACTCTAGGAAGAAAACAAGAAGTCCCGCCCCCGGCAGGGATCTGACCGGAAGTCCCGCCCATGGGCGCCCCCTCACCCACCAGTGGACCCCCCAAAACACAACCGCATGGACTTGGTTCGCCGCCAATGTGAAAGTCCCAGCCCGTTTGCAACACCGAGGTGAAGCTTGTCTAGCATTCTAGCATTCGTCGCGAGTCAGACACGAGGGATTGAGCGTTAGCCATTTCAGCACTCAGCCAAGGGTCTCAAGGTGATCACTGCCTCCTGACCTACGCACACTGTACCCTTCCCATGGCCGCACGCCTTCCCATGGCCCCTCAACCTAAGGAAAGCCAGATCCTCCCCAAACCCCAGCTCACAACGCCGCCTCCACTCACGTGCCCGTAGCCAGCATGGCCGGCCAGGCGCCGTCGCCGCCCTCAAAAGGCATGGCGGCTTCTTGCATCACTTCCGTGTAGCTGCCCCGCCTCCATTGTGTACACTCCGCCTCCCTTATCCTGGATGCCCCAAATCAAAATAGCAACCAGAAGCTTCATCTGCAAGCAGTGAGCAATGACAGCGGCAGAGTGCCTATGGAAAAGACTGTAAGACTTCAGCTACACCATTTCGATTTGCCCGCAACAAATACGGCTGCATGCCCACGCTCACACAGGACAATAAGCGAAGGCAAGCGGCCTGACGTCCCTCGGTTCGTAATCAACTTGTAACACAGAAGTGGAGGAAAACGGCTCCTGTTCCGTCGTGCTAGTCAGTACGGCTTCATATGCCAATAGTGCATATGGACTCTCCCTCCGTCCAGCCTACCCGCTTCCTCCCACCCCTGCTCTTTAGCACAAAGCTGGCAAAGATTCAACATGGCAGCATTTCTAGCTTCGGTTTGCCCAGTTTAAAAATGGTGGCACAGCTCTCTTTCCACGGCGACTCAGGAATTTGGGGCAACTTCGTTTCCAGGAGCCTGACTGCTTGACCCCTTATCCCGAGCCCCTCCGCGCCTCTGATACTACACAGCTCCTCTCACCTTTTCCTGTCTCTGTTCCGCTTTCCCAACACCTCGCCGTCCCGCCCCACAAAGAGATGGTAGTGCCCCGCATTAACATGGCTTCCACCGAGCCGCTATGGCTTGCCCTCGAGGAAAATGGCACAATGTTGGCTTCGATGCCAGTATAAAATATGGAGAGAGCCAAGGAGGCGTTCCTTGGCGGTCACGAGTTGTTGGGTAGCGATCACGGGTCCGTCTACTTGTTTACTTCGTGGCGAGAGTGGTTCACTGCGCCTGCGCCGTCTCGTTGCCCCGAACAAGAGTGTTGTCTACACCACGTGACCCGACTCTTGACGTTTCAGCTACCCTGTTCAGACAGATGGTTTCACCCATTGCAGCTCTACAGCTTCAGGGGCGCAACCACTGTCTGGCCTGGAAGGGAGGGTTCCTTCCGGATGTGACACCTCATTGACCCGGAAAGGGAGGAGATTGGGGCAGTGGAACCTCCGCGGTAGCTATGGAAGGATCCAGCTACAGGGTAAGACTTCGGGACTCATTCCCTCGCTGGTCTAAGGCGACACCCCTTTCCCCCGCGATGGTCTGCTTCCACCTTCCGCTGTGCAGGGACTAGGCAGAGCTAATTTAGAAAGCACTGATTCTTGGTAAAGACGCTGTCACTCCACGGCCGATAGGGAGCTCTGTTTTAGCCCCTCCCCGAGCGCGGGCGGGCCTGTGAACTTGGCACGCCCCATCCTGGCTGGTCTGTCTGTGTCTTTGGACCCCGCCCCTGGGAGGGCGCCTTCCTAGACCCTGGTTCTCACCACGCCCGCCCCTAGGTGGTGTTTGAGAAGGGAGGCGTGTATCTGCACACTAGCGCCAGGAAGCACCAGGACCCGGACTCTCTCATCGCGGGCGTCATCCGTGTGGTGGAGAAGGTGACATCTGGGGAACTTCGGGTTGGTGGTTGAGGGCAGTCGGGCGACTTTACTAAGTCCTCACCCACGTCCCTCAGGACAGTGACGTCCTCCTGCACTGGGCTCCGGTGGAGGAGGCTGGAGACCCGACGCAGATCGTCTTCTCCAAGAAGGTAGGCGCCCCGCTTCTCTTCACCACTCAAGGTGAAGGCAGGGGTTACTCGGGAACCTGCGAGTGTGTTTGCTTTGTGAAACGACCTGATATCCTGTCCTCTTGGCTGCTTGGGGAACCCTGTTGGGTGAAAGCCTGGGTTCCCATTTCTTTAGGGGTGTGGCCTGGGTTTGGTGTGAGGCCACACCTCCGCTCTTTTCCCTGTGCTCTAGTTTCACCTAGTTGCTTTACATTTGTAACATTTGGTGTTTATTTACATGCGTGGGTGTGTGGCAGTCGGAGGATAACCTTCCTCCCCCGCGCGGGTCCCAGGGGTTGACGCAGGCTGTCAGATTTCACAGCAGTCTGAACCAGCTCACTAGCCTGGTGATTTAGTTTGTGAGGTGGGTGGGTGCGGTGTGAGTGTATGGGCATGCGTGTGCACTCTCCATGGGTGCATGCAGAAGCCAGAAGATGGCAGTGCAGATCCATGCTGGAAACTGGTTTTTGTGATTGTGGAAGCCTGTGAAGCACTAAACTCTTTCGCTTTGTTTCCTTACTCATGTACGTACTACTCGGAGGAGTCATCCTTCCTCCCTGTGGGTTCTGCGGACTGAACTCAGGTCCTCCATCTCACATGCCAAGCCACCTGGCTGGTGCTGCTCTACAGTGTCCCTTTTCTGTCCATCACGGAACTGTCATAGCAGTGTCCCCAGTAGACTCACAGTGGCAGTGGCCATCACTTACAGGGAAAAGTCAAAAGGCCATGAGAGGCTTCTTGGCCAGAGTGCAGAGCAGGCCTCTGTCCTTGTCACTGAAATCTGGACTGTTGGTGCTGTGGCCTCAGGTGTAGCCATGAATCTAGGATTCTAGCCTGACTCTTCCTCAGCCACCATGGGTGACACCAAGCAAGCTTTCTGCCCCTCCTGCCTGTTGTACCCTTGTTCTAAAGGGTTGCTGTCTCTGGGGCTTCCAGCTGTAAGCTGGGGACATTTGCGAGCACAGCTCTTTATTCCCTATCCTTCTCTCAAGGACCCAAGTGGAGGGGAGCCCAGTGCCTCCGAGGAGGAGCCCACCTTTGACCCCGGCTATGAACCTGACTGGGCTGTCATCAGCACAGTGCGGCCACGGCCCCACCTGGCAGAGCCCAGGAGAGGTGAGTGAAGCTGTACCGCAGCGATCTGCCATATCATGGTTCCAAAGGCTTTTCACCCACAGTCAAGGTGGTTTCCAGATGCTTCCTCTCTGGCCTACGAAAGAATGGCTTGGTTCTAGGTGTACCCATGAATTCTCCTGAGGGTTTTTAGGCTTGTGGGTTGTGGAAAACCTGACAGGCAGCTAATCACAGGGTAATTTCTTCTTCTTCTTCTTCTTCTTCTTCTTCTTCTTCTTCTTCTTCTTCTTCTTCTTCTTCTTCTTCTTCTCCTTCTTCTCCTTCTTCTCCTTCTTCTCCTCCTCCTCCTCTTCTTTTCTTCTTCTTTTTTTTTTTGAGGCTTGGTCTCACTATGTAGCCTTAGCTGACCTTGAACTCAGAGATCTGCCTGCCTCTTCTTACCAAGTACTGAGGTTAAAGGTGTGTGTCACCATGCTCAGCCTCCCAAACCTTTTGTTGTGGCTCAAATAGGGTATGGAGCAAAGAGAGCATTAGAGAGGTAAGACAGCCAGAAGGCTAGAGACAGAAGAAGATAGTTCTGAAACTGAAGACCGAGAGAAGCCTGGGGAGGTTCTAGGACATTCTAGGACAGACATATCCACTGGGGTTCTTTCTAATCTTAGGCAGTTTACTTCTAAGGAAATGCCGGAGTTCTCAGAGTTAGAGGGCAGCTTCCACCAAGACTTCAGAAGACTGTGCTGTGCAGAGGACACCCTGAGTTGGCCTGTCACGCTGTTGATACCACACCAGCAATGCATTGCTTCCCCTAGGTGCAGAGCCCAGCTGTTCCCGGAGCTCCTGGGCCTTCTCCGTGAGCCTGGGGGAGCTCAAGTCCATCCGCAGGTCCAAGCCAGGCCTCAGTTGGGCCTACTTGGTCCTGGTGACCCAGGCTGGAGGCTCCCTGCCTGCCTTGCACTTCCACAGAGGGGGTACCCGAGCCTTGCTCCGGGTCCTCAGCCGCTATCTGCTGTTGGCCAGGTAAGCCTCTGCCAGCGTTGGATCGGTGAGCCAGCATGTCTTTATGCAGCCTGCAGCTCTGGGAAATGAGCAAAGCACAGTTTTAGTAGAAAGGCCCCGAAAAGATACAGGAGCCTAGGCCTGCTATCCCCCTGTTGGAAGGCTGTGTGCCAGCAGGATTGACAATTGAAGGCCAGTGTGGGCTGCGTGAGGCTGAGTGAGGGCAGGGAGGGAAGAAATGGCCCATCTTGATGGGCCAGCAGTAGTAGTCTCTGTTGCATACAGAGTATCTCCCCATCCCCAACAAAACTGCTCATTAGCTTCTTCCGGAGTCAGTCATGTGGGCCCAGAAGTGCAAAAGTCTGGTCTGGAGACTTTCCTTGCAGTACCATTTTGTGATGGGAAAGGGGCTACAGACCTAGAGAAGCATGGCCAGCTGCACCAAGGCCTGTGGCCTCCTGTGTGTCCCTGTTCTCCCAGCTCTCCACAGGACCCCCGCCTCTACTTGGTCTTCCCCCACGACTCCTCTGCCCTCTCGAGCTCCTTCCACCACCTGCAGCTCTTCGACCAGGACAGCTCCAATGTGGTGTCTGTGAGTGCTGAGACGGATGTAGGGCACCGTGGGTGTGGTGGGGAGACCCCGAGGGGCAGCTCCAATGTGGTGTCTGTGGGTGCTGAGATTGATGTAGGGCACTGTGGGTGTGATGGGGAGACCCTGAGGGGCAGCTCCAATGTGGTATCTGTGGGTGCTGAGATTGACGTAGGGCACCGTGGGTGTGATGGGGAGACCCTGAGGGGCAGCTCCAATGTGGTATCTGTGGGTGCTGAGATTGACGTAGGGCACCGTGGGTGTGATGGGGAGACCCTGAGGGGCAGCGCTAACACCTGTCACCTTTCCCCAGCGCTTCCTCCAGGATCCCTACTCTACCACCTTCAGTAGCTTCTCTCGAGTGACCAACTTCTTCCGGGGAGCCCTGCAGCCGCACCCTGAGGGCGCCTCCTCCCCTGACCTGCCCCTGCTGCCAGATGATGAGCCAGAGCCTGGCTTCGAGGTCATCTCCTGCGTAAGCGCCAAGTGACCCTGTTTCTGCCTTTCCTTTGTGCCACATGGACATATGGCTTCAGGAACTGGGTTTTCTCCAGGCTTTTTCTGTTGGGCCACCAGCCAGCTCCCAAATCACGACACAGAGACTTATTAGTTTTGAATGCTCATCCTAGCTTAGGCTCACTTTATTTTTTTTTTTTAAATTATTTTAAATATTTTAAAATATTTTAAAATATTTAAAAATATTTTAAAATAAAAAACTTTATTTTTTTTTAAACCTGTTTCTTTTTATCTATCTTTTGCCTGCTCTGTCTCTCTTTTGTGGGCTTATTACCTTTCTTACGTCTCTGAAACTGACTTTCACTGCTTCTCTGTCTGGCATCTGCCTGGTTTCTGGCCCCAGGTGTATCACTTACTCTCTCCTCTTCTTGTTCTTTCCTGAGCCCAGATTTCATCCTATTCATTCTCTTGCTTGGCAGCCCTGCCTATCCTTTCTCTGCCTAGCTAGTGACCATTTAGCTCTTTATTAGACCAATCAGGTGCCTTAGGCAGGCAAGGTAAAATAAATGCAGCACATCTCTACATAACAAACACACATCCTTAGCATCGTTAAAACGTGCAGCGAAACAAAAGTAACACAGCATCATACAGTTACAGCAATGTTCTTTGTGGTAACGCATCTCTGCCTAGTTCAGGATTCCGCAGCACCTTGGTTACGTGAAACCGGTATCTGGAACTGTGTAATCAGTGACTTCACAGGAGTCTTGTGTAATGGGCTCGTGCCTCGTGCACTTGGTGGATGTCTTTCTTGAGCTGAGGATCCATGCGGCCCAGGGGCTCTTACATGCTAGGCAGGTTCTCTGCCACTGATTCCCACTCCAGAGCCTCACTGGTGATCTAGAGCAGAACTCCCCTGCTGAGCCAGTTCCCCAACCATTTCTGGTTTTTGAGACTAGATGTCTCAATTTTCCACCCTGGCCTTGTACTATGTGATCCTTCTGTCTCAGGGCTGCCTGTGGCTGCTGCTGTTCTCAGGTGCCTTCTTTTCTGGAAGCTCCTGCTGACCCCTGGTCTTTAGGGTTCCTCCAGCCCAGGAGGGCTCAGGGCTCACGTGCCCGTGTTCTGCAGGTGGAGCTGGGGCGGCGTCCCACAGTGGAGCGGGCTCCTCCAGTCACAGAGGAAGAATGGGCCCGCCACGTGGGTCCTGATGGTCGCCTGCAGAATATCCCTGAATTGAAAAATCGGATCTTCTCAGGGGTGAGTGTCGGTGGATGTAGACTAAGGTGGGCTGGCAGCTGGCCAGGAGGAAGCCCCTGACCTGTGTGCTCCATCGCACCCCTAGGGTCTCAGCCCTGGCCTGCGGCGGGAGGCATGGAAGTTCCTCCTGGGGTACCTTAGCTGGGAGGGTTCAGCTGAAGAACACAAAGCCCATGTGCGGAAGAAAACGTGAGTGAGAACGTGTAGCCCCCACATCCTTTAGACATCTCTGCCCTCAGGCTTGGGCTTGGCCCCCCTAGTCTTCCAGATTAGGGTGTCCTGGAGCCAGCATAGGCCTTGCTGTGAACTGTACTGGGGCTTCCCACAGATTCTGGTTCGAAACCACCGTATGCAGTGAATAGCCTCATCCCCCTGATGGGAGTCCCTTGCAGTCTGTTGCTGTACTGTTGTAGTTCCCACAGCTCCTTCCTGTGAGCGCCTAACCCCTGTGAACACCCGAGGGTGCTTCAGTGCCCTGGACATGCTTTCCAGCAGAGGCAGTGGTGGTGACAGATACTACCAGAAGCCCATGGGGCGGCAGGACCAGGGGACCTGTGTGAGTGAGCAGGGCAGGTGCTTCTCCAGGTGTTCCCTGGGTGCTTTGCTTGCAGGGACCATAGCTTCCTTGACCTCTGCCCTCAGGGATGAGTACTTCCGAATGAAGCTACAGTGGAAGTCTGTGAGTGCTGAACAGGAACGGAGGAACTCACTGCTGCATGGATACCGTAGCCTCATTGGTGGGTGGGTGGGGGAGGGTGGGGCAGACTGGAAACAGTTGGGTGGATGTTGTGGCCATGGGGCTGAGCTGCAGTGGAGGAGACAGGACACGGAAAGAGGTCTTGGGGCCTTGTCGACTCTCACTGGGAGATTGTGTGACTTTACCCCTCTGTGCCTCTATTTCCCCAGAGTCTCACACTGGGGGTGGCAATGAGAGGTTCTGGGGAACCCCCACCCTTACTGTAGCATGAGCCCTGAAGCTGAGGGCTGTCAGCATGCAGGAGAGTAGGGCTGGTGCCTGTGACCAGCTAGGAAGGCCAGCTAACCTTTCTCTGCTCCTACCATGTTGGGCCCCCACAGAGAGAGATGTAAGCCGCACCGACAGGACTAACAAGTTCTATGAAGGCCCTGAGAACCCAGGGCTGGGCCTGCTCCATGACATCCTCCTAACCTACTGCATGTACCACTTCGACTTGGGTGAGCACTGCACTGATGGGGCGAAGGCTGGGTGTCTTAGGTGCTCAAGGTGTTGCAGCTGACCCTGTTTTCCCCCAGGCTATGTTCAGGGCATGAGTGACCTCCTGTCCCCAATCCTCTTCGTTGTTCAGAACGAAGTGGATGCCTTCTGGTGTTTCTGTGGCTTCATGGAACTTGTGGTGAGGCACAGGATGGGAGAGGGGTGTGGGACAGCCGCTGAGGTGTCCGGTCAGTGCTCTGCTCTCACACTTCCTGCTCCCGCAGCACGGGAACTTTGAGGAGAGCCAGGAGACTATGAAGCGGCAGCTCGGGCAGCTCTTGCTGCTTCTGCGGGTGCTGGATCAGCCACTCTGTGATTTCCTGGGTAAGTCCTATGTGCGACCATCTGAATGAGAAAAACGTCCCAAATAACCTGGCATTCAAAGCTTAGGGGGATGGGGAAGCCTGCCCACTGTAGGCTAGATGAGGTTTCTCTGGACCATCAGCTAGGACCACTGCATTCTAGCTGGGAGTTCCTTGTTGCTTGTTTAAAATGAGAAAGGCTGAAGAGGCCAGGGCTCGGTTGCTGGGATTCCCAGCTGACATGCGTGAAGCTCTGGGTGAGACCACCTGCTGCATGATGGGGTAGAAGCAGGAGGATCAGAAGCCACATAGTGAGTTTGAAACCAGCCTGAGCTACTGAGACCCTAAGTGTGTTTTTGAGGAACCTGGGACCGTGCTGGCTGGGAGGTAAACACGGCACTTTCTGTGCCTAGGGAGACAGTTGCTTCTGTCAGGAAGTCCCCTGGAAACGCAGTTCTTCTGAGTGTGTGGCCTTCTGTCTGTCACACTTGCCTGAGACTGATTTCACTCACCTGCTAGATATTCTGGCCACTAATTGTCTAGACCAGGTCCTCAATTGTGCTGGCTTGTGGGGACCGTGTCCATGTTAACACTCATGCTGTCCTCAGGTTACTACACTGACTGACATTCTCGGGGTGCTTCTGTGAGTGCACAGGCCCCAGTTGCTTCCCTTGGTGTAGTATATGGTCTTCCTGTGTTCCTGTCCCTCTAAAGGGAGGCAGTGGTGGTGGCGTCCTATGCAGCACGTGTGTAGCCATGCCTGTCTGCCTATCCCAGCTGCTGAGTCGACTGGGATCTAGACTAGGACTTGGCCACCAGCTGCCGGCAAGGCTAACCGCCTGCTGTCCTCTAGATTCCCAGGACTCGGGCTCGCTGTGCTTCTGCTTCCGGTGGCTGCTCATCTGGTTCAAGAGGGAATTTCCCTTCCCTGATGTCCTTCGGCTGTGGGAGGTGGGCAGCCAGCTGGGGTGAGATGCTGGTGGAAGGACGGGGAGGTAAAGGGAGATGGGCAGATCAGAGTAGGGCTTCAGGGTTTCTTCTGATACCCCAGGTCCTGTGGACTGGGCTTCCTGGCCCCAATCTGCACCTGCTGGTGGCCTGTGCCATTTTAGACATGGAGCGGGATACCCTGATGCTGTCTGGCTTTGGCTCAAACGAGATCCTTAAGGTGAAGTAAGGGCACTTCCCTTGACGTAGGTGTGTCCACCTGCAGTGTGTTGTGTTGACCTTATTGAATGGACCACCTTGTCTGGGTGGGGTTGGAACTCTTGTCCCCCACCTACCAGGCAGCCCCTGCCCAGTGAGGGTCCTTCCTGTTGTGTTCCAGTGTCCAGGTGTGCTAGCAGGGGATGCTGTGTTACATGGTGCCAGGCCAGGGAATCTTGAAGGCCTCTTCTAGCTGGGCCCTGTACCCCTGGGGCAAGTCTGCTTCCCTCCAACCCCAGAAGGAAGGCGGGCATGCACCTTACCCTGCCCTTCCTACAGCACATCAATGAACTGACCATGAAGCTGAGCGTTGAGGATGTGCTGACGCGGGCAGAGGCCCTGTACAGGCAGCTGACTGCCTGCCCAGTGAGTCCTTTCCTCTTCATAGGGAATAAACCTCCATGGCTCTCCCCACCAGGCCCTCCCCATCCCCTCCTCATCCTTTTGACTCCACCCCCACCCATCACCTAGCCTCTTGGATGCTTCCCTCCCTCCCCCCAGGAACTGCCACACAACGTGCAGGAAGTCCTGGGGTTGGCGAAGCCGAAAGAGCCCAGTAGCCCATCTCCTCCCATATCCCCATTGCCATTGTCGCCCACTCGGGCCCCGCCACCCCTGCCGCCGCGTGAGGATGTCCCGCAGCCTGACAGCAGCCTGGAGATCTTGCCTGAGGATGACGATGGCACTGACTCCTAGCCTGTTGCACCTGATGGTTCTGGCAGATTTCCAGTCCTGAGGCCCACGTAGAAAGAAGACCTGGAGCAGGAGACCTTAAGCCGGCCAATGGAGGTTGAGGATTCCCTGAACCCGCCCACCAGCGGCCAATGTGAGGCAATAAACCATTGTTTGACTGTGCTGGTGACCAGTAAGCCTTGTTTTTCAGATCTCGCTCCTAGCCCAGACTGGCCTCAAGGCTGTCAGTTTTCTGTTCTTCCATCAGCACCTTATCCTCCTGTAGCTCATGATCTCCACAGTGCAGTGTTCACCCAAGTGTTGCCCGCCCAGAGCAGCTACATTCAAGAAACCAGAGCAGTGGGGAGGGAGGGAGGGAGCTGGGCCTCTGGGTTTAACAAAAAAAAATAATAATAACTTTATTGTGGGCTATTATTGTAGGTGGCCTGCTCTAGATAAGACTGGGTTGGGGGCTGGGTGCCTCTTTCCTCTTTGCACGGAGTGTGACCTGCCCCTCCGTGCAGATGCCGATGCCGCTGGGTACCAGATCCCAAGTGCTTGTGTCCCCCATGCACTTCAGGGATGACATGCCCATGCCCGTGTGAAGGCATATTCTTGTGTGCATGCATATGCTCCTTCTGGGGAATGGTCTCTACGAATACATGCCCCCGCAACTCAGGGATGGCCTCCACAAACACGTGTCCCTCCGGACTGGTCTCTTCGTGGGGGGTCTCCTGCCCCTCTAGGATTTCTTCCTGCCGCGGCTCACCTGTGCTGACCTCTTGATCCTGATCCTCGCTGGCCTCTGCATGTGTGCGCTCCTGCTTCTGGAAACTGGCATGCTCCTGCTTCTGGGGACTGGGCACCCTGAACACATGGTTATTGATCTTCACTGCCGCCCGCAATGCGGACTTGACAGCAGTCTCTACCCAGCCATGTGGATGGGCTGTGTGCTCACCCGCGAAGTAAATGCGACCATAAGGGAATGACCAGTCATAGTCTTCATCCCCCTGCCCAAACAATGGCGGCTGCACCACAAAGCCACCCTGGCTGTGCGGGTCCTCTGCCCAGCGTTTGACTACGCCCGTGCCATCCCACAGGCGGTACACGACTGGCCCATGCAGGGCCGCCACGTCCTTGAGCGCCACACGCATGGCCTGGTCTGTGCTCAGGCCGGCGAAAGGGGCTGCAGCATCCGACCACGTGTATGAGGCCAGTAGTAGTGAGCCCTCGCCCGGCGCCGGATAGAATATGAGGCGCGATGGGCGGTCAGTGTTGGAGTGGCCGCCCTCGATGTGCTCCTCGTGCCAGAAGGGCCGGCGGAAACTCAGGAAAACCTTGCTGGCTGCCACGTAGTGCAGCGCGCGCAACGCCTCCTGCCTCCTGCGTGTCAGTGGCGGCGAGAAAGTGATGCGCTGCAGCGCAGGCCCACTAGCCGTCAGCAGAACCAGGTCGGCCATCAGCACCTTCAGGCTATGAGACTGTACCGAAGTGGCGATGTGCAGGAGCACATCGTGCGCTCTCTGAGTGATTGCCACCACAGGCGCATTCAGCAGCACCGGCCCGGACAATGAGCTCAGCAGCGCTCGAGGAAGCAGGTCCCAGCCACCCACGATGCGGCTGTACCTGCAGGGCGGGGCAAGCACATTGACCCAGGTTGAAGCATAGCTCTTAAGGAAGGCCCTACCCTCTCAGGCCCTGCCTCTCCCAGGATGCTCCTCCCTGTGACTTGTTCCATCCACTGTGCCCTCACCGAAGTCGGTCGCTCAGGCAGCTGTGGGCACGTAATGCCTCTGCAAAGCTGAGGTAGAAGAAGCCCTCCTTGGACATCACGTCTCCCAGGAGCTGCACCGCTGGCCAGGTCAGGTTGCCCTCCCCAAGGAGGTATTCCTGTGCAGTTGGCAGGAGCCCTGGTCAGACCCTTCCCTGTTAAGCCCTGGATCTTAGCCAGCTCTTGTGACAGGACAGGCAAACAGTCTCGCCTCACTTACCAGGAGCGTGTGCCTATTGAACTTCTTCATGGCTTTCTTGCAGCCCAAGGCCTTGAGGTCCTTGAGGGCCTGTGGGGGACAATCAGAGGGGCCCTGGCTACAGTGGGAACAGCCACTCACCCCCGTTCAAGTCCCAGACTTTGGATCATTCTTCATAAGCCTCCTCTGTAGCTGGAAGTTCTCCCAAATACAGGATCGCCCTCATCTGCCCACCCAGTCAGCACTGCCGTTTGCTTTTGTACCGGCCAGGAAGTTCAGTAATTGTGTCTAGACCATTGTGGGCGTAGGCAGGTGAGGGTCTCCCATAGCCCAATAGGGTGCTGCTACTAGCTAAGTCTTTAGCAGTTTCCCCTTGGAAACAACTCTCCTTGGCTCCCCAGACCCAAAGGAGTGCTAGAGCACTCCCAGCAACAGCAGCAGCCTGGCCCCCAAAGCCCAGCAGCCTCCATCACCCTTTCTTACGACAGGTAGTACTGATTTTAACGAGCGAGTGGAGGACAGGACACTTTGGAGCTGTGCCACCTCTCCCACTACATGTAGACTCTCCTGCCTGGCACTTCGTTATCTTCCTTCAGGCTCCTTACAAACATGCCTCCAGCCTCTCTGCGCTCCTTGTTCGGGGGGAGGGGGGGAGAAGGAGAAGGATGCTCAAGCAGACACATTGAGGATGCAGACTTAGGGATAATGGATGAGCCAGGTGGGGTTCCAGAAGCAGAGGGTACACCTGGATCACTAGGTGGGTGTGGGGGAGGGGAAGCTATCTGGTAGTCTGACTCAGGGTTTAAGAGGCACTGGGGAGCCATGTCAAGCCATGGGCAGGCTGGCTTCTGTGTGGACAAGAGGGTGATACCCGAGAGACTGTCTAAGGCAAAGCTGCCGGAGGGTCCTGGAGTGCTGGGGCTACAGTAGAGGATGTGCTGGTGAGATGCAGGAAGCATGGGCTGACCCCCAGCAGAGCTGTGGCGTAGACCTTAACAGGGTGTTAGTAGAGACAGAGCCTGAGGGCAGGGCTGGGCTCAGCAGGAAGCTGGTGGCCACCTTGTTGAGTGCCATCTGGTAGATGTCCTCTGGGGAACGGCCTCTCTCCCTGTGGCTCAGGTTGTAGCCCAACTTTTCTGGCATCTTCTCCACCACGTAGTTCCGCAGCCTCACGTCATTTACCTCGGTCCATGTGTTCTCATCATACTGTGTGAACTGAGTCAGGTTGAGGCCCAGGCTCCTACAGAGTGTGTGCAGGATCCTGAAAATGGAAGGCTGCGTGAAGAAGGCCTGGCCTGGTACCACAGGAGGGACCAGTACAGACAGGCATGGAGCAGGTGACTGCCTCAGGAGCTGGGGGTGGGAAAAGGGGCAGAGCTCCGGCAGACTGCACATGGGAAAGTGAGTGATCGCACCAGGAGGATGCTGAGCCAAGCTGTGTTAGCCAGGATGATGGTGAGGGCTGTGAAGAAGTGGGAGGGAACATGGGTAACACTGGAACAGAGCTGGAGGTGCAGCTGGAGGCCCAAGGTTGACAGACAGCACCTTCAGAACAAAGAGCATGGACTAGGGATGGAGCTGGATTCTCACTGAGCCTGAATCAGGGATGGGAGTTGGCTGACTATGGAGGTGGGTTTTGGTAAGCTTCGGTGCAGAGGTGGAGCTCTGTTACCTGGCTGGGATCTCACCTGTGGGAGCTGGGCATTCGCATGGCCCCCAGCTCCCCTATCCAGCCGGTCTTCCCATCCCGGAAGGTGAGGATGCGGCCCCCAATCCTATTATCTGCCTCCAGGATGGTGACCTAAAGACGAGGTTGGGCAAGCAGGAACCTCAGCTCCCCTCGCTGCACTCACAGCAGCCCCTGCCTGTCTTGCTCCCCACAGTGAGGCACACCTAGACTGGAAGAGCCTTCCTTCAGGGTGGAGGTGAGGGGCTGCTACAACAGAGAGGAAGGTTTCAAGACTGTAGCCAGAAAGTCACCAGATGGACTGCGGAGGGACTTTCCAGCCAAGATGGAAGTAGGGAGATTCCTGGTTTGAACGCAAGACTGGGGGGCTGGCCCATTCTCATTTCTGGGTTTTGGTGAAGGGGACACTTGCCCTTGGGAATTTCTTAGCGCTTCCCACAACACAGATCCCTATTTTGACTATGACAATTACATTAAGAGGATTAGGCCTGCCTTTAATCCCAGCACTGGGAGGCAGAGGCAGGCGGACCTCTGTGAGTTCGAGGCCAGGCTGATCTACAAGATCTAGTGCCAGGACAGGCTCCAAAGCTACAGAGAAGCCCTGTCTCGAAAAAACAAAAACCAAAACCAAAACCAAACAAACAAACAAAAAAAGAATCAGGCCTTCCCTCCAGGATAGGCGAGTGGGGTGCAGTGAGGACATCCCACCTGCAGCAGGAAAGGCCCCAGGCGGACAGTAGGCTGCACTTCTCACCTTGTGTCCTGCATCGCTGAGCATCTTGGCGGCTGTCAGTCCGGCTATACCTGCACCAACAACTACCACCTTTTGGGGCTTCAAGGTCCGATTGAGGCCCCAGGTCACCACCTTGAGCAGCTGCTCATAGTCAGGGTCCTCCATGCACTTCTCGAAGGGATTCAGGCTGGAGGCTGCCTTCCAGTTCAGAGAGGCTGCCAGACCCAGGAGGATGGCCACAAGGGTATGGTGTGGGGCTGGCAACAGAAGAGGGTCAGGGCACAGGCAGCAGAAGCAGGAGTCAGCCACAGTCCCAGCACCCCCTTTCTTCCCTCGGTTGCTCACTTACCCAGCCAAGCCATGGCTCAAGTGGCAGCTGCTGTCAGTGGAGAAGTGGGGTAACTGTGATGGGGGTTAGGGACCCCCAGCCTGTCTCTTTCCTTCCTCTCTGGGCATGTATTTCCCCAGACCTAATCTTAATCCGTCAGAGTTCCTGGGACCCTTTTCCCAAGCCCTGGACTAGCTCCCTTCTCCTGCCTCCCAGTCCTAGGTTCTGGGGTGCATTCCCTGCCACCTCCCACCCAGGTAGCTGTACTCCAGCTCTCTTGGAGAGGACAGCAGAACAGAGCCTCTGAGTTCTCCCCTTAAAGCAGCCAGCCCGGCCCACTCACCTCCCTGGGGAATTCAAAGTGCTTTCCTGGTGTGGGGCCACATGCTGGGGGAGGTGGTGTGGTGGTGGGAAAGAGGGCCACAGGAGGAAGTAACTCAGTCTATTTTTCGTACCACAAACAGCTCTGCAGAAGTTGTGGGTGGGGACTGCCCATCCAGATGGCATCACTGGTGCCGGTCCCTGTGCTCTAAGCCTCCTGGACTTTTGTCTTGGGCCTGCCCATCCCAGGCCAGGCCTCCTCACTCCATTTTTCCAGGCCTATCTCCAATTCTATGAAATGGGCACATCCAAGTCTGGGACCTGGGATCTTGGGTCAGGGCCTTCCACATTCTGGTGCCCGTTTCGGCCTGATAGTGTCACATAGTAAAGCACAATATGGCAGGTGTAAAGCCGGGCCAGGACCTTCACATATCACCTGGTCAAGGGCAGAACCTATTGCTGCATCTGCAAGAACATGGGGAGGACTGGGTGGTGATGACGGAGTGGCCCTGTCCTTTCCTGCTATCTTTGTCTTAAGAATGGCTGGGAAGCAGACTGTGGATGACTCTAGAGAGATCTGTTTCTGGCCTTCAGGAGGCCATGAGCAGTGAGGACGACGACACCAGTGCCACCCAAAGCTGGTGAAGTGAGGCAGTCAGGTGCAGGGAAATTCTCCTTGGGTCGGGAGAGAAGTCAGCATAGGGACAGAATGGGAATCTCCAGAGTCCACTAAAGGGAGGTGGTTGGGGTAGGTGTGTGCTCTGTGGCTTGGGCCAAATGGGCAGAACTGCAAAGCCATGCAGGCTGGAGGCCCCAGGTCAAGCAGGACTCCATGGCTTAGGGCAGTACTTGGTCTCAACCCTACAGAGGAATTGATAGAGCTGGGGGCGGGAACAGCCACCTTGTGTCCTGGCATTTATTGATTTATTTAGACAGGGTCTCATCATTCTGCATCCAAGCTGGCCTCAAACTCCCTATGATCCTTCTGCCTCAGTGAAGCAAATGCTAGACTGACAGTGCCACTGTGGCCACTGCTCTCCCTGGCATTGAAGTTTTCCATATATGTGGTTGTTTTACCTTCATGTATGTCTGAGTACTATGTGTGTGTCTGGTGCCCAAAGAGGAGGGTGTTGAATCTGATGGAACTGAAGTTATGGATGGTTGTGAGCCCCTATGGAGGTCCTGGGAATTGAACCCTGGTTCTCTGGAAGAGTAGCCAGTGTTCTTAACCCCAGGGTTACCTCTCCAGTCCCACGGGAACAGCTTTTGGATCCCTGGTTGGAGTAGACTGGGGCTACTCCCCTTACCCTAGGGAGCTCTGGGGAGCAAAGGGAACCAATAGAATAGGTTCAGGTAGGGTTGCCAAGTCCAGTGGCAGGGTGTGTGTGAGCACGCATGTGTGTTTCCCATCCTAGTCCACCCCATCATCAGGGGTTCAAGCCCAGCTTGGGTCACAGTGAGAGCCTATCTAAAATATATATATATATACACACACACACACACTCCAAATCCTAGTATCCTAGTGTTAGTTCCAAGCAGTATTATTGGGCCTAAATTAGGAATCATGGTTAGGCCACCATTGGGGCAGACTGTCTTTCCTTGGTTATGCTGGGGTCTTAGGAAGAAGGCAGGACATGTGGGGATGGAATGAGGGAACAAGAGGTGCAAGTGAGGCTCAGTGTTCTGCAGCAAGGGCACAAACCCAGATACTAGTGTGTGCATCTGGTCATGGCACATGGTCATCAGATATACCTGTCAGCTGCTACTGGCTTTGGGAAACCCAGCTTCAGGACTAGCGTTCCAGGAAGAAATGGTCTTTGGGGACACCCTGCCTACCATGGCTTGCTTCTGACCCACAGGAATGGTGCTGGAGGGTTTAGGTCACATTCCAGCAGGCTGACCTGGGGACGGAGCTGGTGGGAGAGGCCCTCGGCCCCCATGAAGTGCATAGCCTGTTTTTCAGTCTAGTGTCCCTGAGGAGGGCGTAGGGAGACCCAAGACTGGGCAAGGACAAAGTAGCTGTGGCCTCCACCTTAACTCCCCAACCCAGACAGGGGACACTCACTGCATGCTGGTCTTTGGTGGGCTCTTCTTGCGCCCATGGCCTTTCTGGTCAACCTGGAATGGAAGTCATCCTCTGGCGCAGGCAGAACCAGGGCAAATGGTGATAGCTTTGTCCTACTGCCTTGTTAGGTCAGAGAAGCCAAGTCCTGAGAGGAAGATCAGTTGGTATATGGTGGCAGAATTCGCTAGAGAATGTGTTTCTGTTTTTTGACAGGGTGGGTGGGTGTCTTCATTTGTACCCTAGGATGCCCTCCAACTTGAGGCCATCCTTCTGCCTTACATCTTAAACTTTGGGCTAACAGGAATGCCACCATGCCCCTTGATCACCCTCTTCTTTGACACGGGACTATTTTGAATCATATCCCAGGCATACTGTTTTTGCAGAATGTTTCTCTATGACAGAAACGATCAAACTTCCCGTGAAAATTTGAAGATTTACAGCCTAGCTATAAATTTACAAAGTGTGAGGGTACAGCTGTGCTCCAAAAAAGCTTTATTAACTAACAGAAGGTAAGGTCACATACAGGCAGCCAACTCCTATCCTTCAAGATAGGATCTTCTCAGGGTTCCCAGGGAAAGGCAAGCAGATCTCGGAGTTCCCGCAGTTAGGGCTACATGGATGACCTGTTCCGGGCTGGGGACACAGCTGCTAGTTGCCTAGCACGCACAGAGCCTGGGCTGCCTTCCCAGCACTACAGAAACCTGATGTGGTGCACTACTGTGAGGACAGGGAGCCCAGGTTCAAGGTGATCCACAGCTCCCTTGGGAACTGGAGGCCAGCCTGGGCTGGATAGCTCATTTCAAAACAAAATCTAAGATTTATAATTAAATTTTAATAACTATCTCAAACTCTCCTTCTGTGGGACTTTTTCCCTCTAAGTGTCTCCTTTAGAAGCTGCTTTTGCCACACCTTGTCATCAGGTCAAAACCATGCTCCCAACCTCTTCAGCTTTAACTGGCCCTTGAGATAATGACGCACCCACCTTTCTAGCCCCACACTTCCCACCTGGGCAGCTGGTGCAAGCTTAGCTACAATCTGTACTCTTCTGTGGCTGGGGCCGTGCCTTTGATTTCCAGTAGTCACTGGCTGATGGAAGCAACATGTGTGTGCAGTTTCAAGTGCTGTTCTGGGTCATTCTTAGAAAACTAGGGACTTTTGTAAAAACTTCTCCTTCCCAGACAATGCTCTCTGTGCTGCTCAATACAGACCAGAGCTCTTTGTAGAGACCAGGAAGTGGAAAGTTCAAACTTGGTCTCCCTCTTGTCTTTTTCATCCCTTAATGTGATATGGATACAACTTCCTACTTATTGCCATTTCACACTGTCGTTTCCCTTCCTGAGATAGGCTAGTCCCACCAGGCTGGATCACAGCTGGTCCTGGTTACCCAGGGAGATATGGAAGAGGCTCCCCATGCAGTCACCTTTGCCGTCTTCATGGTGATGATGAGAGCGGCCAGCGAGGCAGTGTTCTTCCTGGAGAGGGAAACTGCAATTATAGTGCAGCCTGTGCAACAGCGCCCAAGTTGCCAGTAGCGTTGTCATCCTGGGTTCCCCTCCCCAACTCCCCCAGCACAAAGATCTGTGCTGTTGTCTTTAAAGTGGGTAGACCTTCAGGGTATGATTTCAACTACCTTTTAAAACACAAGGCTGTACAAGTGTACAAGGATGGAGTGCAGAGTGAGTGCAGCTCCTCCCACAAAGGGCAAGATAACTCATCTTCATTTATGCCCAAAATACAATCTGGAATGAGCACATACACATTAGAAGTACACGCTGGCCATCTTTATTGTTTGAGCCCTGACAATGACACATGTGTAAAACATCTTGAGAAACAGGCCTAAACACCATGGTTGGTTGGAGTCAAGCCACGAGTGCAGAGCTGGGCTGCGGAGGCTTATCCATAATCCGAGCACTCAGGAGGCGAAGGCAGGAAAGTCACACCAATTCAAGGAGGGAACCCTGCCTTAAAACAGCAAAAACTAAGATGTTACAGAAAGGCCACTGGGCGCTCAGGATGTCTTCCAGTTCACTAGCCCTGCTTTTCCAAGACAAGGTCTCCTGTGACTATGTGGCTAAAGGTGACTTGGAACTCCAGTGTTCAGGATGCCAGGGTTTCTTATTCTCATCTTTGAGATTTTATTACATGACTGTTTGTTCTGCATACAGTAGCCAAAAGCCCAGAAAAGGGCACCTGATAACCTGGGACTAGAGTTGCAGATGGCTGTGAGCCACCATGTGGTCCTAGAGATCACACCAGGGTCCTTGAAAGAGCAGTGCTCTTAGCAGCTGAGATCCCTCCTCTAGCGCTCCCCCCCTTTTGTGCTTTGAAGCCCAACATAAACAAAGGAAATAACTTGTGGTTCCATTCTGGAATCTTCAAATTGCTGGTCCAGGGTCCCCAGTCCTGTAAGAGCAGCAGTCAAATGCAAGGCATGAGCCCAGTATCTGGTTATCACCTCCCAGTGTTCCCTGATCCCCACTACTGATGACATCACAATGACACCTGCACACAGTGGATGATTGTCCACTCGTACATGGGCGGAAAGGACTCTTTCCTGCACCTGCACCCCACCTACCCCAAGGAACGTAAAGACTGGGCCCATGTGGCTCAATCAGTGGCTCCAATCCAATGGCACACGACTCGATATCCCACCAGCATTGCCCTGCCGAGTCTTGGGACCTTTATTCACCACTTATGTCCACAGCAGGTCTGGTTTCACAAATTTTTCTTTATTTAGAAAAGCAACATTTGATCAGGGATCACAGAGGCTACAGCAGGGTACAAGGAAATAAAACAGATCAGGACATGACTGCTGGCTTTCAACACTGCATCTGACTGTGACTAAGATAGTTTTGACACTGGGATATCCAGAAGCAAATCTTCTGCCACAGGAGCTCACCATCTAGGATTGAAGGAGGTAGTCAAAGCAGTTGTTAGCTCACTGCGCCTCGGTGACTCTGCTTTGTATGGCAGAGGCTCTGGAGGACATGGGCTAGATGGGAGCTGGAGAGGTGCAGAAACCTTGGGCTTTCAAACCCACCATGTCTCCATCCAAGGTAAGTTCCTTGGCCAGTATCTCCTTCGAGCGGAGCGCTCTGTCCCACAGTCACAGAGTGACTGAAGGTCAAGTTGGATGGATCAGAACTGAAGCTGCTGTGAAGCAGCACTGAAATGAACCCTTGTCTTTGTTCTTTAAATGCTGACCTAGAGCTCAGTGATATTCATGCTGGGCCCCAGAGCATAGGTTACATCGAGTGCCATGCCTTGTACAACTTCTGCTAAGTGGAAGTCAAGCCAACATTCCTCTCAAAATAGCACAACCACCCAAAAGAAAGCCAGCAGCCCTGTCACCCAAGGAGCCCCTCCCATTCATGCAGGGCTAGTCGAAGGCAATGCGCAGACTGCGCTCCTGCTCCTTGCGGCGGCCCTCACATACGCGGCTGGCCTCTTCCACCCTCCTCTGCAGCAGGGCAGAGCTTTGGTCCACCCACTGTAGGGAGTCCATGTGTGCATTGAGGATCTTGCAAATCTGTTGCAGTGGGTCACTGGTGTCTGCAGGGCCACCAGCCATGTTCAGGTGCTCGATGATATCCTTGAGGTCCTGTGCCATGCGCTTGAGCTGCGCATCGATGTTCTCAGCTAGCTTGAAGGTCTTCTCACGCTCCTCATCTGCATGCTGAAGGTAGATGGTGCCACTCTGCTCCTTCACTGACTCCTCCAATGGGCTCAGCAGGTCCTCCAATTCCTTCTGCTGTGACAGGATGAAGTCTAGCTCCTGATCCAGCCGCTTCTGATCCAGCTTCACCTTTTCCACCTCCCGATGTAGACTGGTAATCTTCTCCCCATTCTCAATCAGTGTGCGATCCCAGGCATTGACCTGTGTGGCCTGTTGCAGGAAGTGCCGCTCCTGATCCTCCAGCTCCAGGCTCCACTTGTTGATCAGGCTTTCCAGCTGCGCATAGGTCATCGCGGGACCTGTGGTAGTCCCAGCTGCACTGCTGGAGCCAGGCAGAGCAGTCCCAGTAGTGGCCACACTGCTGGGACCAGCTGACACTAGGGATTTCAGGCTCAAGGCAAAGCCAGAGGTTGTGGTGGAGGTGGTCGTGGTAGAGGTGGTGGTGCTGGAGATGGTGGTGGAGGGGCCAGGAGCTGCCCCAGGGGCCTTGAGGCTGAAGCCCAGAGTCCCAGCACTAGGAGTGGCTGAAGTTGTCACTGGAGCTGAGAGGGAGAGCCCTGTAGCACTGGATGAGGCAGGAGCAGGCGCTATGGAAGCAAAGAGTGTGGACCCTGCACTGGTGGTGGCAGCAGTAGGTGCAGCAGCAGCTGGCTGTGCTGTTCCTGCTGTAGTGGTCACCAGCGTGGCTGGAGTGAAGGGAGAGCCAGACAGTGCTGTGGGCTGGGTTGAGCTACCCACAGAGCCAATGCCAAAGCCAGAGGCTCCAGGCTGGGAAGCACTGCCACTGGTGAATGAGAAGCCTGTGGAGCCAGCAGATGGAGCAGAGGTGTTAGAGGACCCAAACACAAAGCCAGTGGGGGCTGTTCCCTGGCTAGAGGTGCCAGCACTTGAGATGGCATTGGTAAGGGTGCTACTACCAAGTCCAAAACTGCCAGTGTTGGCTGTGGCTGATGTGGCAGCTGTGTTACTCAGGTTGAGCTTTGGGGTGCTGATTCCCAGGGAGAAGCCAGTTCCTCCAGAAGCAGGTGTTGTCCCGAAGTTGAATCCTGGTGTCTGTGTGGTTGGGGTCTGTGTGGTGAGTGAGAAGAGGCCAGTGGAAGGGGTGGCTGCAGTTGTCTGGGAGGGAGTTCCAAAATTAAACCCTCCAGTGCCGGAAGAAGAGAAGGAAAAGCCAGTGGCGGGTGTAGTGGTTGCAGTCTTCGCAGTGCCAAATGTAAAGCCGCCAGCAGGGGCCCCGGTGCCTCCAAAGTTAAACCCACTCATGGCTGTGGAATCTCCAGGTGGCAGCTACTCCGACTCTGGGGCAAATCCGTCAGCGTCTGCAACCTTGGGGAGGTTTCTAGAGCAGAGGAAGTGACATGGTCAGATGGCAGTTTGGGACAGGCAAGCTCAGTGGTGTGGAGGGTAGCGGGTTGGATGCAGAGCTGGCAGCAGCCCTGCCTCATCCTTTGCTAACCTAACCAGCTCCAGTAAACCAAATGGAGGTGAGTAATCTTGGACATATGCAGCTCCCAGTACCAGAGAGGAGGTCTGAGGCAGTTCGCAAGAAAGCACTCTAGCGAATGGAACCAGGACACAAGGACCTGCAGGACCAGCTCTTCCAGGCTGCCAGCATTCGCCTTTGATTCTACAGGCAGAGTAGGCCTGGGTCCTCCAAACTCAGGGTGGGCATGAAAGCCCACCCAAGTCAGTCAACCAATTTCATCCGGGGTTCTCCTATAGGTAGAACCGAGCAGCTGCCACCAATGAGTGGAAGGGACAAAGGGAAGAGGGAGAGAACATTCAGTAAGCCAAGAGCAGCCATAGTTCACCCACCCCACTTAGAGCACTGGATTCTAACTGAAGCAGCTCCAGGCAGTGAGGAAGGTGACAGGGAGTAATGCAGGCACCAACTAGGAGGCAAGATTTTTTCCCATCAGCACTATGGAGACAGCTGGAAAGCTGCCATCATATTCCCAGGTCACAAACTAGCAGGTGTTGAGACGGGAGCCAGTATAGTGGACCTGACGGAGTCACAGGCATTTCCCCTATCCTGTGTGGGGCAGACAGAGATGTAAAATTGAGCAACCCATACAACACCACAGACACACATCCCTTGTAGAATGGAAGTGCGGCAGAATGTCCCCTTTAGAGCTGAGTGGCCCTGGCTGTGGTCTTCTGAGGTGATGGGTACCTTCTGTGGGCAGCACTGCCCAAAGGCTCATTCCATAGTGGAGAAGCACCACTGGTGGGCTTCCAAATTGTGTGTGTGATGCATCTTTTTCAGATGTTATTTTCCTTTCTTTTGGAGAGATATTCACTGGGGCCTGCAATTCTCCAGTTAAGCTAGGTGGGCTGGTGGGCCAGGGAGCTCCAGGGACCACCCATTTACACCTCTCCTGCACTGAGATAATGTCTAACTTTTTCATTTGGGTGCCGGGGATTGACTCTGTCAAACAATCACTCTATTGATCAAGCCACCCCCCAGCAACTGACATTCTGTTCTCTGGGACAGGGTCTCATTATGAAGCTCAGGCTAGCTTCAATATTACAATCCTTTTTTGCCCCAATCTTTCAAATGTAGGGATTACAGGCACACACTGTCACACCTGTTGTTGTGAAAGCAACTGAAGGAAAGCAAACCCGATGCCAAGTGTAGCAGATCTGAGTGACCCAGTCCTTCTCGCCACCTTAACAAAAACATTAAGCCTCTCTGAGCTCAGTCCTCCCTCAGCAAAGTTGGGGGGGGGGCAGGGCAGGTGGCACCTAGTGTGCTGAGCAGCTGACATGATTTGGGGTGCTCACTATCCCTCTGACATTTTCAGAGTAGGAAGGAGACCTGGAAAAGCCGGTGTGGCTAACCTCTGCTCTACTATGAATTTCATCTGTGGCCCTGCTCGTGAGTCATCAGGTTGTGACGAGAATGCAGCAGTCTTGAGGCTACTGGGCAGCAGCCCCTGCCCACTGCGGGGACAGCACCATGTGGTGTTTGTTCTCCTTCCCTGGCTCCACAGCTGGCCTGTGGACAGTGCACAGAAGGGTAATGGGACTCAGGAGGAAATAAGGTCGGGTTCCATTTTCCTTTACTGAGGATAGCCAAGGTCTGCTCTGATCTCTGGGCCCTGCCCCTCGAGCTTACAGGAACTTCTGGGGAAGGAAGGTTATTTTACTCTCAAAAGGTCACAGCAGGTCCATGGGGGGCCTCTGCTAGCATCCAGACAACTCTGGTATGACAGAGACTTCCTTGTTGGTGAGTTTTAGCTGCCCAACACCCAATCAGTTACGCTTCATACCTCAATTCTTAAGAACTCAGTGTACGCTTTTGCTACTAGTAAACCACAGCAGAAATTTCCATTTATAGAAAGTTCACTGTAGTTACTAAGAAATTATGTCAAGCTCCCATGGTGCCAAGGTGTTGTGACACTGTTTAAAGTCACCAGCTCAGACCACAGTGCCAGGACATGTGGCAGTGCAGCTATAGGAAGGGAAGCCACGAGGCCACTCAGGACTGGGGAAGATGGACCTGGAGGAAGGCAGAGACTGAACATGAGGCTCGTGTCCAGCTTCTGGGAAGGAACCCAAGTTCGCGGAACAGGTACCTGCCAGGTAGTCTATGCTAATGTGACTTATGGTGGTGTCAAAGACCACAGGGGTGACCCTCAGGACTCAGATGACCTTCCCTGGCTTCAGACGGGCACTCAGTTGCACCTGGAATGTGGTTCCCCTCCTAGCCCATGACAGAATCTTCCTGTGATGCTAATGGTTTGGCTACTCATACTGTCTCTGTTAGGACAGCTATCAGTGTGCAGCACCGTGTGTGAGGTCCAGGGCCTGCAAGGAGAGGACCACCAAGTCCTGCCAAACACTGGGAAGACAATAATAATAGTCCTGGTTTTGGGCATCAGTACTGGCACAGCCACAAAGCACCATACTAATGACTCAGACTTTTATTTTATTTTTTTAAAAAAAGACAAGCTTTCACTATATAGCCTCACTATGTACACCAGCTCAGCAGTCCACCCACCTCCACATCCTAGTGACTCAGACTCTTTGTTAAAGGAGCTACAGGGGCCTGGTAAGTATGGGGCTAAACTGGAAAAGAAGTTGGAAAAAATGGGCTGGGAGGAAGGTGGGGTGATAAGCCAGGTCAGGAACTTTAACTGCTCTGGTGACAGAGACAAGCACAGGGAGGCCTGACTTGAGTCCATGATGACCCCTAAGCCTTGGAAGCCCTTCAGCTGCAGCCCTTCCATCTTCACACAGGACAGGCTCCTAGAGCCCGGGAAAGGAAACAGCTATTCAGGGTAACAAGGTAACAGGTCCACAGCATGGCACTTGGGCTAGACTCAGGCTGCTGCATTCTCCCCAACCCGATCACCAGCCTTCTCCCCGGTTCCACAAACTCCTCCCACCCATCTTTTAGTTAGTTTTCTGAGCAGGTTGGCTGCCGTGCTCCTGCCTCCCAGGATTTCTGATGCGAACTGAGTCTTAATGGCTAGGGACAGTCCCTCTTGCTTCCATCTGTGTGCTGGGTCACAGCCGGCATGCCAAAGTCACTCATACTCCACCTGGACACCCATCCACACGAAAGCTGAGCACTCACTGTGGCAACAGTGCTGTTTTCAACAAAGCAGCCGATATCACTAGTACGTTTTGGAAGAGGCTAGTGTGACTGGGAAAAAACAAAACAAAACAAAACAAGGTAGGGTGTGTCTTATGTGGCTAAAGGGCTTGACAGACACAGATGAGCTCAAGATGGAGATGACCTCTGGGTGACCCACTTGTACACACAGGTCCCTCAGCAGAGTGTTGTATTTAAGATGCACTACATTCATTTATGCTGTGGAATTTTTTAAACAATGTAAAGATGTGTTGCCTTCTTTTGTTGCATTTGTTATCTTTGTGAGGCTGTGTTAACTTTGCCTGTCTAAAGCACTGATTGGTCTAATAAAGAGTTGAACAGCCAATAGGTAAGCAGGAAAGAGGGATTAAACCAGGCTGCCAGGTACAGAGAATAACTAGGAGAGATCCAGAGAACAGAAAAGTGTGAGCCAGGAGGAACGAGACAGGGAGGAGAGAACTGCAGGAACCACCCAGTCACCACCCACAGAATAAAAAGGAAAGAGGGATATGGAATAGAGAAAGAGAAAGCCCAGAGGCAAAAGGTAGCTGGGATAATTTTTAAAAAGCTGGCTAGAAATAAGCCAAGCTAAGGCTGGGCAATCATAAGCAAGAACAAGTCTCTGTGTATTTAAAGAAGAGCCGGGTGGCAGGACCCCCAAAGAGCAAAAACAATTTTTCTTTATTTTTAGTAATAGCGCAAGGAGGCAGAAGAGGCAACAAGTCATAATGCTGGGTCACAATGGTGTCACCCCATTTCCTTTGACCCCTTGCCCATAGTGGTCAGAAAGAAGCCAGAGGGAGCTGGGGA
This sequence comes from Myodes glareolus, assembly GCF_982192425.1. Lineage (NCBI taxonomy): Eukaryota > Metazoa > Chordata > Mammalia > Rodentia > Cricetidae > Myodes > Myodes glareolus. The sequence goes on from NC_142049.1 coordinate 49,510,461, forward strand.
GAAGCCATGTGCAGAGCGGAGCTTATCATCAGGAGGCACGGCTGGGAAATCTGGGGGAGAGGGAATGTGCAGGAGTGAGGCCTTATGTGAGAGCACAGCAGGCACTGTCCACCAAGAGACCCTAGCAGCAATAAGCAGCTACCTGTGACAGACTAACCATGGATATCTGTCTAGTTCTGGACACTATGGAGGTGCTCATGGCTAGTCTGAACAAGAGCTGGTAACGGCCACATTACATCACAGCACCAGCCAGAGCAACACTCAGCAGGTCCTGGAACCTTCCAGAATGGAAAACAGGATAAAAGAGGGTATGGGATGTAACCTCCTCAAGAACACAGCAGAGGCCGGGGTCAGTTCTATGGAGATGGAAGTCCTGATGGCATCCTTACCCTAGACTCCTGCTGCCCCGCATTCTTACAGTGCTTTCCTGTCAGTTGCCTGGCACGGCACAGCACAAGGACAAGGAGCAGGCTTCCAGTCCTAGTCCTGGGGTCTGAGTCTTAAGGTTGCTCCCATGCCTCAAGCTCTCCACCTGTAAACAGTAAGGGTATCAAGAATGGATGGAAAGCAGAACCCTGTCAGGTGCTGGCTGATGAAAAAAGTCAGTCAGGTTTTGTCCTGGCATACAGCCACCAGCCACCAGGTGGTACCATGACAGCGCAGAGCCAGGGAAGGACTGGACAGCAGCTAGCTCTCTGAGGGAGCCTTCTGCTGAGAGACAGTTAATAATAGTCCCCCCACTCCTATCTTTTGGTTGTTTGAGACAGGGTTTCTCTATGTATCCTTGACTGTCTTGAAACTCACTCTGTAGACCAGGCTGTCCTCAAACTCACAGAGCTCCGCCTGCCTCTGCCTCCCGCCACCACCGTTAATAGTTTTAAGAGCTCCAACAAGACGCACAAAATGGCACATGCTTGTACTTGCCAGCTCTTAGAAGGTGGAAACAGGAGGAACAAGGGTTCAAGGTCTGTCACCTACCCAGTGAACTTGGGACCAGCCTAGGCTACATTAGATTATGTCTTTTTAAAAAACAAAACAGGGTGCTTTCTCTTCTGCTGCTGCTTTTGTGAGTAGCACACCCTTCTAACCAGAAGTCTTCCCTTGCTGAGACAAAATAAAAATCTGCAGGAAAAGGTCCATGGCAGGACCAAAGGCACTGCAGAGGAAAGACAGAGAGAAGGCAAAGGCAAGACAAGGGGGAACCTGAGGGCTGGAGAGATGGTTCAGCGGTTAAGAGCACTGGCTGCTCTTTGAGAAGACTGGGGTTCAATTTCCAGCACCCACATGGCAGCTCACAACTGTCTGTAATTCTAGCTCTAGGGGTTCCAACACCCTTACACAGATATACACGCAGGCAAAACACCAATGCACATAAAAATAAATAACAAGGGGGAAGGACACCTGATCCCCAGGAGGCCTGGCCACACCCCGACCCCCACAATATGCCCCATGTATCCTTGGAATCACCCCACTACCATTCCACCACCTCTGTCATGGAAGAAAACCCTCTAACCCTCAGGAAACAAACCAGCTTCACGTTTCTTCCAGTGCAAAGCAGACAGTGCCTTCTAGCTGAAAAAGGCTGAGACAACCTTAAGATGGCCAGACCAGAGGGGAGACCTGGTCTAGTGGGAGACCCTTTCTCAGCAGGGTGGAGGAAGACACCCCACATGGACCCCTGTCCTTCACAAGCATGTGTAATAGGCTCTTATGGACCGCCTGACATGAAGACGTTATTAATTTTGAATGCTTGGCCTTAGTTTAGGCTTGTTCCTAGCTAGCTTTAACCCATTTCTATTCATCTGTGTGTTGCCTCAAGGCACATTTACCTTATCCTGCTTCTTTCCTCCACGCCTGTCTGTCTGGCTCCCCTTTGCTCTCTGCCCAGCTATTAGCTGTTCAGCTTTTTATCAGACCAATCAGGTGCTTTAGGAAGGCAAGGTGTAACAGCAACACACTTTTACATAGTCAAATATTCTATTCTACAACAAGCATGTGCACATGTGTACTTGAATTCACACCTGCTTATAAATGAGCAGTCAAGTGCCTGATCCTCCCCACACCTGGTGGTTTGATCACACGTGGCTTAGTTCAATCAGGCTTGGGTCCTGATCCCAAGCCACTGCTGAGGAATGGAGACCTGGCCTTGAATTCTGGATTCTGCTGCCCTAGGTGTTGGGATCACAAGTCAACACCATCATACTCAGCTTTTCACAGGAAAGTTTCTAAACATGTAGGCAAACACCATTCTGTACTTTTCCTGTCCAAGTACAACAATAACGGTCTTGGGGAACAGCATCAGGTAAAGGCACTTGCTGTAAAGCAGCTGACCGGCGTTCCACCCATAGGGCTCAGAGAAAATTGACTCCTAAAAGCTTTCCTGACTTCATGCACACAAGTGTGTACATCCACATAAAATAGAAATGACTTAAAAGGCTGCTACTCGATACCATTTTTTTTCTGTATTTATTTCAGAAATTACAATCTGCTGTAATGTGGTGATGTGTTTTCCAAGATGACAATGCCACCCCTGCCACCATCAGGACCAAGCACAACTACTACCAGTCTACTGACTTCAAGGTTGACTGAGGCGGTGAGCTAGCTACACGCACACAAAGCACCACAAAGACAATGAACACACGCTCTGCCTAACCTATATGCTAAGTGGTGAGAGGTGGGAGGGAGTTTCCTGAGGCCCTGGAAAAAGCTCATGAGGTTGGTTTGAATTCTGGAAAGAGGCCATCACCCACTCCTTTTGCTTCTTCACTCCCTAGCCAGCAGGTACCCAGCTATCACCATACTTCTTTCCCATATGTGCACACGTCTATGACTTTTCCATCAAGCCTCAAGGTAAAGGGGAAAAGAAGCCAAGAGAATCAAGAGGTCAATACCAGCTCTGACAACAAGATCTGGTCTCAAGCAGTAACAACAAAAATAGAAGACACTGTTTGAAGCAGGCATAGTCTCTCATTGGGTAGAGGACGGGCATGAGGCTTTCGGTGGCACTGATTAAATCATGTCCCTATGTGTGTGTGTGTGTGTGTGTGTGTGTGTGTGTGTGTGTCTAATGACAGAATCTGCACATCCTCAGCCTTCTCCCTTCCTCCTCCAGAGGAAACCTTCTGTACATCAAGAAATCAGTCCACAGCTAATTAGCAATTACATCCTTCCTTACTCCCTAGGGCCTCCACCAGCTCAAGTGACAAACAGTCACCAACTCCCAAAAACCTAACCAGCTCAAGTGCTACCAGGAGCCTATAGCAGAGAGGGTTAAAGGAAGGGTTTTGAGGTAGGGTCCTGCCATTGGCTAGGATGAACTTGAACCCCAGGTTTAAGCGGCAATTCTTACAGGTACACACCACCCACTAGGTCTCAAGTAGGGTTCTAGATGTACCATTTTGAGACAAGATTCTCTCCTGCTCTCACCCCCTGCAGCCAACACACCTAGCCTGATGGTACCTGTACTATTTAAAGCAGTCTTTATAGCCTGGTCAGATAGTTCATGACCATAACGCAGCATTTGGGAGGCTGGGGCAGGAACACTGCCTGGGCTATACAGCAAGACAGTCTCATAAAGGAAAGAACTGAAGAGCTGGCTGGAGTTAACGTTTATTGCTCTTGCAGGACATTAGCTTGGGTCTCAGCACTCACAACAGGTGGTTTATAACTTCTACCTAGTTCTAGAGTTGCCCTCTGGCCTCCTTGGGCACAGCACACACAGGGCACACAACCTTACAAAAGCTCACACACCACAGAAACAAAGGAAGGAGTCCCACAGTGCTCTGAGTAGCTCCTGCCCCTTAGGGACAGATTGTCTTTAATCCTTCTCTGTGTATATCACAGACTGTCCCCGTAAGTTGCTTCCAACTTGTTTTTCACTCTGGCTGCTGTTGCAGTCTATGGTTGGGACACATCTTATCCATTCACACCGCTTAACAGACACCCAGGAAATTAATTTTTCTCTGTAAACAAACATCATTATTTCCCCCAGCAGGCTCGGGAAGCCAGCTTCCAGGTACACTTGGGGGTCGGCTGCTGGCTGGCTGGCTGTGTAGCAAGCACATGCTACCTCTCCAGGACTAGCACCTGAACCCGGCAGCCTACCACTCATCTGCTCTGTCACCAGCGTCCCAGATATACCCTCACTCACCAGAGGAAGCTCCAGACCTTCCACACCTACTACACCAACACAACATCAATAATAAACACAAGCTGGCCACTTGACACACACCACAGCAAGGACAGACCTGTGGGGCCAATAAAGACAGCAAGACAGCTCAGCCTGCAACACCCATTGTTAAATGTGATAAAAGCATTGGTTAGTCAAATCCATGTCTCTTCCAACCCAAACTACCACAAAACTCAGATGCCATTCACTAAGAAAGCAAAATAAAACCACTCCTGCCAACTTTACCTGTCCTTTAGAGCCGACAGCCAACACAACTGAGCTACAGGACCATACATCAAACAATGTCAAACTCTGCTTACAACAGTACCAGAAGCCCAGGAAATGGTGTCAGGCTTCCCCAAAACATTGTTAGGGAAGGGTCCAGGGAAGCTATTACAGGAGCCCCTTGTTAAGGAGAAGCTAAGCTACTCCAGGTGGGAAGGGGTGGTGATCTCAGGTCACCATGTCATTCTAGACAAAGGTCTGCTCCTTGGAAATTCTCATCACCACCATGAAAATTTTTCTCCTGAAAATCCATGTCAGACCACAAAGATGCTCCATTTCACAACCACCAGGTGGTCCACAGAAGAGATGACCGAGATGCTGTAGGGTGTGGCAGACACTTGGCAAACAATCTGGAAGAGGCTTGAGGTCAGTTTCTTTCACAGCCCTGTCCCGCAGGTCCCTCTTTGCAAAGGTTCTCAGAAACTCTGGAATGTGGTGCAGCCATAAAGACTCCAAGCCCCCCCCCCCCAAGCTCCAAGGGACCAGATACAAACTGTGGGGATTTCAAGTTTTCTAAAGTACTAATAGTCCTAACTTGAACCTCAGACAAAATCTAGACCCCCATCTTCCCTATCAACTCAGCACAACCAGTGATCTCTTTCAGATGTGGCCGGGATGTTCAAGAGGGGCTCTCCTGTCCCTCTGGGACAGTTCCGTCCTGACGCCTGTGTCCTTTCACAATTAACCTTCTACCACCATTGCTCTGAAGTGGCTGTCCCTGTCCCTGTCCCCTTCACCAAGATGTCAGGCACACAGTAATCAGGACTGGCTTCTAGGTTCCAGAACACTACAGAGTCAACTGCCACCAGTCTCCACAGCCCTTTCCCTCTGTAAGGGCATATATCTTCTAGATGACACAGGTTGAAAGGAAAGATGTAGTAGGTTGGATGGCCACCCGAGATTCATCCACACCAGTTCCCATGGCTTGGGAATATTACCCCACTGGAAAAGCATTCTGTTTAGACAAGTTACATAAAGGCTCTTCCAAAACTCAGTTACCCTGGATTATCTGAAAAGGCCCAATGCACAAACACGGCATCTACAAGGAAAGCAGGAGGCTCAGAGGAAGGAAGAAGTGGCTAGGATGGAGGCAGAGTCAGGCCCAAGGGATACAAGGGGCCACAGCCTCAAAATGAGGTTACCTCTAGATACTGGTATAGCCAGGAACCCAATGCCTTGGGAACCCCCAGAATTTTAAGGTAGCAAATGTATGCTGTCCAAGTCTTTTAAGTTCCCATCCATCACAGCAGCAACGGGGAACAAATGAGTGCAGGTTACACCCACAATGCAGGAGCTGGTGCAGGAGCATGGGGCCAACCCGACAGAGATGAGAATTACAACACAGTCCACTGGAGAACTCTGAGCACCTGGCCACGTGGCATTGCCCTTTCCCCAGCTGAGCTGGCCTTGGCCTTTCTGCCCTTGTTTGCCAGGACACCCACCTCCAACCGTGGCCTGCTGGCCTTAGGGACATAGCTTAACTTGCTCCCTAGCACTGTGTGGGAATTATGGTATCAAGTTCCCTGCTCTGACACAAACAACTCATTTGGAAGTGTACCTGCTGCCTATGGGAGTGTGTGTGTGTGTGTGTGTGTGTGTGTGTGTGGGGAGCAGCGGCACAGTGCTGGGGGCTATGGGGGAGGATTCTGGGAAAAAACAAAGTCTGATCTTGTTCTCTATGTACTGGAGGGGATGGTCATGCACACAGATATCCACCCGTCTGTTAGGCAGGTCAGAATGTAGAAATATGGTGAGACAGGAAGGGAAGCTACATCAGACTCCGATCTCCTAGGAGAGCTCTCCCCCAGCTACAACCTTAGTCTACACACCCAAGCATTAACAGCGTGTGCTGATGAAGCTCATCTCCACGTGCCAGGTAGGTCCTCTTAGGAAAATGAGTCAGATATGATGCCACATGCACTTACACTAGGAAGCCAACTGAGAGGCCAGTGTTCACTCTACTCTGCAGATGGAAACCAACCCTTGGCCACAAACAGGTCCTATAAAGCCCAAGCCTTTTCTATCACAGGGCTGTTCCCTCAATTGGGAAACTAGGGTTTGCTGCAACAGTACAGGCAATGTGGGAGGCAGCTGGGTGGGCAAAAACAAAGCTACATAGGAAGTGCTGCAGTGAAAGCCCTTTCTCTGCATACTAACCAGAAATTAAAAAGCAGATCCGGTAAAGTATGTCTCCTCTAAGGCAGGCTGGTACAGATAGCATCTAGTAACTGAAGCAAAGAACAAACCTAGGTAACAGTCTGGGTTTGAGGACTCATGGGACCCTGGCAGGGTGGGGAACCCTGTCCTATCAAGGACAACTGTGGCCATGCACAATTCTCTTTCCCTTTCCAAGTCCCAGTCTTGTCTTTCATAATCAAGTCAGGAGCCTCTGGGATGCCAGGCCTTTTCTCAGCACAAAGCCCCAGATTCTCTGGGTTCTGCCCAGGCACGCCCCTCCAAGTACCCCCTCCCTACTGCTGCCAGGGGACCTCCTATCCAGAGATTTGTTACCTAGGAGCTGTTTCCAGGTGCTTTGTGGCCCCCAGAGAATTCCCTCACCCCTTTCCTACCCATCAGAGCCAGGGCTGATGCAACTGCCTGCAACCAGCCGCCTCACTCCTCAGCACAAGCCCCTCCGCACTAGAAAAAAGTTCCAAGCAGCTCCACCTTTGCTCCTGGCCTGGCTCCCCACAGGACTACTGCTTTTTTTTTTTTAGGACAGAGGCGAGGCTACCATCTAAATCTGGGTAAAAATCAGGGAGAGAGATGAACACACAACTCAGACCTGGGTACTGGACAAGGCTCACAGGCCTTATGGATGACACACCACAACCACACAAAATGATGGTTGCACACATGCTGAGAAGGGCATGGCAACTAAATGTGGAAGCACCCACTCAGCACGACCGGGTCGAGGATGGGGGAGGGGCTCCATCTGTGTGCGGCACTGGGACAGAAAAAGGGTGGACAGACTCTTGGCTGTGACAGATGCACCAAGGGGAAAAAGAACCGCCAGTTACCCCTCTCTGCACTGTCTTTGCAACCTTTCTGCTTATTTCAAAAGTTTATTTTAAAACACCAAATTCACAAGGTGGTGTTGGCCTACCTTTAATCCAAGCACTTGGGAGGCAGAGGCAGATGGATCTCTGAGTTCAAGGCTAGCCTGGCTCACAGAGCAAGTTTCAGGACAGCCAGGGCTACACAGAAACCCCGTCTCAAAGAAGCAAAAAGAAATGAAAAATAAAAACAAAAAACAAGGGAAGGAGCACCACCAGCACTGCAGCATTGTATACAGTCTCAAAAACAAAATGTCACGGGAAAAGGACCAGGGATGCAGTTTAGGTGGTAGAATGCCTGCCTAGCATGTATGATGCCCTTAGGTTCATTCCAGCATTATCTACAGAGGGTATGGTGGTGCACATCCGTCATAGATAAGAAGACTCAGAGTGCAAGGCCAGCCTCAGTTACACAGACAAGTTCAAGGCTGGTCTGGAATGCAAGACCACACACTCTTTTCTCTAGAGTAGAGATGAGGCTCAGTAGCAGAGGGCTTGGCCTGTTAAATGCAAAGCATCCAAATTCAATACCTAATACATACAAGAAAAAAAGTGTAAGACCAGTGATATTTTGAAAGTATGCCAGTGGAGACAGAACACACCCATTTCTGTGTCGGGGCAGCCTTCAGGTAGGTACCTACTTTGTGTCAGTGACTAGCTTAAGCAACACTCCACACAGACTTAACACAGCCCCATCGCTGGCAGGAGAGGACAGAGTCTGAACACAAATCATGTGGTTACAGAACCTGTGCTCAAATACTGGCAGAGGGCAGCAGAGTGCCCACTCCAAGGGGGAGTTGGTCAGCTCCCAAGGACTTTCTTCCTGTAACTTTCAACATCAGTTTTTCGCAGCTTCTTTGAATCTTTTTCTCTTTTACAATCCCAGGGATGGAACCCAGGGCCTTGAAAGTAGCACTGTATCGCCGACCTACAACCCAGTCCATCATAGACTTTATTTTGAAAATCAGGGTCTCCCTAGATATGCCAAGAGCTCACTTTCTAGTCCAGGCAAGTCTTGAACTTTTTTTTTTTTTTTTTTGGATTTTTGGAGTAGGATTTCTGTATAGCTTTGGAGCCTGTCCTCGAACTTGTTCTGGCTTCTAACTCAGAGATCTGCCTGCCTCTGTGTCCTATGTGCTGGGATTAAGGCGTTCATGAGCACTGCCCCCCCCCAATTTTGAGCCACCACTTGGTGGCTTGTGCCCTGACCTTGACTTCCAATACTCCTGCAGGCCTTGCCTTTGAAACTGTTTTCTTAAAAACATATTGAGGCCAGCCAGGATGATCTTGAACTCATGATCTCATCTCCCAAATACTGGCACCTAGTTTATTTAGGTGGTACTAGGACAAAACCCAGAGTTCTTGAGTGAAATAGGCAGGCACTCTACTGAGCTCCACCTCCAACCCATAACGTGGATCTTGATTCAGTCTCAGCTGCTACAAATATGACAGGTAAGCTGACTTCCAGATGGAATGACTAGAGATGGCCAAGGAGTGGGAGCCACACATCAGCCTGGGGAAGGGCAATAGGGCTTCTTTTACTAAATGGGAAATAAATGTCCTATTTTAGACAAGATTGGGGGGGGGTGTCAGTAAAAGACCAAGGACTGAAAGGAAGTCAGAGCAAAAAGAGCCAACCATCTGATAAGAGTGCCGAGGAGGTCAGCAGGGCTGAGCACCAGCCTGCAGAATGAGAGAGGACAAGTAGAGATGGTAAAACCCTGGGAGCCGCCACAGAGACGTGGGCATGTTGTGGATGGCTCAGGGTCTGGGAGGAGAAACTGAGAGGTGAAATCAGGCCACCAGGGTTCTTAACTAAAACAAAATACACAGAAGTATGTGAAATGACTCTGGGTAAAAGTTATCAAACATGATAAGCGAGTTCCATCTCTGGAACCCACATGCTGGGAGAACCGGTTCCTGAAAACTGTCCATTAACTACCACACACATATACAATAAATGTTAAAAAAAAAAATGTTGAGGGGCTGGAGAGATGGCTCAGAGGTTAAGAGCACTGGCTGCTCTTCCAGAGGTCCCGAGTTCAATTCCCAGGAACCACATGGTGGCTCACAACCATCTGTAATGAAATCTAGCGTCCTCTTCTAAATAAATAAATAAATCTTAAAAAAAATTGAGCTAAGAGCCCTGTGCTCTATTTGTGCGTTTAGACACCTGTCTATAAACACTTTTGAGGCATTATCTTGCTGTTTTTGCTTTGAATTCGGCTATGAGGCCTAAGCCAGATTGAACTCGCTATCCTACCATAGGCTCGACCCACGAGGGTTCTCGGGGCGACATCGGTTGGGGAACTTGTGGCAAATTCGTGAACCAGGGAAAGATAACGAGAGCCGCGCTGGTTGCGGGCGTGAGAGAAGAGGGGGTAGGACCCCATCAAACCAGAAAGAGTCCGAACCCCAGGCATGAAGCAGAGGGTGGAGGGTCTGGGCGACATGGCGGTCCCGGGGTCGCCACCGCCCCATTGGGGCCACGCAGGGGCGGGGCGCGGAGGGATCTGGCGGCCAGCGCTGCGCCGCCCCCAGTATATTTGTACCCAGGCCCCGGGGCCACCTCATTCTCGATCTTTTCAGAATCACTTCTCCTAACGCTCCCGCCACGTCGCCTCCGCCCGCTCGGCCTCTGCCATGGCTCTGTAGCCGTGATCCCGTCGTGCCCCTGCCCCGGTTCCGCGCTCACCGCGCCTGCACTCTCCGCTCCCAACGTCTGTTCAGCCGAGGCCGCCGCCGCCTCCTCTCCTTCCCGCAGCCATGGAGTGAGTAACCGCTCTCCCCTCCCTCGCCAACCGCCTTTCCCGCCCTTTCACAGAGCTCGCGGGGCTTCACGGGCCGGCCTCGAGGGGGGGCGCAGAGTGATGAGCCACGGGCGCGCAGGCGCAGAAGAGGGAAAGTGGTAGCCGGCGGGTCCGCTGAGCATGCGCACTTGGCTCGAGGTGTGAGGGAGCGTGCTGTAAGGTCCGGTCGCGCGCCGTTGCGCCTGCGCGGTAGTTCCCAGAGCCTCTTTCTCCCCTGGTGCGCACGCGCATTAACCCACCCCACGGCCTGAACTACGTAGGGCAGCCAGTACTAGTGGCGTAACAATGGCCTGCTTTCAGGGTCTGAGCCTGCGCTAACAGAAAGAAAGGGTGGGGTTTAGAGAGGCGGGGTTCCTTGAGGCGCTGACTCAGGCCTCCAATCAGGCACCTGCTAGGGCGGGGACTGGCTTAGATTGACAGGGATGACAAGGTTTAGGAACGCCTTTAATCAGAGGCGCTAGGGCCATAGGGGCGGGGCCTCTGGGACTTGCTAGTTGAGGGCGGGAACTGAGTGGGCGGGGCTTCTCGCACTGGCTGCAGAAGTCACCTAGAATTTTGAGGGTAGAATGGGATCTAAGAGTGACACTGATGAAGGGCCCAGGCCTGGCCGAGTTCCTCTCGGGACCCCTGCGGGGTCGGTGGACTCTAAAGGGAGCAAAACCTGAAGGAGTATTGATGCCGAAGGGACATGGCTAGAAGAAAATTCCCTTGGGATTCAAATTTTTCTGAAGAGGAGTAAGATGAGGTGGGCAGGAGGTGCTGGAGGTAATTCCCCTGGGAAAACTCTAGGTTTCTGTGTTGAGGGAGGAGACGTGGCGTGGGCGTTTCCACGAATCCCCTTGGGAATGTGTGGAGCCCTGGAATTTGGAGAGAGAAGGGAAGTGCGAGTGGCCTGTGGGTCAAGCCGCTTTTGAGCCAACCCCACCCCTGTTGTCTTCCTCACAGGTCCTCCGCCGTCGTCTTGGTGCCTGTCTTCACCCAGCTGAACAATCTCGGAAACTGCCTCCCAACTGCTCGTGCCGCCTCCGCTGCCATTGGCGCCCTGCGCCTTTGTCCCAGCCATGTCACTCCTGGCGACCCTGGGGCTGGAACTGGACAGGACCCTGCTCCCAGCTAGCGGGCTGGGCTGGCTCGTAGACTATGGGAAACTCCCCCTGGCCCCTGCCCCCCTGGGCCCCTATGAGGTCCTTGGGGGAGCCCTGGAGGGCGGGCTTCCAGGGGGGGGAGAGCCCCTGGCAGGTAAGAACAGGTAGGAAGCAGAGGTGGGTTGAGCTGGAGGCAGGGAAGGGCACAGAGAAAAGGAAGAATTCATGCATTCACGAGATGAGTGCTGAGAGATGAGTGCCTAGCACGGTGCTAGCTGTTCAGGGCTCAGAGCAGGGGACTCCCTAAGCTCATGGAACATCAGGACACTGACAAGAGCCGGAAGTAGAAAACAGCAGCTGGGCGGGGAGTGAGGAAAGATCTAGTTGCAAAGTCACTTAGCCTTCTCCAAGCAGACAGCTTCTGAATGAGTGAGGGTTGAGAAAGGAGCCACGAGAAGGCCTGAGGGTGGTTCCGTCTGAAGCACTCTTCTGACTATATAGCAGATGCTTGGCTCACGCTGGGATGTCGGTAACTAAAGAGCAGGCGCACCTGGTGGCACATGCCTGTAGTTCTCCCTGTTAAGAGGCTGCTCGTCCTCTGCAGCCTACAGGTTACAGGCCAACCTAGGCTTCTCAAAAACAGAAAACAAGAATGAGTAAAGATGGGTGTGAGAGAGAAAGCGATCCAGAGAGAGAGAGAGAGAGAGAGAATGAGAATGAGCCCCCTGGGGAGAGGCAGAGGACTGCCCGCAGCTACAGAGCAGGTCCAGCCAATCTAGACTACACAGAGAAGTAGAAAGGGACTGAGTGAGTAAACGAGAGAAGCACAGGTATGGGGTCCAGCCAAGCAGCCTGTTCCATTGACTGACTGGTTGATTGGTTAATGTGTTAGCTAATTGTTGGCTGGTGAACTCTGGTTCACTGGTTCATCGCCTACTTCATGGGTTACTCAGCAGTATGCTTGGCTGACTGGTTGGTTGTCTCATTCACTGTTAGTGGATCAGTTTATTGGTTGTTTGGTAAACTATGGTTGGCTGATGGATTGGCTGACTTGTTCATTGATTAATGAATTTGTTGGTTGGTTTGTTGTGTGATTGGCTGGTTCATTGGTTAGTAGATTATTGGTCAGTTGGTTAGCTGGTAGAGTCTGTGACTCACTGATTAGTTGGTGAATTCCTGGTTAGTGGATTGGTGGGTAAGCTGGCTGTTCTGTTGACTGCTTGACTACTTGGTGGGTGAGTGGGTTGCTTGGTTGGTTGCCTGGTTCGTTGCCTGAGTTACTGGTCTGCTGTCAGGCTGGCTGGTCAGTTGTCACATTGAGTGAGCACCAGGTGGGTAAAGCACAGACCTCAGGGGCCTTCTATGTTCCCCTCCATCCTCAGGTGACGGCTTCTCTGATTGGATGACAGAACGGGTTGACTTCACGGCCCTCCTCCCTCTGGAGGCCCCTCTGCCCCCAGGGACCCTCCCTCCACCATCCCCAGCACCCCCTGACCTGGAAGCCATGGCATCCCTGCTCAAGAAGGAGCTAGAACAGATGGAAGATTTCTTCCTTGATGCCCCGCTCCTCCCACCACCCTCCCCACCACCAGCACCAGCACCCTCCCTGCCCCTGCCCTTGCCCCTGCCCACCTTTGACCTCCCTCAGCCTCCTCCTCTGGATACCCTCGACCTGCTGGCTGTCTACTGCCGCAATGAGGCTGGGCCAGGCGATTCAGGCTTAGCAGCCCTGCCTGTCCCCCAGCAGCCGCCTCCTCCTCTGGCCCCTCTGCCTTCACCCTCCCGCCCAGTCCCCTATCCTGGTCCTGCCACCACCCGAGGGGACCGCAAGCAGAAGAAGAGAGATCAGAACAAGTCAGCGGCTCTCAGGTACCGCCAGAGGAAGCGGGCAGAGGGCGAGGCCCTGGAGGGCGAGTGCCAGGGGCTGGAGGCTCGGAACCGGGAGCTGAGGGAGAGGGCCGAATCGGTGGAGCGGGAGATCCAGTACGTGAAGGACCTGCTAATCGAGGTGTACAAGGCCCGCAGCCAGAGGACCCGAAGCGCCTAGGGTGCAGGTCCAGGCTGGAGGAGGGAGGTCCATTATCCCTCCACCACCAGCCTTTCTCCAACCCTCTGTTTCACTCTCCTGTCCCATCCACGTCTGGATTTCCCCACCTACCCCCATTGCGGGTTATTTGGCTTAGTCAGTTTCCGTAGCCCTTCAGTGCAGCTAAGGAGCCAGGCCCTCAGGGAATTTGAAGACCCAGCCTGATCCCTGGTTTCTGGAGCCTAAAACAAGTGTGTTTTTGCAGGTAGTCCTAGTTGGGTGTTGGGGGGGCTGCTGAACCTGGCATGGAGGTAAGGCAGGAAGCCACTCAGGGTAACTGTGGATGAGACCAGTCAGGGAGGGAGGGTTTTAATGAGGGGACATGGGATCCAAGTGATAAGCCAGCCAAGGGAAAGGAGCCGTCTCCTTGGAGCAGGAGATCTGCTGTCCAAGGAGAGGAAAGGGTGGCTGTAGTTGGTAACTAGCGGTCATTTTAGCTCTGGGAGAGAATCAGTGTTTTGTAAAGGTGTTGGGGAAGGGTCGCGTCTAGTGGGGCTGAGCATCCAGGGGTTATGGGCACAAATAAAATGCAGAATTTCCTGTGGCCTTGTGTGTCTTATCTTGGAGGGGAGATGCTGGAGAGAGGGAGCCATAGGCGGCCATAAAGACAAATGAGAATAAACCAAAGGGCTGGACTGAAGCTCCACAGTATGTGCCTAGCATAAGAGAAGGAAATTGGGTGTGGGTGCTCAAGACTGCAGTCCCAACATTTGGAAGGCTGAGGCAGAAGGATTGCTCTAAGTGTGAGGCCAGCCTGGGCTACAGAGTGAGCCCATCTCTAACAAAACAATGAAGCCAAACAAAAGGTAACTAGCAATATTTGTTCATTGTCAAGTACATCCACTTGTCAAGACCATGAGATGTGATCAACCCATTCGTAAAGACACAAGTGCCATGCACATTGAGACCGAGGCAGATAGCTGTTGCACTGGCAACAGAAGAGAGACAAGCCACTGGTGATTGGAGCACGTCCACACTGAAAAGGAGGCCATCAGACAGGGCGGGAGCACTGTGGTAGTGGGCAGAGGGCCTAGGAGGACAGCTCCATAGGTTAAATGCTTGTTCAGTCTCCAGAATACATCCAAGTACACAGCTAGCAGCGAATGTTCACACTGCTCTTCCAGAAGACCTGAGTTCAGTGCCCGGCAGCCACCTGACTGGTTCATGGCCTTGCAGCAAGCAGTGTCTGTCAGTGAAATTACACTCTAAGGAACCTGACACAGGGAAGAAGTGTCCTAATGAGACTGAGGAAGCTGGCTATGAGCCCAAGAAACAAAGGCTCCAGAGAGTGGGCTCCCAAAGCAAGATCTGACCTTGGTTCCCATTCCTGGGAAGGAGTCAGTCTTTAGGGTAAGCACCTGCAGAGTCTTGTCTGCTTGAGGGATCTGTGTTCCCATAGTAACTGGCCAGCCAAGAGGTACAGTTACGTTAGTGTGGTTTATAGTGGCCATGTTGAGCCGGCCAGAACATCAGTTTGACCTTTTGAGGAGTTGGAGACTGAGTTCTGGGGTCACCCACAGGAATGTTTGAATCTGTGCAGCATTCCTGCAGACAGACTATGGGTCACGGCTGACAGTGATCCCTGTATGGAGTCTGCATTGCTACAGGAGACTCCCAGTGTCTCCTGAGCTCCTCTTACCAGGTCACCTATGGACACCCTACCCTGGTTCTGCTCTGCTCTCAGTGACAGATGAGGTCCACTAGCAACTATCTGCATAAATCCCATCATGGCTGGGGAAGCCCTGTGTAGCTGGTGTCCAAGAGGTTCTGGGTCCAGTTTGAAGTCCATGCCTATGTTTTACAGGATGCCCAATACTGTGTTTGCAAAGAGGAGTGAGGAACAACAGGGGAGGTCAGTGTGGAGCCAAGCCCTGGTCCGGCTCACTGGCCTGGGTGGCCTTAACTCAGGGAGTGTGGAGAGTGAGCTTGGCCTCGGGATAATCCAGGTTTAGGACTGTGTCCATGTGCTCCTGAAACAAAAGCCTCTTAGGGGGTGGGGCCCCCAGCTCAGGTGGGAAAGTGCTTGCCAAGCAGGCACGAGGCTCTGGGTTCTAACCTAACCCTGCACATGCCAGGCCTGGTGCGCCAGGCAGGAGGATCAGGAGCCAAAGTTTCTCTTCAGTTGTAAATTGATTTTGAGGCCATCCTGGGCTACACGTGACCTTTCAAAAAACAAGTCTCGTGGTTGCCACGGCGCCAGAGTGTGGGTTCACGTGGGTCTGTGAAATGGAGACTCAGAGGCACACTGAGAATGAACCTACCTTCTGCAGCTGCAGGGCTTCCAGCCTCGGTGGACTGAAGCAGTTTCCCTTTGCCGAGGGCATTTTTATTTTTTCCTATATTTCCACTTTAGCCAGTAGATTTCCATAAATGAAGCTTTCAAAAATACAATGCCAAATGCAATACCAGATTCAGACAGTACCATGGTTTGCCGGGTTGCCCCCCAACCAAGTTTTGCATAGGCTTTGTATCCATGGGAAACTCTCAGACAAGATTCACGTAGGGCAACAGAAGGTATCTGTAACACAAAGAATGGATTGGGCTGGGTGACAACTCTGGAGCCAGGCCAGATATGGCTGCTCTGTGGCAACACCAGGTCAGCGTCAGTAGGAAACTGCCACAGAAGGCTATGGCATCATAGATCTCTGCACTGTCGTCAGTGCGTGACCCATGTGGCGGGAGAAGAGGGTGTATCCTTCCTCATGACAGCTGCCTCCCTGCAGCTATTCACCCTGGGAAAGGCGGCCACTCAGTGCATGGGAAACTGATGTCTCTGCCATCCACCAACACCCATACCCACAAAAGAACAGAGTCAATACAAGCTATTTTGCCACTGGCCTAAATGAACCAGGTAACTCTCAAAGGGACTCTGCTGTGGGACAATGGTCTTGTACCTGTCACTTGTATTGTTTTAACAAAACGCTGATTGGCCAGCAGCCAGGCAAGAAGTAGAGGCGGGGCGACAAGAACAGGAGAATTCTGGGAGGAGGAGTCAGTCTGCCGTTGACACAAAGGAAGCAAGATGAGACTGCCCCACTGATAAAAGGTAACAAGCCAGGAGGCTAACACAGACAAGAATTATGGGCTAATGTAAGTTATAAGAATAAGAAGCCTGAGCTAATAGGCCAACTGGTTTATAATTAACATAGACCGTGGTGTGTTTCTTTGGGGCAGAATGGCTACAGGATTGGGCAGGACAGAAACCTTTGGCAGCAGGACTTTGGGACCTCCTGCTGGCTGGAATCCAAGGAGGGTACTTGGGCCACTCTAACCATCTGCTGTGAGGCTGAGGGTTAGCCAGTTTCGCCTTGTGTGGTGCCCTGCTGAGCCATGTGGGATTCTGAGATGACACTCACCTGGGGCAGGCAGAAAGGAACCAAAGCAGCCCCCCTGACTGACCCTACCTCGTTAGGGCTTCCCTGCAGAGTAGAGGTTTTGTGAGGAGCAGCCTTCAGCATGGGGCGTGAACACAGGCAGCTGTCTCAGCTCTGGAGGACAGACCCTAGGACCCTGTGTGAACTTCTGAGACACTGCCCCCTTGATCTGCTCAGGCACCACAGAGCAGAGGCCCCTCCCCATGTTTTCTCCATTCTTGGGGACAGCTATTTATAATGAACACAGAATGCTGGCAACTGAATTATTGTACAGCTTCATTCTCAGATAGTGCTGTCCTCTGTCCCTTTCTGGGTGTCTGAGATGCCCAGGGAACAGGTGTTAGCGTGGAGATCCCTGAGGAAGTGGGAATAGAGTTTAATCTTTTGAATTTCCTTCTCTGTTTTTATTTTATCCACAAACACCATGACTGTAGGTGTATTTTTCTGTCCCTCCTGCCAGCTTCCAAATCACAACACAGAGACTTGTTAATTCTGAAAGCTTGGTGGTGTATACCTATAATCCCAGCATTCGGGACGCAGAGGCCAGCCTGGTCTACAGAGTGAGTTCCAGGACACCCAGAGCTACACAGAGAAACCTGTCTCAAAAAAAAAAAAAACCCAAAAAAACAAAAAACAAAACAAAAAAGCCCTCCCAAGAAGAAGTTTAAAGTCTCCCAGTTGCTCTTATAAAAAATAAATAAATAAATAAATACTTCAACAGGGAAGAACATGGCACGGTCACAATCAAATCAAAATCAAACTCTCAACTGTGTAAATAATGTAATGTCCAATGTCTGAGATCCATTCGCGATTTTTTGGGATCCTTTAAAGGACTTGGGCCCCTTCTCTGGCTCCATCTGCAGCACACACAGCTAACCTAAGCTCTCACAGGCCCCACTCCGCCCATTCTGCTGTTCTTGGTGCTCACCCCATGGAACTGGCATCTATAAAAGGTCTCCTGCCACTCAGGCTGCACCTTCCCCGACAGCCTCTGTGGCCTCACAATGCCAAGCCTTAGCTGCTCTCCATGACCCCTTCACACCTTCAACACTAGTACCACCCGGGTGGCTTTGAAACTCCCAGCACCAGGTACATCCTTAGCTGTCTCTGGAGCACAGCTGTGTACGGACTCTAAGGAAACGCTTCCCAGAAGCCTTCACTTCAGCTATGCTGCTCTTGTCTTCATCCCTGGTCTCTCAGGATCCAGCTGACCAGCCATCAGTGCTGTCCCAGTGACACAAAGGTCTCACTTTAAGGGTGCTTGCTGGTCTCTTATTAATCATAGCTCACTCTTCAGCCCCAACTGACCAGACACCACGAATTCTTCACACAAAAGGCCCAGTAACGTCTTTAAACTTCCCCCTGAAACTAGCCAGGCCTCCATTGTAGGTATCGTCTAAGCTCCTCCGGAACAGTCCACTGAGGTCTCAACATGCAATGGCTTTTCTAATCCAAAGTTCTAAAGTCCTTCTATAGTCACCCCTCCCCCAATAACATGGTTGGATCTGTCACAACAATACCCTACTATCCTGATACCAAATTGTCTTAGGGTTTTCTATTGCTGTGATGAAACACCATGACCAAAAGCAAGTTGGGGAGGAAAGGGTTTATTTGGCTTACAGTACCACTTTGTAGTCCATCATTGGAGGAAATGAGGGCAGGAACCTGGAGGCAGGAGCTGATGCAGAGGCCATGGAAGGGAGCTGTCTACTGGCTTGCTCCCAATGACTTGCTCAGGACCACCAGGCCAGGGAAGGCACCACCCATAGTGGGTGGGACTCTTGCACATCCATTGCTAAGTAAGAAATGTACAGACCTGGCAATAGCCCAGTCTTACATAGGCATTTTTTTCAGAAGAGGCTCCCTCCTCTCCAGTGACTAGTTGCGTCAAGTTGACATAAAATCAGCTAGCACAGACCCCACATCTTGGTTCTCCTTTCAAAGATGAGCTTGGGAGGCAGGGACACCAGGAGGTCCTTTGTTTCACTATAGAGAGCCCATCCTGGGCTGGTCTCTGGGCAGAGTCACTCTTTGAGTAGGGCTCAAAAGGGACTTGGTTAGGCAAGCTCTCAGGCAAGGCACTGAGATTCCATTCATCCCTCCACTTGCTGTCAGTCAGCTAGCCAGTGCCATTTATTTGCACTTGGGATACTTAAGTCCCTGAAGCCAGGGGCCCATTGCACCAGGCTCTAGAAGCTCTCAGCTCTCGGAATAGAGGCTGATCCTGCGGGGCTTCCACCACCTTCGATCCCAACACTCAGCAGCTCTCATAGCTCTGCGCTCTCAGCAGCTATGAGCAGACAGCTGCAGGCAGCAGCAGATGATGGAACGTTCTCACGTGAGTGTCAGTCAGACCTTGGAGACAAGAACTGACAGTCTCTGGAAGTAATGTTACATCTATGGGGCATAGGGTGTCTGGGACCCTTGGTCCTTAATGTCTATCAGCTGCCTAGAATTTTCTGGTGTAAGAAATAATGATCCTCACTTTGGAGTAAGAGTATTGGAGACGAAGAAAGCAAAAAGGAAGTGGCCTACTTGATGACTTTGCAGTCAGCCTAGAAAGGCAGGTGTAGCAGGCCACCAACCAGCTCCCAATCATGACACAGAGACATTAGTCATGAACACTCAGCCTTAGCTTGGGCTCATTTCTGGCTAGCTCTTGTAACTTAACCTATTTCTCTTCTCCTACGCTCTGCCTTGGAGTTTCTTACCTATCTTTCCTTCTGTATGTCCATCTTTCCTGTTTCTCACGTCTGGCCCGCAGCTGCCTGCTGCCTGTTTTCTAGCCCTGAGTGCGTCCCTCTCTATCTCCCTTATGTGGTGATAGTTTGTTTGTGCTGTAACAAATAAAGCTTGCCTGAAGACCAGAGTGCAGAGCTAGCCACACTAATTAGTCATAGGGGAGGTGGCACACATCTTTAATCCCAGCACTCCGGAGACAGAGGCAGACGGATCTCTGTTAGTTCAAGGCCACTCTGGGCCACACAAAATTGATTCAGGCTATAAGAGAAACAGAGCCAAGCAGTGTTGGCTCACACCTTTAATCCTAGTGCTTGGGAGTCACGTGCCTTTAACTAACACTAGGGAGGTGGAGACAGGAAGGGATATAACTGGGCAGAGAGAGGCAGGTGGAAGGAGACAGGAGCTTGAGGCATCCAGTATGAGGATTCAGCTTTTACCCCAATATCTGACTCCAGGTTTTTATTATTAAGACCAATTAGAGGGGCTGGAGAGATGGCTCAATGGTTAAGAACACTGACTGCTCTTCCAGAGGACCCAGGTTCAATTCCCATCACTCACATGGCCGCTCACAACTGTCTAAAGATCCAGTTGCAGGGGATCTGACACCTTCACACCAATGCACATAAAATAAAAAGTTAAATAAACCTTTAAAAAAAGACCAATTAGAATTTGATCCACAACCTTATTCCTTTTCTCATCTCTCTCATTCTCTCCTATTTGTTCTCTCTGTCTGGCAGCTCCACCTGTCCCTTTCCTGCCTAGCTATTGGCCATTCAGCTTTTTAACAGACCAATCAGGGGCCTTAGGCAGGCAAAGTGGAACAAATGCAGACCTCTTTACCTAATTAAATGTAGCATAAAGAAATGTAACACATCTTACATAGTTAAAGTAATATTCTACAGCATAAACAAATATAACCCATCTTTGCCTAATTAAAATAATATTCCACAACAGGCAGGTGTGATGCCTGAGCACAGACCAACTTCAAACTACATTCATGCCTCTTCCTCCCTTTTTAGTAACCAAGAGAGCACAATCGTACATGCTATGCAGGCCTTATCTCTCCCTTACATTGGTCTTTTCCTTAGCAAAGAAGGTAAAGTGTGCAGAGTTTGTCTCTAGCTTTTGCAGAAAGTTTGTTTTAAAGCTTATTAGATGCGCTGTCTTGTAGACAAGCTTGTCCATGAATAATCTTCTGATATAGAAATAAGGTAAAAGGATAGATTATTGAATCTAATTCAATCCAAAAAACAACTGTTAATCTCAAAATATTTTACATTGGTTTGGATTTTAGCTTATTGATATAAATTTAAGATTAATTTTGTTATACTATATATATATTCATATATATTTACTCTTGCTTAAGGTATTGTGTTTATATAGCTCAATTAAAAATATAAGGTATAATTAAAAATATAAATTTACAAAAATACAGTTAGTCATTCATAATAGTCAAAGTTATAATAGTCATGTTAGGTTTTCTTTTTTCTTTTTTAAATTTTATGATTTATTTATCTTTTATTTTATGTGCATTGGTGTGAAGGTGTCAGGTCCCCTGGAACTGGATTTTCAGACAGTTGTGAGCTGCCATGTGGTTTCTGGGAATTGAACTCAGGACCTCCAGAAGAGTAGTCAGTGCTCTTAACCTCTGAACCATCTCTCCAGCTCCTCATGTTAGGTTTTCTACATATATAAATATATATTTCAGGTAGATAGGTATTCTTCAAAATGTTCAAAAACACACAGAATATGGCATTTAAAATGTTTTAATAACTTAAACTTTTCGTGATAGTGAGACATGTATACTCCTGGCAGCACCAGTGTACTCCAGAAAACATGATGGACATCAGAAAAACTCTGTATGGAGTTTATTTTCTTTATGGCAAAAGCTAGCCACGTGGGCAAAGAAACTGACCTTGTTTCAATTGCTGACAGTTCCTGTCCAAACTAAATTAACCATCAAGACACTGCCCCACAGGCTAGCCTGATCTATAAAATTGCTCATTTAGATTCTCTTCTCAGGTGATTCTAGGCCATGTCAAATTGACAGTTAAAACAAAGCAACACAAGATGAGATCTAGGGCCTTGCCAGTGCATGGTAATCAGGAGTTCTACCATTGAGCCACACCCCATTTTCTCACTGAGGGATCCTAGGTGGGGCTCTCTACAGCCGAGCCATGCCCCAAATCCAAGGTGTGTGTGTGTTCTGTGTACAGGTGCACACACCCATGCACATGCATGGAGAAGGCAGGGTGAGACGTGGTATGTGTGTGTGTGTTCTGTGTACAGGTGCACACACCCATGCACATGCATGGAGAAGGCAGGACAAGACATCGAGTGTCTGCTGTCTTCACTCTGATTCTTGAATCAGGGTCTTTCATTGAGCCTGAAGGTCACCTTTCCGGCCAGTCCTGGGATATGCCTGTGGGGTTCCCCACAACCCCACCCCAGTGCTTGAGGTTTCAGGCACATGCAGCCATACCAAGGTCTTTATGTGGTGCTGGGGATTCACAGGGCCTCGTGCTTGTAGAGAAAGCATTTTTATCCATGGGCTCATCCTTCTGGGTCCTTGTGGTTTATTTTTTCTATCTTTAAATTTTTGATTTGACTTTTAAATGTTATGAGTGCTTTGCCTGCATGTATGTGCACTGTGAGCGTGGCTGATGCCTGGAGAGGTCAGGATGCATGGATACCCTGGAACTGGAGTAGCGGATGGCGGTGAGCTGGACCCAGCCAGTTCTCTTCATTACTGAACCGTCTTTACACCCACTCACCCCTAGCTGTGCTTCTTTTAAAGATCTGTTAACATTCCTGAGTCTGCCTCTGTGCGGCCGGAAGCCCCAGCCCTTTCTGGACTTCTCTTGAGTCTTCTCCTGAGCTGAGCAGTGACTTTGGGATCTTCCCTTCCGCAGAAGCCTGACTTACTCTGTCAATTGGGAGCCTTCCCAGCCTGAGTTTAGCAGCTGTCTGCTGTGTGCTCGCTGAACTGCCATGGTTCACCTGCTCGACCACCGGGCACAGGTCTCACAGCAGTGCCCCAGAGTTCCTGCGGCCAGCACTTGGGAGGCAGAAGCCAACAGTCTTGTGAGTTCCAGGACAGAAAGAGCTCCACAGTGAGACCCTGTCTCAAACCAAACCCCACGGTGCCTGTGACGGCAGCAGCCCAGGTCTGTCTCGCTGTTGTGTAGCCACTTACAACCAGCCCTGAGCTTCTGTGCTTCCTGGATTCTGCCGTCCTGATGGCAAGGGCTCTACTGGGTTTGCCGATGGTTTTGGTGTGAGGGACCTGGTGTGGGTTTGCAGGAGGAAGGCTACACAGAAGGAACGTCCCTTTCCCTTGATCACCTGGCTGAGGAGAATGTTGGAAGGGCGCCACCATGTGCAGCCCATCCTTAAGGATTGGGGTGTTGTCTTCCACAGGATGCTCTGCC
Organism: Myodes glareolus; assembly: GCF_982192425.1. Lineage (NCBI taxonomy): Eukaryota > Metazoa > Chordata > Mammalia > Rodentia > Cricetidae > Myodes > Myodes glareolus. Next base: position 49,533,498 of record NC_142049.1, read on the forward strand.
TTCCCCCTTACAAGGGATTCTGGGGTGGGGTGTTTGTGTGTAGGCAGGGTATTTGCACACGAAGGCCAAGGGCCACTTTGGGCATCATCCTGGGCACTGCATACCTTGTCTGAGACAGGATTTCTCTCTGTCTGGAACTTGTTCATTAGGCTGGATAGCAAGCAAGCAGAAGAGTGTGAGTGGGTGCCACCATGGCCTGGCTTTGCTCTTTCTTTCTCTTCTTTTCTCCTTTCTTCTTTCAATGCAGAAATGTCTCAACATGTAGACCAGTCTTCCCTGAAATTCACAGAGAGATCTGGGGGTTTCTGCCTCCCCAGTGCTCGGATTAGGTATGTGTTACCAGGCCTGGCTGAGCTGGGTTCTGGAGCTAGAACTCAGGTCTATTTGTCTTCAAGGCTGGCACTTACCAGTTGAGCACAAGAAACAGGCTGCTACCAGGTGGTGGTGGTGAACGCCTTTCATCCCAGCACTCAGGAGGTAGGGGCAGGTGGATCTCTGTGAATTCGAGGCCAGCCTGGCCTACAGAGCAAATTCCAGAACAGACTCCAAAGCTACAGAGAAACCCTGTCTCAAAACAAAAACAAAAACAAAACAAGAAACAGGTTGCTGCAGGAGGCTGTCACCAGGATCCAGCTCAAAGAAGACTTGAGGGACTCACTAGTGGGTGAGTCCAGCCCACTGTAGCATGAGGAGATCTAACTGGTACACAATAAAAACCCAGAGTCAGATATTAGGGGTGAAACCTGAAAGATCAGAGAAGCAGAGCAGCCAGCCACTGGAGTTCTGATCTCTACAAAATCTCCAGAGCGGAAAGAGGCTGAGCTCCTGTGTCTTCCTGACTCATATTCCTCTCCTCACCCAGCCATGTCACTTCCTGTCTGTCTGTACAGACCTCTATGGCTAACTGGTGGCTAGCTCTACCCTGCTCTTCAGGCAAGCTTTATTTGTTAGAGTACATACAAGATAGCACCACATTTCCCCTTTTTGTCTAAAATAAAAAAGGTTGTAACCAATATCAGAAAAACTATATACAATATACAATAACTATATACAATATACAATAACTATATATAATATACACAGGCAATAAGTACATCAACAATGTCTGCATTTGACAAATGAGCCCAAAGGATTCTATCCTAATTTGCATTACCAAAGCTATCTTTTAATGTCTCTCAGTCTTATACACCTCTTACTGAATTTCTTTTCTGAATCTGGTAAGAAGGAAAGTTGTAACTAACTATCTAGTCTTCAACTCCCTCAGAGACCAGAGAAGGAAATAATATTACCTGAGTAAACAGGAAGGACAAGTGAGCAACTTCCAAAAAATGTTAGAAATGACAGAAACAGCTGACTGCCTGGACTGTCATCCAAGGTTCCTCTGCAACGCTGAGCATCCATTTTTGACCTTTGGGCCTAGCATATCCGATAGACTTTTCTGTGAAGCAGGGTATTCTGAAGGACTGTTCCTCCTTGGCAAAATTTGGCAGTCCCTCCCTTCTGTGTCCCTCTTGTCCAATTAGGACAGCAAACTGTCAGCAGTTGAGGCAAGGGTACTTTCTTGCCCAGTGGCTTACTTGTGTCACAAAGAAAGTAAACTCCATGTGGAGTTTCTTCAATGCCCATCATCTTCTCTGAAGTAGATTGTTGCTGCCAGGAGCCGCTATATCTCACTGTCATAAAAAAGAAAAGAACTAATGTTATTAAAATATCTTTTTATTTATTTTAAAAAGAAAAAAACAATCTTCTTTTCATTTTACATAGAAATTCCAGTTCTCATATTAAAATATCTTAAATGACATATTCTGTAGATCTCTGAATCCTCTGTTTGAGGATGACAAGATCACCTGTCTATCTGAAGTATATCTGTTTGCCCTAGAAGACATACCTAATGTGACTACAAGTCTGATTGTCATGACTAACTACTAACTTGTACTTCTTTATATCCTAATTAGTTGGTAATAATAATTTTCAAGGACTAGAAATTTGCATTACATTGTTAAATGAGGTATATAGGTACAAAACCTTGAACAAGCTTAGAAATGTATATACAGAATGTTCGAACAAAATTAATGTCAAATTTGTATAAATATATAAAGATCCATATCAATGTAAAATATTTAAAACTACTAGTAGTTGTTTTCTTGGTTTAAAAGTAGATTCAAGGGGCTGGAGAGATGGCTTAGTAGTTAAGAGCATTGCCTGCTCTTCCAAAGGTCCTGAGTTCAAATCCCAGCAACCACACTGTGGCTCACAACCATCTGTAATGAGGTCTGGTGCCCTCTTCTGGCCTGCAGGCATACACACAGACAGAACATTGTATACATAATAAGTAAGTAAATAAAATTTTTTTAAAAAAGTAGATTCAATAATTTACCTTTTTATCCTATTTCTATTCCCCCCTGGCTTCCATTTTGAGGTCACATGTCTTTAAAGTACACACGCTGACTTAATTTGTAGGTTTTTTTCTATTATCCAATGTCTTTCTGCAGCTAAATTCCTTTCTCATTTGCCTTTAGAAAATTCAAAATGAGGGATTGGAGAGATGGCCCAGCAGTTAAGTGCTCTGACTGTTCTTCTAGAGGACCCAGGTTCAATTCCCAGCACCCACATGGCAACTCACAACTGTCTGTAACTCCAGGTTCTGGGAATCTAATGACAATGCATATAAAATAAAGTTAAATAAAAAATTTTAAAAAAGAAAATTCAAAATTAAGAAAGTATTATGCAATCTATTCCTGGGGGGGTCTTTATTACCCCTTTCTGTTTATTTAGCACATCCTTTAGAATTCAATTTGATCTTTCTATAACTGCTTACCCTATAGTACTGTGTGATATATCTGTAATATGCTTTATATTGTAATATGCAAAAAACAGTTTCATTTTCTTAGAGACATATGCTGGAGCATTGTCTGTTTTTATTTGTGCACCTATAACCATGATGGTCATAACTTCTAATCAATGTGTGATCACTGAATCAGCCTTTTCTGAGCTCCAAACAGATGCCCATTGAAAACATGAATAGGTACCAATGGTGTGGTGTATAAAGGTGTATAAACTTTAATTTTCCAAATTCTACAAAATGGACCAAATCCATTTGCCAGATTTAATTTCTTTGTGTACCCTTTGGGTTACTTCCTGCAGGCAGTGGAGTGTGGTGGTATAAGTAACAAGGAAGACATTTCCTTATAATTTCCTTGTCTTGTTGCCAACTGATAGAAAAGTCTTTTTTTAAAAAAAGAAAACACTTTCCCTACTGACATGATGCTTTTAAATGAAATTCTGAGGTCTTCAGCACATTTCCTACCAATAGCTGATCAACTTCTTCATTCCTTTGTGCTAGAGGGCCTGGCAGACTGTACGGGCTTGGATTGTGATATGTATGTGGATGGTCCCTATTCCTGATTATTTCTTGTAACTGAATAAATAATAAAACCAATACTGTATCATCTGGTATAAATTCAACAGTTTCAATATGCAAAACAACTCTTTGTGCATATTGTGAGTCAGTAACTATGTTACGAGGCTCCGTAAAATCCATTACTGCCATGAGAATAGCATATAATTCTGACTTTTGGACAAAATTATAAGGGCTTTGAGCCACTTAGCCTAAATTTTTTGATTTGTCACCTGCTCTTCCTGATTTATTTGCATCAGTATAGAATGTAAGGACTCCAGCTACTGGTGTATCCTGTACAATGCAAGGGAGGATTTGGTTTGTTCTGTTTATAAATCGAATTTCCTTGCTTTGGGGGTAGTTGTTGTTAATCTCTCCCAAAAAACCACTACAAGCTGTTTGCCAAGGTTCACTTTCTGCCCATAATTTGCTAATTGAAGAAGTTTCAATTTTTCTTTTCCACATAAGTTTTTAATTTTTACTCTGTTTATGTGTTAAAAAGATCAATTCTAAGATATGTTCATTTGCATTAATATTCATATAGTAGAAGGCATAGAGGGTAAAATAACCAGAATGCAATCAAGTTCCGAATCCAAATAATCCATGTGTACATTCTGTAATTTCTTTTCCACCAAAGCCAATTCTCTTGGCCTATCTAAGTCCTTGGCACCATTTAAGATTTTGAACAAATTACTCAGTGCATCATTTTTTACCTCAATAGTGAGCCATAGATTGGAAATGTCTCCTAGTAATCTTTGAAAGCCATTAATGGTCTGCAATTGAGCCGGATGTGATGGTGCATGCCTTTAAACTTGGGAGGCAGAGGCTGCAGATCTCTGTGAAGTTCAAGGACAGCCTGGTCCACAGAGTGAGTTCCAGGAGAGCCTGGACTGTTACACAGAGAAATCCTGTTTCAAAACAACCCAAACAAACAAACAAAAGTCCTCAATCAATCTCTCTTAATTTGTACCTTTTGGGGTCTAATTATTTATAGAACTATTTTATATCATAAATAATTAATAAAATCTCCTCCTTTTATTTTTTTCGGGAGCAATTTGTAATCCCCAACAAGGCAAACTTTTCTTTATTTCTTCTATCACTCTTTCTAAAGTATCTATGTTTGTCTCAGCTAGTGAGATGTCATCCCTGTAATGGTCAACTGTAGACTGAGACAATTGCTTACGTATCATTTCCAACAGTTGTCATATAGAATATTGGTACAGGGTAGGGCGATTTATCATTCCCTGTGGGAGAAGCTTCCACTGATATATTTTAACAGGCAATTTTTTTCTGTCCTTTTCTTGTAAAGATATAAGGAAGAAACAATCTTAAATCAGTAACCATAAGAGGTCATTCTTTAGGCAATAGAGAAGGCAAAGAAATTCCAGACTGTAGATAGCCCATTGGCTAAATCGCCTTATTAGCAGCTCTTAAGTATGTCACCATTTTCCATTTTCCAGATTTCTTTTTATCAAATACAGGAGAATTCCAAGGACTGGTTCATTCTTCAATATGCTGAGCATTTAGCTGCTCCTGTTCCAAAGCCTGCAGTTTCTCTGTTGTTAAAGGTCATTGCTCAACCCATACAGGTTTGTCTGTTTACTGTTTTAAAGTTAGGGCTGTGGGTGCCTTTGAACGATTAGCATACTCCCAATATCTCTTCCCCTACCTCCCTTCCTTTATTATCTATTATTTTCAACTCTCACCTCTACACCAATGATACTCACCTTTCTCCTGTATCACTGGTCACACGCCCATGTGTTATCTGTTTTGCATCCTAAGCTATGTTGTAGTGCTCTCTGTCAAGGACCAGCCAGGACTGGATTCATACGTTCCAGGGAAGAAGCATGAATTACTAAGCAAAACAAAACAAAACAAAACAAAACAAAAAACAAAAAACAAAAAAAAAATACAAAAAACAAAAAAACCAGAGATATGAGAGAGATAAGAGACGAAACAGAGAACAGCATCAGGAAGGAAATTCAGTGAATACTGAACCACCCTTTTATTTTCCACATTTTTTATTGATTTTATTGAGCTCTACATTTTTCTCCTCTCCCCTCCCTTCCTCTCCCCTCCCCTTCAACCCTCTCCATGGTCCCCATGCTCCCAATTTACTCAGGAGATCTTGTCTTTTTCCATTTCCCATGTAGATTAGATCCATGTATGTCTCTCTTAGGGTCCTCATTGTTGTCTAGGTTCTCTGGTATTATGAATTGTAGGCTGATTTTCTTTGCTTTATGTTTAAAAACCACTTATGTGATATTTGTCTTTCTGGGTCTGGGTTACCTCACTCAATATGATGATTTCTAGATCCATCCATTTGTATGCAAGTTTCAAGATGTCATTATTTTTTTCTGCTGTGTAGTACTCCATTGTGTAAATGTACCACATTTTCCTTATCCATTCTTTGGTTGAGGGGCATTTAGATTGTTTCTAGGTTCTGGCTATGACAAACAAAACTGCTATGAACATAGTTGAGCACATGTCCTTGTGGTATGATTAAGCATCCTTTGGATATATACCCAAAAGTGATATTACTGAGTCTTGAGGAAGGTTGTTTCCTAATTTTCTGAGAAATTGCTATAGTGATATTCAAAGGGGTTGGACCATCTTGTACTTCCACCAGCAATGTAGAAGTGTTTCCTTCATCCCACAACCTCTCCAGCATAAGTTATCATTAGTGTTTTTGATCTTGGCCATTCTTACAGGTGTAAGATGGAATATCAGAGTTGTTTGGATTTGCATTTCTCTGATGGCTAAGGATGCTGAGCATTTCCTTAAGTGTCTTTTTAAAAATATTTATTTATTTATTATGTATACAATATTCTGTCTGTGTGTATGTCTGCAGGCCAGAAGAGGGCACCAGACCTCAATACAGATGGTTGTGAGCCACCATGTGATTGTCGGGAATTGAACTCAGGACCTTTGGAAGAGCAGGCAGTGCTCTTAACCACTGAGCCATCTCTCCAGCCCCCTTAAGTGTCTTTCAGCCATTTTATATTCCTCTTTTGTGAGTTCTATCTTTGGGCCTGTACTCCATTTTTTATTGGATTATTTGTTCTTTTGATGACCAATTTCTAGAGTTCTTTGTATATTTTGGAGATCAGACCTCTGTCTGATGTGGAATTAGTGAAGATCTTTTCCCATTCTGTAGACTGTCGTTTTGTCTTGTTGACCATGTCCTTTGCTTTACAGAAGATTTTCAGTTTCAGGAGGTCCCATTTATTAATTGTTTCTCTCAGTGTCTGTGCTACTGGGGTTCTATTTAGGAAGTGGTCTCCTGTGCCAATGCGTTCAAGTGTACTTCCCAGTTTCTCTTCTATGGGGTTCAGTGTGGCTGGTTTTATGTTGAGGTCTTTGATCCATTTGGACTTGAGTTTTGTGCATGGTGGTACATATGGGTCTATTTTCATTCTTCTACAGGTTGATATCTAGTTATGCCAGCACCATTTGTTAAATATGATTTCTTTTTTCCATTTTATATTTTTTGCTTCTTTGTCAAATATCAGGTGTATTTGTAGGTGTGTGTGTAACATGAGGGCTGGCTTGTTGGGGTTTCTGTCCTGCCCAGTACCCCAACAAGCCAGCAAGTCCCAAGGAAAATCAATCACACAGAGATCTCTATAAGTTATAAAGCTGATTGGCCCATTAGGTCAGGCTTCTTATTAGTCCTTGTAACGTATATTAATCCATTATCATTATCTATGTTAGCCACATGGCTCAGTACCTTTCTCAGTGTGACAGCTCACATGTTGCCTCTTCGGTGATCTGGGCAGGAATGCCAGAGGAAGCTTCCTGCTTCCCAGAATACTCCCGTTCTCTTTGCTCCACCTCTACTTCCTGTCTGGTTTTCCCGCCTATACTTCCTGCCTGGCCAATCAGTGTTTTATTAAAATATGATTGACAGAATACAGACAATTCTCCCACACCATGTGTGGATTAATATCTGGGTCTTTGATTCGGTTCCATTGGTCCTCCTGTCTGTTCTTGTGCCAATACCAGGCTGTTTTCAGTACTGTAGCTTTGTAGTGTTTTCCACATTTTTATACCCCATTCCAAAAGGGGAGGGAGGGGCAACAGACTTTTATTAACATGATAAAAGGAATAAACAGAGCATCTCTGACCTTTGGTCAAGATAGAGCTGATACACCTCTATACTCAAAATATTAATTAACCACTCTAGGTCAGGATCTCTTGTTTTGTAGCCACTTGTTGTCAACAACTTTGAAAGAGCAAGACTAGTTCAAACTCTCTAACTTCCAGTCAAGGTGGACGGGACTCACATCTATGAGCCTGACAAGAAACACTGTTTCTAGGAACACCTTGTTTACAATCCCTTTTTAAGGTGACCTTGTTTACCACAGTTGAAACACTTGACATTTTGATTTTTTTCAAACCTCTGGAAATTACCTCTCTTATCCAAGCATCATCACAGTCATGAAATTCAATTTTGATTGTTATCTCAGATCCATTCTTTCAAAGGTGTTGATTGCAGAGAGATATTTGATTCTGAGGACTGCTAAGCTAAACCAACATACATATTTTAAAGATATCTTGACTTCAAAATTTGAGTCTACAAATATGCTCCTTTGGAAAAGAGGTTCTGCTTTTGTTTCCACAAAAGATGAGAACTTATGGATTCCTTGCAGACTAATGTGGTTTGATGGAACAAGATCCCCCCTGAAAGATTACTGAAAACCCCTAAAATTACTTTACCCAACAAAAAGCAGGAAGCAGGTTGGAGATAACAATGCCCAATTTCCCTAAATATTGTTTATATGTAATGTATAATTAAGAAATACAGGTTAAGGGCTGGAGAGATGGCTCAGCCATTAAAGGCTAGGCTCACAACCAAAAATATAAGAGTTCAGTTTCCAGCACCCATGGCTGTTTCTCCATCCATCAAAAAGAGACAAACAAACAAAAAATCAAAAAACCAAAACAACAACAACAAAAAAGAAATACAGGTTAATAGATAGTCATCTATAATAGTCAAGCTTGTAGTCTTGTTAGTTAGATTTTCTAGAAGTACAAAGATATATTTCAGATGGATAGGTATTCTTTAAATCTTTCAAAGACTAACAGAATATGGCATTTAAAATGTTTTAAGAACTTAGGACTTTTCATGACATGAGACACATCTGTCTCCTGGCAGCAACAATTGTTTCGAGAGGATGATGGACATCAGAGAGGCTCCTTATGGAGTTGGTAGCCATTGGGCAAGAAACTGCTCTTGCCTGGACTGCTTGGTGGTATGGTGTATGAACTGGACATGCAGGACCTACAGAAGAATGACTGCTGAACTTGCCTAAAGGTGAGATGGTCCTTCAGGTTTTTTGCATCATGAAAGAATTGCCAGACATTCTGCAGAATACAGAAGAAATCAACTGACAAACTTTGTCAGTATAAGGCACAAGAGATCTTCAAATTTCCTGCTTCAAGGAAAAGTATGCCAGAAACTTTGGGCCTGTAGGCTGAAGATGGATGCCTCTATGTTACAGAAGAACTTGGTGTGACTGTCCAGGTAGCAAGATGTCTCTATCAATTATAGAGTTTTGGAAGTTGCTTATGATGCACTTCTTGTTAACTTAGGTAATGTTACATCCTTCAGGGGTCTTTGGTGGAGTTGAAGAATACATAGTTAGTTTTCCTTGGTTATGATAAGGTAGATATATTTATTGTAACTGTAACTCTTGTTGATACCTGTTTTGTTATAAGTAATTTTACTATGTTAAAGTTAAAACCTTCCTTTTTATTAGACAGAAAAATGGAGATGATGCTAGAAGTCCTGTATATGTGTTGCTTTTGTTGGTTAATAAATAAAGAAGCTATTTGGACCTATGGCAGGGCAGAATAGAGCTGGGTAGGAAAACTAAACAGAATGCTGGGAGAAAGTAGGTGGAGTCAGAGATGCATGTAGATGCCAAAGGAGAAAGATGCCTTTGGGAGCCTGCTGGAGCCTTGCTGGTGGCCACAACCTCATGGTGATGCACAGATTAATAGAGATGGGTTAATTTAAGATATAAGAGCTAGCTAGCAATATGCCTAAATAATCAGTCAAGCAGTGTTTTAATTAATATGGTTTCTGTGTGATTATTTCAGGTCTGAGCAGTCAGGAATGAACAAACAGCCTCTGCCTGCATCTGTGTGGGGGGCTGTGCATGGGTGCTGACGTCAGCACCACTGTCACACCCAGGGCCTTGTGTCACTTTATTTTTTTGATGTATGGTCTCTCACTGGCTTGGACTCACTGATAGGTCATGCTGGTCAGTCAGTGAACTCCAGGGGTCCTCCTGCCTCTGCCTTCCCCAGCAGGGTTCCAGATGTGCACAAGCACACTTTTCCTCTGGTGGGTTCTAGGAATGGAACCCACATCCTCACGTGCCAGGCAAGTGCTTTACCAAGTGAGCTGTCTCCACAGCTGCTTGTTCTTTAAGACGGGGGTCTCAGGAAGCCCCGGCTGGCCTCAAACTTGCTATGTAGATGAGGATGATCTTGAATTTCTGATCCTCGCCTATATGTCCCAAGTGCTGGGATTATAGGTGTGCACCAGAACAGCTGGTTTTATGCAGTACTGGGGGTTGAATGAAGGATTTTGTGAGCTACTGACACCTACCTCAGGATTTTGACATTGCTGTCACTGTGACCATAACTTCTACACACATCAGCTCCTGACGTGGGGCTGTGCATCAGTGCCCCAACCCGGTTTTCCAGGTGACTGTTGGAGGACACATGTGGTAGTGTCGTGGATGCCTGCAGTTGGCCTGTGCCACATGTTCTTTGGGGCCTGGCTTTCCCTATGTATATATATCCAAGCACCCAGGAGGCTGAAGCAGGAGGATCAGGAGTTCAAGATCACCCTCAGCTACACAGTGAGTTTGAGCCAGCCTGGACTAAAAGAGACCCTGTCTTGAAGCAAACACCAGCTGCTGGGGATCTCAGGGAGGGTCAATAATCTGAGAAGCCCTCGGTGGGTTTTAGGATACCTGCTCATCCTGACTTCACTGGAGAAAGAGAGAGAAGGATGGAGATCGGGCCCCAAAGCCTCAAAAGTGGTGAAAACTGAATTTCAAATACTTGGATGATGACAGGCTTAAGGGGCTTGCGTGTTCCACACAGGAAATAAATGTGGATAAGAACCACTGAGTAAGTTAGGGACAATGCAGATGCTCACCCACAATAAAGAACACACAGATGTGGCAGGTCCATTCAGAGAAATATAATACTGTTGCTGGAAGAGCCATGTGTTGGTATGTGCTATACACAGCTGACTCTCGGCAGCACAGTGCCGAGCAGGGCAAAATGACACCTCATGTACACAGTCAGGAACCATCAGCAATATCCTGACCAGGCCGGTGTTCAGAGAGGAGTCAGACAGTGGGGAGAAGAGTTCCTTGTTCTGAGAGGGTTCTCTCTATCCCTTGGGAATGGCAACTCGGGGTACAGGGGTTCTCTGTGGGTGATGCCAATGTTCTCATGTGGTAGTGGTGATTGTGTACATGCACAGGGACACCGAACCTGTAGTGTAAGCAGGATAAATGGGCTGTTGATGTGAGCTGAGGGATCGGCTCAGACCCAGGCCTGGCTCTACCTGCGCTCTCATCTTTCTCCCATCCCCTTTTGTTGCATGAAAAATAAAAAAACCCAAAGACAGATATTTGGGTTCAACCTAAAGATCAGAAAAAGCAAAGCAGTCAACCACTAGAGAAACCTTTTAATTCTACGAAATCTTTAGATCGAATGGGAGAGAACCTCTCTCCATGAATCCTCAGACTCCACACTCCACTGAGTTCCTGTCTCTTCCCCTCTATATTCCTCTCTCTGCCCAGCCATATCACTCCTGTCTCCACCTCCCTAGTGCTGGGGTTAAAGGCATGTGAGTCCAACTACTGGGATCACCTTTTTGTGAGCTCTGTTTCTTTTAGACATATTTAATCTTGTATAGCCCAGAGTGGCCTTCAACTCACAGAGATCCATCTGCCTCTGTCAGTCCTGACTAGTATGGCTGCTTTGTCCTCTGATCTTCAGGCAAACTTTACTGAAACACAAATAATAAAGCAACACACCCCTTCTCTCTATCTCATTCTCTTGCTCTGTCTTTGTCTCTGCCTCTGTTTCTGATTCATTCTCCACCCAGCTGGATCCTGGAACTGCATGGGAACACCCCACAGCTGGAAATCCAGCAAGGGCAGACTCTGCACCAACTGTGCTGCCGACAGCCAGCCCCCTACTCCCACTGAGCTGGGGCCTGAGGACCAAGTCTTCTCTTGGTCCTGGGTTCTCGAACCCGGGGCCTAGAGCTGCCCCAGGTGAAAACTAGGAACTTGGGATGGTACATCTAGGAAGCAGGGAACTGGTTGGGCTTCCTAAGTATCACCCCAGAGCTGTCTGTACTGGGCGGGTGACCTGAAAGAGGACCTGGTTTGGGGAGAACATTGTGTGTGTGCATGCGGTGGGGGGGGGGGATGGATAGGGAGATACAACACACGGAATCACACAGCTACAAGGAGGCCTAGAGCACCAAGCTCCCAAAGCCATGCATGCTTAGACCACCAGGCAGCTTGGGTTGGGGACCCAGTGAGTGACTCACCCACCCCCAGCTTCCATTTCTGGGAGGGATGCTAAACCCAGAGAGAAGGCCCTGGCCTGCCTGGAGCCAGTTCCCTATCTTCATTGCAGATCCCCCAGAGGACCTGAGGTGACTGCTTCCCAAGCAAACAGGACAGGTAGAAAGGACAGGCAGAGGAAGCTGGACATCTGGGTGGGGATGGGAGGCATCCCAGTTGATGGGCCTCATGGTGACTCTGCCTCTGTCCTCCCCAGTACTGGAAATCCTCAGGAACGGCACCTCCCTCCCTGTCCTGGAGGGCCAAAGCCTGTGTCTAGTCTGTGTCACCCATAGCAACCCCCCAGCCAGTCTGAGCTGGACCGGGGTGGCACAGACTCTGATCCCGGCCCAGTCTTCAGAGCCCGGGATGCTGGAGCTGCCTCTGGTCCAGAAGGAACATGAAGGAGAATTCACCTGTGCTGCACAGAACCCACTGGGTGCTCAGCGCATCTCTCTGAGCCTCTCTGTGCACTGTGAGTGGGGAAAGGGACACCTGGGACCTGTGATGGGGGCCCCTGCTGACCCTTCTCTTCCTTCTCCACAGCCCCCCCACAGATGCCCAGATCATCCTGCTCCTGGGAAGCTGAGGGTCTCCACTGCAGCTGCTCCTCCAGAGCCTGGCCCGCCCCCTCCCTGCGCTGGCGACTGGGGGAGGGGCTGCTGGAGGGGAACAGCAGCAATGCCTCCTTCCAGGTCACCTCCAGCTCCACAGGAGCTTTGTGTATTCTTGGCCCTCCTGGAACTTGCTCTTTATGTCAGGCTGGCCTAGAACTCAGATCTGCCGGCCTCTGCCTCCCACGTAAGGAGCCTCTTAACACTGCTTTCATTTCTTCTTATCTTGGAAAGTATGAATAAGTAAGACAGACTTTCCTCCAGGGCTTATTTAGAAACCCAGTAATTTTTGGTGCCTTTTTTGTTACCATCTGAATAGGATGTGTGTGCCAAGCGCTTATATGTTGCTAGCTTGGTCTCCTGGGTGGTGACAGTGGGTGTGGACTTTTCAAGGGTGAAGCCTGGTGCTTGGAGAGTGGGCAACTGCTAATGGCACCCTCAGAAGACATTAGTGCTGGTCCCACAGGAATGGATTAGCTCTCCAGACTCGGCTTTTTCTTTTCTTTTCTTTTTTTTTCTTCCTTCCTTCCTTCCTTCCTTCCTTCCTTCCTTCCTTCCTTCCTTCCTTCCTTTCTTTCTTTCTTTCTTTCTTTCTTTTTCTTTTTTTCTCTCTCTCCCTCCCCCTCCCTCCTTCCCTTCCTTCCTTTCTTTCTTTTTTAAAGATCTATTTATTTACTGTGTATACATTGTTCTGCCTGCATACCAGAAGAGGGCGCCAGATCCCATTACAGATGGTTGTGAGCCACCATGTGGTTGCTGAGAATTGAACTCAGGACCTCTGGAAGAGCAGCCAGTGCTCTTAACCTCTGAGTCACCTCTCCAGCCCTCAGCTTTTTCTTCAAATGAGCAAGATTTGAGCCAGTGGATCAGAGTGACCCCAGACTCACTTGTTTCTTCAAGTAAAAGGCACGACCAGAGGTCTGGGGCTGCATGTTGAGGTGGGTCACTGATGGTGCAGAAATGAAGCAGCAGAGATAGGCTAGGGGTAACCCAGAGATTTCAGACAGAGGAACCAACAAACAGCATCCCAGTACAGGGTCCCAGGTAACATGTCTTCAATACCTAGGAAGAAAGGGAAGTGGGCTGGCGGTGCAGCCTGCACAGCTAGGGACTTCCCTGCTAGAGGAGTCTACTGGCTTCATGGTCTCCAGTCACAGTGAGTGTTAAATAGTACTGACCACCACAGGGGCAGACTGCCACACTGAGAAATGGTCCAGAAGTCTGAGCTTCCTATTCTGGCCACAACATGCTCCTGTTTCTTCCTACTTCAAATGTTTTCAGTTTCCTTAGTCGTTGGGCGGGAGGGAGTCTGACAGACTTCCTCTCAGAGGAGTAGAAACAACATTAAAAAATACATGCTTCTGTGCTGGGTGGCGGCGGCAGTGCTTCAATCCCAGCACTCAGACAAGCAGAGGCAAGCACATCTCTGAGTTCAAGGCCAACCTGGTCTACACTGTGAGTTTTAAGACAGCAGGGCTACACAGAGAAGCCCTGTCTGTCCCCCCACCAATCCATGCTTCCAAAAGCTTGTTTAGAGAGCATGAGGGAGTGAAGTTACAGGCAATCCTGGGAGTCGGAAGGCCCAGGGTGGGCAGACACAAGATCTAACGGGCTGGAGAGCAGGCCTCGCGGTTGTGGGATATGTGTTACCAGCATTTCTGGTCTAGGAGCGTGAGGCCCAAAGGGCTCTGGAGAGAATCTGCTCCTGGTTGACCTGTGTTCACCTGAGATCTGGGCAAGGTTGTGGGAAGAAAGACAGTCAATGCTTGCTACAAGGGAAGCAATGGAAAGATGGTGGTGTATGAATAACCTCTGACCCCTCACCTTTGCTCCGTCAGTGCTGACACAGACGGAGACAGGCAAGGGAGTAGCTTTGATGGTGACAGTTGTGACTGCCATCTCTTGCAGTTTTTTTCTCTTTGGGAGCTCACCACCTAGTTTCCAAATAAATACATGAAGATTTATTCTCACTTATGAACGCCTGGCCTTAGTCTGGCTTGCTTTTAGCCAGCTTTTGCCTCTAGGCTTTTTACCTTTATTATGTATATTCTTCTTTCCTTCTTACTCTGTGGCTAGCTGTGTAGCTGTGTGACTGTGTAGGTGTGTTGGTGTGGCTGTGTAGGTGTGTGGCTGTGTAGGTGTGTGGCTGTATAGGTGTGTGGCTGTGTAGGTGTGTGGCTGTGTGGCTGTGTAGCTGTGTAGGTGTGTGGCTGTGTAGCTGTGTGGCTGTGTGGCTGTGTGGCTGTATAGGTGTGTGGCTGTGTAGGTGTGTGGCTGTGTGGCTGTGTAGGTGTGTGGCTGTGTAGGTGTGTGGCTGTGTGGCTGTGTAGCTGTGTGGCTGTGTAGGTGTGTGGCTGTGTGGCTGTGTAGCTGTGTGGCTGTGTAGGTGTGTGGCTGTGTGGCTGTGTAGCTGTGTGGCTGTGTAGGTGTGTGGCTGTGTAGGTGTGTGTTTGCGAGGCTGTGTAGCTGTGTAGGTGTGTGGTTGCGAGGCTGTGTAGCTGTGTAGCTGTGTGGCTGTGTAGCTGTGTGGCTGTGTAGCTGTGTGGCTGTGTAGCTGTAACTTAACCATCATTTTACTTTCACAGGATCCCATAGAAAGAACATCGCCCCCATGACAGTTGGAAGTAATTCTAGAAGGTGATGTCCCCTCTCCCAACAAAGTTTTTCCTCAGGATTAGAGACATCATTAGGGTTGATTATAATTGGTACAGGGTTGGGGGTTGGGGGTTGGGGCAAAATTTTGTAGGCTCAGGGATCTCTTTGAAAAAAAAAGGGGGGGAAATTGGATGGGATAACAGATTAGTGTGAGTGTATACCAATAATAATAGTGAGCAATAGAGTGAATACTTGTGAGCTATTATTTATAGGCAATTTACATTGGTATAGATTTTTTTTTTTTTTAGGAACCAAGACTTTTATTAAAGAACTGTAGTTTTTTTTTTTAAAGATTTATTTATTTATTTATTATGTATACAACATTCCTTCCATGTGTGCTGGCAGGCCAGAAGAGGGCACCAGATCTCTTTATAGATGACTGTGAGCCACCATGTGGTTGCTGGGAATTGAACTCAGGACCTCTGGAAGAGCAGTCAGTGCTCTTAACCTCTGAGCCATCTCTCCAGCCCCTGGTATAGATTCTTGTATATTGATACTGTTATTCTTTGCTATTACTTTAAGAACTAACCACGCCCACCCAGCCATCTCTGACCTCCCCCTTCGCCATCTTTCTCTCTCTCTTGTGTGGTTTTCTCTTGTCGTGTGCACACGTTTCTCTCTGTTTCTGTGTCTTTATGTCTTTATATTTGTCTATCTCTGTCTCTCTGCTTTTTTATTTCTTTCTAAGTAATAAATGTTTACCCTTATGTTTATTTAATATGTCTTGTGAGCCTTTTATCCGCCATAACTGCCCGCCTGACTCCCCCCGCCGCATGTTGTTGCAGGGACTCACGGCCATCCTTGCTGGACTCTGTGAGTCGCCCGGGACTTCCCATCATCATATTCATCATAAAAGAACAAAAGATACAAACTTAAATTATATTGAATATGTTCCTATTTTCATCTACAATATTTGTATATTTAGGCAAAGTTATTTTGTTATATTGTATGCATGCATGCTTCTAACTTTGCTTAAGACATTTTGTATATTGATACAATTTTAGGATATATTTATCATATTGCAATGTACATTTCTACCTCTGATCAAGACACTTATACATTGTTTACATTTTGAGGTCATTGTCCTCATTTGTTGCACAGTTGTTTATCGTATAACATTATAATATAAAGTCTTAGTCTGTTGATGTGAGACATGATTGCTCTTGGCAGCACTGATCTATTCCCAAGAGAACATTGAGCACCAAAGACACTCTTCTTGGAGCTTGTTTTCTTCTTGGCAAAACTGGTTTTTGGGCAAGGAACTACCCACGCATTAACCACTGACAAGGTACATGGTTAAGCAGGACACAAGGAAAAAGACTGTCAAATCTTGCCAAGACAGGGTAAGATGGTTTTGAAAAATTTCTTGCCTCTGAAAATGGTCTGTCAGTTACTCTAGGCCTTAACCAAAGCTGGTTGCTCCAACATTGAAAATGAAACTTTGGGTGATTGCCCAGGTAGCCAGTTGTCTCTGTCATTTGTTGGACATTTTGGAAGTTGCTTGATTGCACTTCCTGCTTACTCAAGTAATATTATTTCCCTTCTTGGATCTTCGATGGGGTTGAATACTAGATAGTTGTAGTTACTTTCCTCTCATGTTTATTCTACAAGACTTAAACTCATTAGGATAGGATAATTATTGAAACATTTATTATGTTTCTTGCTTGATATATTTGTTCTTATTGTATATAATTTTGTATTAGGCTTAGAATTCTCTTATTTAAACAAAAGGGGAGGTGCTGTAGAAATTCCTACCACCAATAGCCTTTAAGTTACCTGCCCACTTGGGTGTGGCCTCTTATTTTTTATTTATATGAAACGCTTCACGAATTTGCATGTCATCCTTGCGCAGGGGCCATGCTAATCTTCTCTGTGTTGTTCCAATTTCAGCATATGTGCTGCCGAAGCGAGCACGGGCTTGGCCTCTTACACTATATATGCCGATGTAAAGCATGCATTTGGCCTCTTTTCCAGCTACAGGATTCGGTTGCTGTTCCCTGTTCCAGCAGAGGATTGTGATCTGTGAGTCTACCTCTAAATAAATAACCCTCAATTACACTCAGTTCTGAGCTAGTGTGGGGTTTCTTTTAAGCGTCCTTCTTCATGTGGGCTGGCCCTTGGTGTTCTCCTCTCTTCCTTTTCTTGCTCTTCACTCTTCTCATTCCTTGCTCTTGAGCCTAGATTTCTCCTATTTGTTCTCTCTGACTGGCAGTCCCACCTATCTCTCTCTCTCCTGCCTACCTATTGGCTGTTCAGCTCTTTATTAGACCAATTAAGTGTTTTAGACAGGCAAAGTAACAGCTTCACAGAGTTAACCAAATGCAACATAAAAGAAGCCAAGTCTTTGCATCATTAAACAAATACGACCCAGCATAAATGAATGTGACCCATCTTAAACTAATACTCCACAAAAATCTCCCATTTAAGTACCTTGTAGGGAGGATGTTTTTATTTTTAATTAATGCTTTTTTTCTTCTCTTCTCCTTTCTTTTCCTTCTTTTTTTCTTTCTTTTCTTTTTTTTCTTTTTTAGACCGGATTTCTCTGTGCAGCCTTAGCTGTTCTGGAACTCACTCTGTATACCAGGCTGCCCTGAACCTCAGAGTTCTACGTGCCTTTGCTTCCTAAGTGCTGGGATTAAAGGTGTGCATCACCATGCCCAGCTCAATTTTTCTTTTTGTTTCCTTGTTGAGACAGTTCAAGTGTTGTGATCTGGCTGCCCTTACTCCCCCTGATGGACAGCTAAACTTCCTTGTAATCAACAAAGATGTTTGTGTTCCTTCTGGTCGGTGGTTTTCCCAAAAGCTTCCAGTACTCGATGCCCTGATCTTGACCTCTGGCTGCTCAGCACGTCTCCAGCCAGCTGCCTAAAGGTATAAAAGGCTTTAGCTCAGGGCAAAATAAAGGCTGTTGTTCTTCCTTCAGCAGTGAAGCCTCCCTGCCTCAATCCTGGCACCCAACGCCAGTTTTGGTGTCCAAGCAGTGCTGGCGCAGCAGTCAAGCTGGCCTTGAACTCCTGACCCTCCTGCCTCTACTTCCCAACACTGGGACCATGGGTTCACACCACCACCAGGCTCTTCCCTTCCTTCTAGTTTTCCCTAATATTTCTCTTGTTTTTTTTTTTTGTCTTTAAAGAAAAAAGACCTACTTTATATTGTGTGTGTGTGTGTGTGTGTGTGTGTGTGTGTGTATGTGTGAGTGTGTGAGTGTGTACACAAGGACACCTGAGTGTAGTCCCCATAGAGGCCAGAAGCAGGCGTCAGATCCCCTGGAGCTGGTGTTGCAGACAGGTGTCAGCTACCATGTGGATGCTGGGAATTGACTCCAGTCCTCTGACAGAACAGCCAAGTCATCTCTCCAACCCCACACTTCTTTTTTAAAGGTTTGATTTATATTTTATGTGTGTGAATATTTTGCATGTATGCCTGTGTACCTCGTTCTTCCTGGTGCCCAGAGAAGTTAAAATAGGGCACTGGATTCCCTGGGACTGGAGCCATGGATAGTTGTGAGCCACTATGTGGGTGTTGGAAACAACCGTGTCCTCTGCCAAAGCAGCCAGTTCTCCTAACTGCTGAACCAGATCCCCAGCCCCTTCCACATGTATCTTATCGTTTCCAATTTTAGTTAAACATTTTAACTTTATATTCTTTTCTGTATTTTTCTATTTCTCTTCTGCTGCTATTCTTGCTGTGTTGTCTTAAGTTAAATTAACATCATCAAGGCAACAATGAAAAGCAAGCCCAGGACATACATATTAGAAAAGTGCTTTGTCACTGTGCTGGCTAGTTTTATGTCGCCTTGACACAAGCCAAAGTCATTTTGGAGAAGGGAACCTCAGATGAGAAAAGGCCTGGGGTGCATTTTCTTGATTGACGACTGATGTGGGAGGGCCCAGCTCACCCTGGGCAGTACTACCAGGCAATGACTGGCCTATGTGGGAACAGGTAGGTGGGTCTGAGGTCTCAACAGGCACAGGCTTAGTAAGAACTCAGAGAAATAAGATAACCCAGTAGATGCTGCACCTACAGGGGTCCTCAGCATTGGCGTTCATACACCGTGCCAGATCACAGCGATGACAAGACTGACCTGGGTGCCATGCATCCTGTGTGGATGTGTGTGTGCACACACACGTGAGGGTATGTGCTGTGATCCCTGCCCCTACCTCTCCACATGAAGTATCAGGACTATACTAGTTTCTGAACAGAGTTAAGCACCCAAGGTCCCTCACTCTGGTTGGCAAAGCCGCGATCAGAGTCATTTTCAATACCACAGTGAGTGGCAACAGCAATAAGGGTTTCTGCCTTCACTGTGAAAACACAGGGAGGGCGAGCCCACACCTGCTTGACTACCAGAGGGACCCCACTCCTGCAAGTCCTGCACAGTGGGTCCCTGAGCTGTGCTAGACAGGTGCTGTGCCGAATCCACTAATCACAGCAGAGTGTGCAGGGGGTTACCTCCTGAAAGGCAACACCAAAGACACTCTCCAGAGAAGGTCACGTACATGAGGAAAAAGTACCAGAGGACAGCCAGAGCTACAGAGGGACCCTGTCTCAAAAAGCAACAAAGAAACGGAGGGAGGAAGGGAGGGAGGGAGGGAGGAAAGGAGGGAGGGAGGGAGGGAGGGAGGGAGGGAGGGAGGGAGGGAGGAAGGGAGGGAGGAAAGGAGGAAAGAGAAGAATGGTAGGTGGTGCAGCCTTGCAGGAGGATGCATGTGACAGGGGGGCTTTGAGACTGAAAAGCTGAGCCTACTTTCAGTTTGCTCCGACTTCATGCTAGGGGTCAAGGTGATAGAGGCGTACATCTTAATCCCAGCATTCAGTAGGCAGAGGGAAGATCTCTGTGAGTTAATGGCCAGCCTGCTCTACGAGCGAGTTCCAAAACAGCCAGGACTGCTGTCTTCTGCCCGCCCTCCCTTCCTCCCTTCCTCTCCCCCCCCCTCTCTCTCACACACACACACCATTGGAGTATTATTCATCCATGAATATGAATGAAATCACAATCTCATTGCAGGAAAATACTTGGAACAGAATGATACCATGTTAAGAAAAAAAGCCAGACACACAGACAGATACATATATTCTCTCAAGTGAGGGGCCGTTATGTGTTGGAACGCAGACTCAAGGCAGTGGAAGTGAAGAGAGAGCGAGCGGAGGTAGCAGAAGGAGCATGATCAATGCATAGCAGGTGTATGAAAATGTCCTACTAGGTGGTAGAATTAGTTTATCCCTAAAAAAAAAGGTCAAAAGTGGGGCTGGAGAGCTGGCTCAGAGGTTAAGAGCACTGGCTCTTCTTCTAGAAGTCCTGAGTTCAATTCCCAGCAATCACATTGTGGCTCACAAGCATCTATAATGAGATCTGGTGCTGCCTTCTGCAGAATACTGTATATATATTAAGTCTTTAAAAAAACAAAAAAAGATCAAAATGAATGAACCTACTTCATGTTCTTCTGTAATTTTGTCTCTACCCTTCCTTCCTTCCTTCCTTCCTTCCTTCCTTCCTTCCTTCCTTCCTTCCATCTTTAGTGATATGGAATGTACCAGAGCTTCATACTTGCTAGGCAGGTGGTCTACCCAGAGCTACATCCTCAGCTTGTCCCCTCCCTTTCTTTCTTTTTAAAATGTTTTCTACTTCCTGAGTCTTAAGGAGCCTCTCTTAGTTCTTGTTAACAAGAGTGGAGGACTGCTACACAGCAAGCAGACTCAGCCTGGATGCCTGTGCAGCACATCTCGGCAGAGATCCAGGATGAATACAATGAGAAAGCTAGCAGGGTATCAGACCCTTCTCTGTCTCGTGGTCTACCTTGTTCATTCCACAGGACAGACTGCAGTCTCTGTGAAGGAACCAGAAGAAAACCTTCTTCCTCAGTTATCTACACGGTGTACATGGTCTTTGGTCGTAGTGATGGAAAGTCAACTAGTACACCATAGGGTTTTCTCTCCAACATGCTCCTGCCATTGTGACGAGTGCCCCCCACCAGTGAGGGGCTAGGGCTGAGGCTCGGGGTTCGAGCCCTGTCTCGAATCCCCTAGTGAAGAGAACAGGTTGGGGGCTGAAGAAATAACTCAGGAGTTGAAAGTGCTTCTGCTCTTGTAGAGACCACAAGTTTAGTTCCTAGCACCCACACTGGGCTCTTCAAAACCCCCTGGGATGCCAGCTCCAGGGGATCTGATCTTTGCTGGTATATACATTCACACACAATATCCATATTGACACACATATACATAATAAAATAAACCTGAAAAAATAATGGGTGGAATGGCAGATGAACAGGTGTGTTTCAGCCTGGGAGGCCAGCTCCAAGAATTGCACCCAGGGGAGAAAAAAAGAAATCCTTCTCAGATCAGTGAAGGACTGAGGAAATATTTCTTCTCTATCTTTGGGCTAGACTTTTTCTATCTGAGGGTAAATAAAGAAACATACAATTTCTGATGATAACTTAAGAAAAAAGAAACAAGCACACACTTTCCTGATGGTAATCTTCTCTTTTACCTCAATTTAAATAATCACTTTCTTGACAATTTCTCTACAGTTACATCTCTGCCGCTCTCTCCTGCACATCCGTCCATCTTTCCCCACCTACCTCTGCATCGACACAGCCACACATCTCCACACAGTTACATCTATTCTCAGCTGCGTCCTCAGCACGGCCATGTCTCTCATGTCACCTCCTCCCTCACACTTGTCTCTCTGCTCATTTAGCTACACCCTTACTAAGTGCACACGCGCACGCACACGCACACACACACACACACACACACCTCTGCCCAGCGCTCGACACAGCAGTTCTCTGCACAGCTCCACATACTTCCTCTCTCAGCCAAACTCTGGACAATTATGTTATGTTTTCAGGGCCCGACCCATTCTCACAACACAAGATAAATCACACAATTTTTCTCAGGCCAGGGAGGTCACACTGACCAGCCAGCGAGTAACACTTCACTGTGCACAAAGTTCTTTCCTAGACAGAAAGTGACATTGAAATTTAAGACTTAAACAATAATTGCTGAGAAAGTTATGTCTACTAAAGTTGCTTCAAGCTCTGACCTTGAATTAGCAATAAACACCTGGGAAAATGACCTCCTGTATTTGTCTCTAGGGGCAACCAGTTTGCTTTGAGTTTGCTCTGAAGTCTAAAATTAGCTGTTTTAGTAACAGAGAATACTATTACTTTCCTATGTCAGTCTGAGTAATGTCAAATGTCCTACTGTTATTTATACTCATCAAAAACCACTTTCCTGGCCATCCACAGCTATATGTGTCCACAGTAGACGGAGTTTATACGTGAGATAAACACACAGGCAGTGGGAAAGCACCCACAGCTGTTGTTAGGGAAGGAATGCGGCAGCACCTGAGAGATCAGAGCCAGAAGCAACCGGTCACTTACAGTCTGTAACTCCATGGCTTCGCCAACTGGGGCTCCCCATCAGTCATAGTCTGGTGGGTCAACCTGCTGAACACTAGCTGTCACTTGCTGTATACTCCCATGGCCTCCTGAACAGGCAGAAGGTTGCTGAGGATGAAGAGAGGCATGGAGAGAGTAAACACAGACTGGTAGGGCCAGGCGGTAGTGGCGCAAGCCTTTAAACCCAGCCCTCAGGAGGCAGAGGCAGGCAGACCTCTGTGAGTTTGAGGCCAGACTAATCTATAAAGTGAGTTCCAGAAAAGTTCTGGAGCCGTACTACAGAGAAACCCTGTCTGGCAGGATGGAGCACTAGGCAGATGGATGAAAGACACGAAGATGAAGGATGAAAGCAAGTGTGGGCGGATGAAAAGGACGTTGGAGGGTGCAAAGGTGGCGAGACGAAGCAGTGTAACACTGGCTGAATGCACGACTGACTTCATGAAAGTAGGAATGAGCAAGTTGGAAGATTTTGTTTGATTGACATTTTCTTGCTATGCTAAGGCAGCTCTCAGCCCTGGGCTTCATGTGTGCACTATCATTCTGGCAGCTGGAACTATTCAGGAAAAGATGGAGTGTCTGGGTGAACAGGAGAAAGATTCTCCCTCAACTGTCGACACTGGATGCTCCAGGTGTTGATTAAAAAGTTTATTACGGAATCACAGGAATGCCCGTGGCAGGAGGGCCCTAGGGAGTGGCCACTGCTGCCACCAGAACCCAGTCACCTCCATCCACAACTGCGGAGGGATGAGGACGTTTCACATTATGGGAGATGATTCAAGGAAGCGGTGAGAATGCACATTCAAAGGGTTCTTTCAGGAGCGAATGAGATCAAACAGCTGAGAGACACTACTTCATGTTCAACTGCAAGTCAGAAGCCCTGTAAAATAATAAACATGGTTGCAAGGACTGTTAGGGTTTTGAGCCCCTCCTTCCTGCCACACTTCTGGGAGGTCCTGGAGGCACCAACAACATGAGGGACCAGCAGCCTTGAGCGCCTGCCATGTGGAGGCAGTGGCCCGAGAAGTCACAGCTCAAAGTCAGCCGCCCTGGGCCTACCAGGAGCTGGGTCTGGGACAAACAGTCCCTCACAGGCCTGGTTGTGGGTGAGGGGTTAAGACAAGAGCCTCCTCACCTGGATTCCACCTAAGGCACCATCTGGAGGTCCAGGGGGTCATAGGGTGACACCCGCAGATCCTTCAGCAGGGCTTCTAGATTATTCCTCAGTGTGGCATAAGGCGGCTTCTCCTCGTAATTGAGGGTCATCACCACCTTCAGGTACTCCTGCAGGGCCTCTGTGATCAAGATACCCAAAAGCACAGGAGAGGGCTGAGAGGTGGCATCCCCAGTTCCCTGTGCTCAGAGTCACTTACAGTCCTACGTCTGCTGTCCGTGTGCGGGAAGCACGAGTGGAATGATGAGCAGCAGAATGCTCAGTCAGAGCCAGCAGCTGTCACGTGGGCCAATCTCCCACCCCAGCCCCTTCCCACCACACTACTTTACAGCACATTCCGGAGAGGAAAACCTATGTGCACCTCTAACATGGGCCTGCAGGCTCCAGCTGAGACTGGATGGAGATGTGAGCACAGTGCACACAGGAGCCACAGAGCAGAGAGAAGCAGATGGGCATCTCTGTCACCAGCAGAAACTGCAGGTGAGCCCTATGTGCAAAGAAGTGTTCTTTTAAAAAGGTTTCAACCATTGGAAAAGAGAAACAACATTTAGTTCATGGCAGCACAAAATGAGGTGTGCTACACTGCAGGGAACCATGGAGCTGGCCTGGCCTCGCTGCCTTGAGAGGCATAGGTCATAGACTGTTCAGGAGAGAGTCCATGGTTCCTGAGAATCAAGGCACACTCTCAGACAGTGAAGCATTCAGGCTGCTTTGTGTTTCTCTGAATGTTCCCTTAGCAGTCAAGGAAGCATGGAAGCTTGACAGGACAATTGGTCTTAGACATTAATCTTGTGTGCTCTGTATGGCTTGCTAGTAACATTGTATCCTGGTAACTACAATGTATTGATCCTGGAAATTGCCACTATATTGTTTCTGATAAGAGTACACAAAGTATATTGATTACTCTCAATAAAACTCAGTCTTGCTATGGCCCTTACAACCCAAGCTTGGTGTAATTTCTCGCCAGCTGTATCAGGTAACCTTGGTCCTGTAAGTAGGTGTAGGTGCTTATATCACACAGGTTAGAAGAAAAGTGTTCTTTTTTTAATTAAAAAAAAAAGTCTATAAAGAGTCTTACTCTGTACCCAGGCTGGCCTGGAACTCACTATGTAGCAGAGGCTGGTCTCCAGTTCCTGACAATCCTACTGCCTTGGTCTCTTGAGTGCTGGGGAAACATTTTTATTATTGTTGTTTTGATTTTTTGAGAGTCTCTATGTAGCCCTGACTGACCTAGAACTCATTATGTAGACCAGGTTGACTCAGAACTCACGGAGTTTTGTTTTGTTTGTTTTTTGTTTTCATTTTGTTTTGGTAAGAGAGGGTTTCTCTGCGTGTGTAGCCCTAGCTGTCTTGGAACTCACTCTGTAGACCAGACTGGCCTTACTCACTGAGACCCGCCTGCCTCTGCCTCCTGAGTGTGGGATTAAAGGTGTGCAGTAAATACTCTTAACCACCAAGCTATCTCTACTCCTCTTCTAACTTCTAGTGCTCACCCACCAAACTGATTTCATGACTACAAGGCCACACCTCAGCTTCAATCTTCCGTGTGCAGGCACAGAAGTACGTCCATGCAGGTGTGTGTGCTCGCCATGCCTGGAGAGGCCAGAGAACTGGAGGGTTGGGTCTCATCGCCCACCTTATCTGAGCACTGCCTCGTGGCGTGCCGCTGTGCACAGGCAGCTGTCACGAACTTCAGGACTTCTACTTCTGCCTTCTGTCTCGAGATGGGGATACTGGCTTATGGAAATACGTACTGCACCTGGCTTCACGTGGGCTCAGGGGATTGGAGCTCAGGCCTCACACTTACATGTTAAACACTTGGCCCACAGTGAGCCATCTCCCCAGACTATAATTCAGTTTTAAAGTCAAAGATATTATGGACTTTTTAATTACAAAAAAAACCCCTTACCAAATCTTAAAAGATGGCTGGAGGCATACACCTTTGGTCTCAGTACTTGAGGCAGGCAAATACAGGTAAGAGCCTGTCTCAAACAACCAAATTCTACAAATTTTAATTTAAGAAACCTCCACAATCTACCTGTCTCAAGCAAGGAAAACAAGAAACCTAATCTCGGTAATACAATTCTATTAAAAAATGATAAGGCCTGCCAGGTAGTGGAGGTGCACGCCTTTACTCCCAGCACTTGGGAGGCAAAGGCAGGTGGATCTCTGTGAGTCTGAGGCCAGCCTGGTCTACAGAGTGCATTCCAGGACAGCCAGGGCTATACAGAAAGGCTCTGTCTCACAAACCAAAACCAAACCGCCCCCCCCAAAAAAAATCCAAAACAAAAATTACAGGCCATCAATATGGCTTAGTGGGTGAAGACACTTGCCACCAAGGCTGAGTTTGAGCCTCAGGAAAGAGCACTGAAGTTGTCTTCTTACCTCCACACCCAGGCTGTGACACACACACACACACACACACACACACACACTCTAAATAAAAGTAAAAGTAAAGAAATAAAAACAAACAAACAAACAAGAAACTATATGTGAATGCAGGCATGGTGCTTGCCTGTAATCCCAGAACTCTGGAGGTGGAGGAAGGAGGAGCATGATTTCAAGGCCAGCCTGGGGTACACAGTGAGTCTGAGGTCAGTCTAGGTTGGCATAGGAGACCCTATATCAAATTAAATAAACAAAATGTATAAAGTTCAATTAAAAGTAAAAGAAAAACTATGTATAGAGGTTAGGGATATGGCCCAGTGTGAGCCGTTGCCTGGCAGACACCAGTCCTGGATTCCACTCTCAGCTTCAAATCAACCCAAGAATTATGTGTGTGTGTTCAGTTATTCTTGGGAGACATTACACATTTCTACATGTTTTCTGTTTGTTTCCTACAAGAGGCACACATAGTGCACATGTAATTGGGAAAACTCAAAGAAGAAAAACATAGTAGGTAAAGAAAGGTCTCCAAGCCGTGAGGCCTGCCTGCCCATCCTCTCTAGGACATAGGACATACCTGAGACCCTGTTCCAGCGGCCACACAGTCCCACGAAAAGCTCAGGGCTGCCCAGATACCTTCAGGGGAGAAGCACATGGAAAAGGAAAGTGATGTGTCCTTAGGGTGAAGAGTCCTTAGCCGGGCAGTGGTGGCGCACGCTTTTAAGCCCAGTACTCAGGAGGCAGAGGCAGGCGGATCTTTGTGAGTTCAAGGCCAGCCTGGTCAACTGGATCTTTGTGAGTTCAAGGCCAGCCTGGTCAATGAGAGCTAGTTCCAGGACAGGCTCCAAAGCTACAGAGAAACCCTGTCTCGAAACCCCCCCCCAAAAAAATGAGGTGTCCTCTATACACACACACACACACACACACAGCATGCACACATGTGTGTGTACACAAACAAACACACCCAATGACCACACACTTCTCAAGTGTGGTACTTATGTATTTATGTCTTAACAGATTTGCCTCGAGAACTCAATTAATGGACCCAGAACCACAGTGATGTGGGATGGCCTTCTGTATGCGTGAATATGTTTTATTACCATTGGTTAATAAAGGTGATTTGGCCAGTAGCCAGGCTGAATAGAGTCAGGTGGGAAATCCAAGCAAAGATACAGGGGAAAAGAAGGCAGAGTCTGGGAGGTGCCAGCAGCCATAGGAGTAAGGTGCCAGAGCATTACCAGTAAGCCCATGGGGCAGGTGGTGATACAATTAACAGAAATGGGTTAAGTTGTAAGTAGTTAATGAGCCTTAGCTCATAGTCCACGCAGTTTGCAATCAGTAGTACGCCTCTGAGTTCATGTGTGTGAACTGGTGGGCAGGAGAGAAACCTTCAGTCACATCACAGTCCAGCTCCCAAACTTCTGCTCACAGTAGCTCCATCAACTAGTTAACACGCAACCTTCACAGTATTATCAAAGTTTTAGTGTTCTGAGGCCTAATGTCGTGTGGCCCAGGCTGGCCTTTAATTCACTCTAGTTGAGCTTTTGATCCTCCTGCCTCTACCTCCTCATGCTGGGATTACAGGTGTTAGGCACATGCTGTCCTGAGCTATGCCCAGGTCTAGGAATCTGCATGTCTGGTGACTGTGTGAGATCACAGGCAAACACCCAATTCCACAAGACTGGATTAGTTGTTAAAGATACCTTCAGTAGGATGACAATTAGAAATATTTTAATATGTGAGGATGGACCACACATGCAAACACTCCCTAAGCCCCCACCCCACTGGTTCTCTATTAGACTCCAGGCTGGCCTCCACCATCCACCTCCTCTCCTGCCTCCCAGTCAAGCTTTCTCAAGGCCTCCCTCTGGGTCTTAGTTCCTACTATGCTCCTTCCTGGCTATACCTAATTCAAGCCTCCTACTCTGTGACTCTGGAAGGGCGATATGGTCTCTCTCTGACCAGCCACAGCCCTACCCCTTCATGCTCACAGCCTGCCTGTGACTCCCCAGTGCAGAGTAAAGAACACAATGCCCACCAGCAGCCCCTGTGGCCTGGTCTCCATCATATCTGCCTGCCTCACAGGCCTCATTGCCACTCACTGCTTTCTGCACCTGGGAAGAGGGCATCTCTGTTCCCTCACTGCTCTGGGCCACCATCCTTACCTGCTGACTGCTCCTTGCTACTTCACCGTTGTGTCCACACTCAAGCCCAGGCTGGCTCAGAGTATTCCTTACTGCTTATGGCACCACTAGATCTTGGACACCCACAGCATATTCTCTGTTGCCAGGGGATGTGGGAGCAGATACGGACATAAGGAAACTAGATTCATGTTGCAGAGTCAAGGCTCTCCACCTGAGACACAAGCCAGCACCTGCTAGAGCTGCAGTGTTTGCAGGCTTCCTGGTTTGTTCCTAATCCAAGCCACAGGAGCATCTTGCTAACCTGCCACTCTGGCCTTTTAGCCTTTGGGCCACCTGCTCACTCCACTGGGCTTCATTTCAAAAGGAAACTATTCTCCTGCTGTGGAAAAAGCACCACATGTTGTGGCTGAACAGGAGAGTTACTGGCACATGCCATGGAGTTATACTACCCCAAGAACAGGAAGCAAAGCAGCCTGAGGGTGTTCCCTGGGTGCTCCCTCTTTTCTCAGAGATCTCATCCTCCAAAGGCCCCACTGAGAATCCTAGAGACAGCCTAAAGGCTTGATCTCTGGACTTCGGCAGCCTGTGAAGTCCATCCTGGATGGTCGCAGGACCTACTGCCATCCAGTCTGGACAGGTCCAGGACCTTCAGGGAATTCCCAGGGCTGGTGTCTAATGTCCTTGTGCTGAGCAACACACTCCACAGACCCTGCCACATTTCCTCACCATATGGCAGACCCTGACGCCAACATCTAACTGTCCTCGGTACAGAGTGCTTCCTTTCAAAGCCATTTTTGTTTCCCTGGTGGCCCACAGTGCCCAGTCCCAGAGCGGGTTTCCTGCTGCTATCCTTGGTGCTGAGCCCCAGTCCACTGCTTCCCTCTGCCCTTACCAGCTGCTTAAAGAACAGCTGTTAGGGCCTGAAGACTCTTACGCCGAGACCAAAGTCTGTCCTGGGGCATGGAAGCAGGGTGCCTAGGGGTGCACGTCATATGAATGAGTTGTGGTGTCTTGCATGCAATGAGCATGAAGCCTGTGCAGAGTTCACTCACCTCCTAACCCATCACAGCTCGTGACTTGGGTGCTACACAGCAGTCCATGGTGAGGATCACGGGGGCTCACAGAAGTCAAAGTACTAATCCAGTTCCCAGAAGAGTGGAGCCAGAAGCCAACCGTGGGTGGCACGGCCATAGAGCCCACACTCTCCTCTGTTAGAATATACCTCAGAGACTTTACTTGAGGGCTGTGGTTCTGTGGGTGGCTGCCTTCCCACCCCTCAGCTTCCTGCTGGGATCTGAATTCCTCCCCTCCCTGAATAGGTGCTGGGCTACGACTGGGTGCTGTAGACCCTTAGACTCACTTCTGCTTCTGCCTAGTGATCTCCTCGGTGTTGGGAAGGCAGCTTGTCCATGGCAGTGACCCATAAAGCCACTTGAGCATACAGTAGCCCAAGGTCTGGAGGTCACTGCGGCGGGAGGGCCCTGGGGAGAAAAGGGAGAGGTGGTGGCTCAGTCTGGATGCTCCTCCTCTTCCCGTGTCTATCCCTAACCTTCCATCAACCAGTCATGAAGACTGTCTTGGCCGTCATGCTCAGTGCCCAGCTGCTCTTACTCGCCCCATGACTCTCACATACTGTGTTACCTGTCACCTACTTCAGCACCGAGTCATCTTATGTTAAAACAATCCAATGAGCTCTGAGGGCCTGTGTACCAGGCCTGGCCTCCCAAACAGACTGGAGTTCATTTCCCATCCAGTTAAGTGGGAAAAGATTGCAGCATGGAGCTACCTCATCACAGAGACAGAACAGGGCAGACCCAGCAGCATGAGGCGGGACGTTCCTTTGGCCTCCTAAGTCACTGCTGAGGCAGCTGTGCGCTAAGCGCAGCAGCAGCAGCTTCCCCTCCTGACTGGTGCAGTATGGGCACCAGCCCTGCTCAGAGACTCGTCTAATGGAAGCAGATGTGCAGGCAGGTGGATGATCATGATACTGACATTCAAGAAAGGGGATGGAGAATCTGCCTAGGGCGGTCACCCCTCCGGCACACTTCCCATGGAAAACCGGGTCCTTCTTGTTCAGTGCTTAACTCTCATGACACCATACAGATCTCATGCTCAGTAATGGATGGCCCCACTTCTCCACCTACATTCCTAGGCGACTCTATGGTAGCACTCATCACCTCTGGAAGTACGACAAAGCTGCCTACCTTTGTCCTAAATCCCACATTCCCACTGCTCCAAGGCCACCATCCAGTTCTCCTTGGTGCTGATGGGGACAAACCCTTCACATGGCCAGGATACTGCTTATATTCCCGGTCTCTATCACGGCACCTTTCCTGACCCTTTATTTCTGGGGTCTCCTGCCTAGGACTGAAAATGCACGGAGCTGCCCAGGATGAGGAGTGTGTCATGGTGTTGAGCCCCTCACCACATCCCTTGTTAATGTCCACACTAGTGAACTCCAGATCCCCCTCACTGCATCCCTTGTGAATGTCCACACTAGTGAACTCCAGGTCCCCCTCACCGCATCCCTTGTGAATGTCCACACTAATGAACTCCAGGTCTCCCTCGTGGGGGCTCCTGCTGCCTTCTTTGTAGGTCACGTGTTTACCACCTGGGCAGTAGCGGAAGGTAAAGCCATAGCCCATCAGGGTCACCTGTGGACAAAGAGGCACACAGACCTGAGATTAGGACTGCAGCCTTGTGGGCACAGATGCCTGTGTCAGCAGCTGTCTATAGCTGACAGCATTAAAGGGGAAGGTGTGCAGCTGCCTATTGGTGCAGAAGGTTAGGCATAAACTCAGCTGCATCCCTACTTTGGACCTCAGGTGAGAATGAACATCATGGTGGACCAAGTAGTGGGGACTGCTCGCCTCACAGTGGCTGGGGATCAGGGAGAGCAATGGAGGGGAAACAAGGACAAGACAAAATTTATCCTTGAAAGGCCAGATCCTGGAGCCCCACTCCTGATTTCCAAAGTATGACTCCATCAATAAATAAGTCTAGTCTAGTGTGGCATCAGGGTCCTTTGATCTGGGCACTCACAAACCCCAACTCTGGGAACTGAGCCTGGACTTCCAGCACTCCACCCACCTCAGCCTCTAAAGCACCACCAGCCCACCAGCCTCTGGAGACATGCTTCACTCCCAAATTGTAACACTGACTGTGTTTGGTGTTTGGGGACGGTCTCACATAGGCCAGGCTGACACAGAACTCTGTATGTGGTTGAAGGTGACTCAACTTTTTGTTGCTGCTGCTGTTTGAGATAGGGTCTCTACATAGCCCTGGCTGTGCTGGAACTCATTACAAAGACTAGGCTGTCCTTGAATTTACAGGGATAACTTGCCTCTACCTCCCAAGTGCTGGGATTAAAGGCATGCACTACTACACCTGGGTTTGAGTGACTGAACTCCCGGTCCTCCTGTATTCACTCCCTGAATGCTGGGAAGACAGCTGAATGGCAACATGCTCTATTTATCTGGTCTCAGAGATGGAACTCAAGGTTCTATGCACGTTGGGCAAGTACTCTACCAATGGAGCCACATCCCCAGCAGCACAAAAGGGGTGTTCATGCATGTGTGCGTGTGTGCATGCATGTGTGCTGGAGCGGTCTGGCTCTTACCTGGCTTAGATCCTTGGGATTCACAAAGACATTCTCAGCCGTCAGGTTCCCGTGAACATACTCATTTTCATGGATGAACTCTAGAGCATCCAGCTGGAGGGGGAAGATGTCGAGGTGGCATGACTTGACAGAGTCATGACAAATAGGAAAGGAGCAACACTAGCAACCTAGGGACACCAGACTGTGGACTGAAAGGGGTTCCTACCAAGTTCTAGTATAGCATGAGGCAGTTCACTGAGTTAGCATGCTTGGTCATGGCTCAAGTTAGACTATCTAAAGAATTCAGCAGTTATCCAGACATGGTGGCACAAGCCTTTAATCCCAGCACTCTGGAGGCAGAGGCAGGCTGATCTCTGTGAGTTCAAGGCCAGCCTGATCTACAGAGCTAGTTCCAGGACAGCAGGACTGTTACACAGAGAAACCGTGTCTCAAAAAGTCCAGAAAAAAAACCCCAGCAGTTAGCTGATGCCTGTTTTCCATCCACCTCCTGTGATTTAAAGTCTGCAGAAGTCACCAGCACCTCCAACACTAGAGCCCCGCTCGTGTTTCTGAGAGTGAAGAGGCTAACTGCCAAGCCCCTTACTGGGGTTCTGTAGTAGCTCTGCTGCTGAGCGGCATCCCTTCCCAGCAATCTCTACCTGCATCTCCAGACAGACTTTCACACTGAACTCCGAACTGTCATAAGGAGCCATCTGGGTGTCAGTCACATCCTGCTTGTATCTCCAGAGCCCTACTTGACCCTGGGGCCACTTGTTCTATACTCTTCCCCTGGCCAGGATGTTCTGCAATCACCATCCTCACTTGAGCCTTCATCCCTCCTCAAGTTTCCTTGCTCCAATTCAACCCCACATGGCTTGCGGGTCTTTTTGCTTCACCTGTCCAGCTTTCTTTCTCACTGCCCCCAGCAGCCCCTGTTCCTCACCTGGCATTCGTACTGTGTGTGATGGACTTGCTGGCTGTTCTCTGCAGCCTCCTCCACACTACAGATGATGCTAGGATACTCACGTCACCTAATAAGACACCACCCCCGTGCTGCTTACATCTCTCCAGCTATGTCATCTGGCTCCACACTCTTTATTAAGCAGGGGTCATTTCTTTCTTGTTGTTTTTCGAGACAGGGTTGCTCTGTTTAGCCCTAGCTGTCCTGGAACTTGCTCTGTAGACCAGATTACCTTGAACTCAAAGATCTACCTGCGTCTGTCTCCCTGGTGCTGGGATTAAAGGTGTGTGCCACCACTGCCTGGCAAGCAGGGGTCATTTCTGAAAGCCAACTGTCTGCCAGAGCTCTGTCTACTTAACTGTGAGAATGAAGACAAGACGACAGGATGGCAGCCAGAGAAAGCTGGGTACCGGGTGACTCTTTAGTGAGCGCACGAGGGGTGAAGAGTGAGTGAGGCGGCCCCAGCCCCGGGCGCCTGAGTGCGGGGTCCCCAGCTGGCAGAACTGTTGGAGGACGCGCTCCTGGCTGGGCTCGAGGCTTCACAGCCTCCTTGCACTGGCGCTGGCTCAGCTTCTCCTCCGCCTGCTGACTGTCACGCCACTCTAACTCTGCCACCGTGAGCCCAAAGAAACCTTTCTTCCTGAAGTGGTCCTTGGCCACAGTGTCTTATCACAGCAATAAAAAAGTAAGTAAGACACAAGCCTTGGCCCAAGCTGCCTCCTTAGTCTGGAAAGTTCTCTCCTACACACCAACGCCATTCTTCCACCCAGCATCTTAATCGTTCCCATTCACCCTGAGAGTCCAGGCTCCACGACCTGCACCTTTTGTTCCAGGCTGATCCTGCAGGATATCATCACCCACCCAAGTAGACCACTGGTGTTCTGCCTCTGTGTGCCCATGAAGATAAGTTACTCTGCCTGATGGGGAAGCTGGGATTTGAAGAGGAGGAGGAGTGGTTCTGAGGCACATACCAGCCTGCAGGCCACCTGCAGCACACATCTCTCTGATACCACATGCTTCGGGTTATCATCCAGGGCTGACTGAAGGTTCCTCCCCAGGCTGGGGAACACCAGGAACCTAGAAGACAGAATCATGGGAGCTACAAGCCCTACAAGGTTTCCCACAGGAATTGGGCAGGGTGAGTTAGGACACCTGTTTCCGCCAGTGCTAGTCTATAGCTGTGTATTTCTGCCTTTGAGCTCCCTGTCCCCCTTCCCTGTAAGTTCTCACAATGCCCTGGAGCAGCTATGGGGACTGAGGTTCTTCACCCCTTAGTCCTTGACCAAACTGTAAAGAATCCCATTTGCTTTCACCAGTTCCCACATCCCAGCTCTCAGCAAGCAGGGAGCCTCGTAGGTATGCCGGCCCTCCCTTACTCTTGGGTCTCTTAGCCTTCACTCTCTTTGCTACTTGTTCCACTTTGCTTTCTTCCCTTCCGCTCTGCTGCCCAGAAAGGAACAATTACGGGCAGTGAGACTTTGCTGGAAGAGGTGCTGAGGTCACCTGCTGCTCTCTAAGTTCAGCTGAATAAATTCCTCACTTGCAAAGCTGGACCTACCCTGGTCATATAAGCCACAGCCCCACTCTGAAGAAGGGCATAGATGTCCCCCTGAGAAAGCCTACTTATGCAGCAGAGGGGTCACTGGCTGGGGTAAGGAGTGGCGACAGCAAGTGAGGTGACTCACCTGTACTTGTCCTGGTGAATGCCAAAGCCAATGCAGGTGGGGATGGCCAGGAGCGGAACCAAGCACTGCTTCTTCCATTTGTTCACTGCATGACGTAGAGACTCAGGGTCAGACTCACGGTCAGATGCCAGGTCCATAGGAACAACCCCTGATTAGGCCAGAAGCAGAGAGCCCAGACCAGACTCTGATCCTCAATGGTGACAGTGAGAAGAGGTGGGCACAGTGTGGGCACATCTGTGAACCACGTCTGCCAGTAATTGCTGAGCAAGAATGCACAAAGCTGGCATGAGGGGAAGAGGTTAAGAGCATGAGCTTTGACGGGCTCGACTGGTAGAGTGCCTCCCTAGCACGTATAATGTCCTGGGTCCCATCCTCAGTACTGCATAAAATCAAATGTGCTGGAGCACACTGGTAATCCCACTAATCAGGAGGTGGACGCAGGAAGATCAGGAGTTCAAGGTTATCCCTGACTACATTTCAAGTTCAAGAAACCCAGGGCTACATGAAACCCAGTTTCAAAATAATGAAAGAAAGAAAAGGAAGAAGGGAGGGAGGACAGGGTGATCTCTGAGTTTACACGCAAAGTTGTTAAGATTAGCAGGAATCTAACAGCCACAGAAAGCATCACTGCCCCTGGGCCAGTGCAGAGGAGTTGGGTGGACTGAGACCTGGCCAGGTGTGGGCTGGCAGGGGTCCAGGGTAGCTGGTAGTTCAGCTCCGACCTATGGGGTAAATACTTCCCAGCAGGCCAGTGTCGGCAGCAGCACCACGGGAATGAGCGCAGCTGGAGAGGGGCAGAGCAGGCAGTGCCATCTGAGCACATGACAGAGTTAGTCAACACACGGAGCATGGCTAACAGAACAGAAAAAGTATTACCAGGCATTATGTGTTTGTTTTGAAAGTAACCAATTTTTAATTAAAAATTTCCCTAAGAATTTGTGATGTGATTGTCATATAGTGTGCTGACAATCACCATTTTTGTCTCCAGAGCTGTCTTCTGAGGCCAGAGGGCTCAGGGTGATGGGAGTCAGGTTGTGGGTGCAGGAAGATGCATACCCATGTCTTTGATCACCACATCTTTAAATATCTTGAGGACCCTGTCACCTGACCCAGTGCTCCTGCCCAGTCACCCTGGAGCACCTTGTGGGCCCTAGCACCTGACTTAACTCTCTTGCACAGTCCCCGAGGAATACCTTGCATAGGCTTGGCTGCCCTCTGAAAGAAGTTCTGCTCGTTGAAAAGGCGCCCATCCTTGGAGTCCTGGGGGGTGAGAGGAGGGCAGAGGCTGTTATATCAAACTCCCTTAGATAAGGGCCCCAACTTCTCAGCCAGACCCCAGGGTTACACCAACAAACTGAGTGTCTTTCTGTCCCTTTATCAGGTCAGCACTGGAGAGTCCTGACTGAGCAGGCTGTGCTTCTCAGTACCCACCCCCTTGATTATTTCAGGGTAAGACCCACAAGTCTGCCCTAGACATGTGGCCCTTAGCTAAAAACTTAATTTCCCAGCCTCCTTTGCAATGAGGTACAGCTTCATGACCAAGTTTTGGCCAATAAGGACATGACCACCACTACCAGGGAATTCAGACCAACCTGGTCTCTGGTCTATGTATTAAGAACCAGTCTCAAAACAAAACAAAACAAAACAAAAAAACAAAAAAAAACCCTGGTGTATCAGGGGCTGAAGAGGTTCAATGGTTAAGAGGACTGGCTGCTCTTTCAGAGAATCCAGGTTTGGTTGCCAGAACCCACATCAGGCAGCTCACAACCACTTGTAACTCCAGCTCTAGGGGACCTGGCACCTCTTCTGGCCTTTGTGGGCACCAAACAAGCAAATGGTACAAAAGTATACATGCAGACAAAATACTTATTCACATAAAATATATATTTTAAAGATTGAATACACACACACCAGTCAAGCCAAATCTTTTAACTACATATGCTATTCTACCTTGGTTTTGAAGACCATAGCATTAAACACAGCCAGGTTTCTGTCCAACAGTCTTCCCTCTTTCTCTGTTCCCTTGGTCTCCCTTCCCTTCCTCCCCATCCTCCACAGCCCCGTATTCTTGTAGGACATGACCTCATGTACTCAATGCTGGCCTCAAACTCTTGATGTAGCTGAAGACTGAATCCTCCTGCCTCCACATTCTAAATGCTGGAATGACACGCATGAACCACACTGGCTTGTGCAGTGCTGCTGACAAACCCAGGATCTGTGTATTGGCAGCTACTATACTGAGGTGCATCCCTAATCCGACTCCTTTCTTCCTTTTTCCTGCTCCTTTCCCTCCCATCTCTCTCCATTCCTTTCTTCTGTCTGTTAATTTGGAATGAAGTGGCACCCTCAAAGACTGCTGACGGGATCCAGTGGCAGTGCACAGGATTGGGTATGTCACACAGAGACAGCTGGGGTGCATCACACAGAGACAGCTGGGGTGCGTCACATAGAGACAGCTGGGGTGCATCACACAGAGACAGCTGGGGGTCACACAGAACTTTGAAGCAGATGGCACTAGGCCTCAGGGGTCTGCACAGATACCATCCACTCCCACATTCTTTTGCTCATGCGCTCTCAGACTCTCTCTGCTTCCTGGCTGCCACAACGAGAACTGCTCTGGGCCACATCTTCCCCATATGATTGACAAGTGAGATGCTCTGCTTGGCAATACCCTCATATGATATACTCATATTTCTCAAATCAAGAACCAAATAAATCCCTCCTCCTTTGATGTGTTTTACACCGAAATACTGTCACATAAAGCTGACATGCACAGTGCCTGGCAAACACATTCTATGTAGGAGGCAGGCAGCAGTGGGCAGGCAGGCTCAGGAAGTCAGCAGTACTGATGCAGAAACTTGGAGCTAAGAGTGGAGAGTGTCACATGACCAGGAAGCATCATGTCTCACCTCTGCTCCCCAAAGTGAAGGAGTGTGCTTGGTCAGAGTCCCATGGCTCTTCACAGACTAGGAGTACCCTGTTTTCAGGGTTGGCTCCCCAGGCTGCGAGGGGACTCAGAAGTCAAGGGTTAATTTGAAAGCCCTGCACCCTCCCTTCTGAGCTTCCCCTGGACCACTCACCAGTTTGAGTGAGAATCTATACTTCTGAGTCCTTGATTCACAGGGGAGGGCAGAAGTGGGCTCAGCTGTGGAATGGCACAGAGAGAAACATCAGAACTTAAGGGGAGCGTTAGGGTCACCAATCCCCAAGCTGCTCAGAACCACAAGCCAGTTCTCTGGTTCCCATGGGAAGTGCATACTTTGTGCTCAACACCTATTCCTTTATGTGTATCTGCCTCCCTCCCTCCCCTCTCCAAAGTTCCAGAGATTAGGTAAATGTGACAGTTAGATTTGTCAATATGATACAATCTAGAATTAGCTGGGGAGAAAGTCTCAATGAGGGATTGTCTGCCCTGGGTTGGCCTGTGGGGGATTGTCTTAACTGATGGGGGAAGACTCAATCCACTGTGGGTGGCACGTTCTTTAAGAAGGGCCCCTGCGCTGTAAGAGTGGAGATATCAGGCAGAGCACAAGCAAGCATGCAAACATGCATTCCATTTTGTGTTCCTTTTTATGGCTGTGACCAGCCCCCCTCAAGTTTCTGCCTTATTTCCCTGCTATCATGAACTGGAACTGTGAACCCAACCCATTGCCTTCTCCCAGCAGAAGGGAAGCAGAACAGCCAGCCCTTCACCACACCCTGCACTGATGCCATCTTGACCATCAACTTGATGGGACTGAGGAGTAGCAAGGCTAGGGAAGCGCAGTTCCTGGAGACTCCCATGGCTTCCAGAGATGATGAGTCCTGTGGTGCGGGAGAATTGTCTGTATTCTGTCAATCATGTTTTAAATAAATGCTGATTGGCCAGGCAGGAGGTGTAGGTGGCAAAACCAGACAGGAAGTGGAAATGATGCAAAGGAGAGCAGGAGAATTCTGGGGAGGAGGAAGCTGATTCCTTACACTCCTGCCCAGATCACCGAAGCAGCAGGATGTGAGCTGCCCCACTGAAAAAGGTACCGAGCCACATGGCTAACATAGATCAGAAAAATGGGTTAATCAAGATGTGAGAGTTAGCCAGTAAGAAGCCTGACCTAACGGGCCAATCAGCTTTATAACTTATAGAAATCTCATGTGTGATTTTTCTCTGGGGCTAAACAGCTAGGGGGCCGGGCAGGACAGAAAACACAAACAAGCAGGGCCCCATCATGTTACAGTCCTGGGGCTCTGACCTCAAGGATGGGTGAGTTCTTTGGGGATTCAAATATAACAGCCTCACTGGGAGGAGGGGTCAAGCTAGAGGAAGGAGGCAACTGGAGTATGTCCCTGATGGCCACTCCTGGTCTTGGTCATCTCCTGTAACCCTTTCCTCTGGCTCCTGGGTACCTGGTCTGAGCTGCTCCGCTCTCCCTGTCCTGATGGACTAATACTGGTCAAACCCTGCGCCCTAGCTCATCTTTCCTCCTTCAAGTTGCTGTCCTTGTGCATTACACCTCCCGTGTCCTTGTGGTGTTTCCCCTGTGCACTGGGACAGCATGTACCTTCATAGAGAATGCCCTGGTCATCCCGGGTCTGGAGGGCCCCCAGTGTCCAGTGCTGCCCTTTCTTGTCTGTCAGTTTTGTCCCTGTGGGCAAAGCCTGGAGGTTGGTGGTCACCCGGCTCCGCTTCAGTGTCCGAGGACTTAGCCTGGAGGATTGGGGGCTGCCTCTGGGGGTTGAGGGTCTGCTCCAAGTACCTGCAGGGAGACGACCAGATAAAGAGAAAGCAGCAGAGAGAAGCAGGGCTGAGATCCTCTTCCTACTCATTTGGGGATTCTCCCTGTGTTGTGGGAAGGCTGTTCATTTGTTCCTGGCCACTTAAACCTGAAATAACCACAC
Source organism: Myodes glareolus (assembly GCF_982192425.1). Classification (NCBI taxonomy): domain Eukaryota; kingdom Metazoa; phylum Chordata; class Mammalia; order Rodentia; family Cricetidae; genus Myodes; species Myodes glareolus. The sequence continues at coordinate 49,572,992 of NC_142049.1, forward strand.
AGAAACTATATTAATTAAACCACTCCGTGGCCAATCACTATAGCATATTCCTAGCAAGCTCTTACATATTAAATTAACCCACTTCTTTTTTTTAATTAATTAATTAATTAATTTACTTATTATGTATACAATATTCTGTTTGCGTGTATGCCTTCAGGCCAGAAGAGGGCACTAGACCTCATTACAGATGGTTGTGAGCCACCATGTGGTTGCCGGGAATTGAACTCAGGACCTTTGGAAGAGCAAGCAATGCTCTTAACCACTGAGCCATCTCTCTAGCCCAAATTAACCCACTTCTACTATTTTATATTTATCATGAGGTTTGTGGCCTACCAGCAAGGTTCCAGCTGGCAGCTACATGGCCTCTAACTCTGCCTTCTTTCTCCCAGCATTTGGTTTAGTTTTCCCTGCCTACCTCTATTCTGCTCTGCCAGGCCCAAGACAGATTCTTTTTTTTTTTCTTAAGATTTATTTATTTATTTATTATACAACATTCTGCCTCCATGTATGCCCACATGCCAGAGGAGGGTGCCAGATCTCATTACAGATGGTTGTCAGCCACCATGTGATTGCTGGGAATCAAACTCAGGACCTCTGGAAGAGCAGCCAGTGCTCTTAACCACTGAGTCATCTCTCCAGCCCCCCCCCCCCCCCCCGCAAGACAGATTCTTTATTAACCAATAAAAGCAACACATGGACAGGACTTCCCACACCATCCCTTGACTCTCACAGAGCAGAATCTTTGTTCTACAGTATTGGAGACCCTCATGGGTCAGGTCTGGACCCCTCCCAGTGTGGTAGGGATTATGACCTAGATATGACCAGTCAGAATTGAATCAGAGATGAAGCAGTCAAGGTGGATACTGGGGCCAGAGAAGAGATAGGTGACTGGAAGAAGTCAAGGAAGGCTTTCTCGGGGAGGGTACATTAGAGCAGGCTCTTATTGGTAAATAGAAGTCTGTCCGGTAGAAAGGGCATTACAGACATTCACCCCAAAATACCCTGAAATGGGTCCTGGCTATGTGTTGAGCTATGCAGAGGGCTCAGGAAGCCCGGACATTGGGCCTCTCTTGCCTGGCTCTGACTGGGAAGACACATGAGTCCTGTATGGTCCTTTCCACCAAGAACATGCAGGACAGGTAGAGAGGCTGCAAGGGACACGGAACCAGAGGTGACAAGTGGACAAACGAGGGCAGGTCCAGCCAGAGGGGGAGTAGAGACCTCAATATCCACTCGCAAGCTCAGAAGTCCAAGACACCAGGTCTCTAAACAGGGAGAACTGGGGAGCATGTCAGGCCAGAGGTGGTGAAGGCAAGCTGGTCTGAGGGAACACAGAAGCAGAACTTAGAGATCGAGAGTCCCTCAAGTGGCTCATCTGATACTGGGATATGGAGTTAGAAACACAGTATGTGTTTTAAGTGGCAGGCTAGATATGGCTAGAGAAAGAAATCAAAAATTGGGAGCTAGAGATGAAGAAATTACTCAAAAACTGACTGTGATGGCATATTCCCATAATCCCAGTTCTTAGGAGGCTGAGCCAGGAGGACAGCTCTGAGTTTCAGGCCAGTTTAGGGCTACATAGAGAGAACCTGTCTCAAATACCAACAACAGAAATTGTCTAGAAAACATACAGAATGATAAATGAGCGCAGATGTAAGCGAGGTGCTGGGTTTGTGGAGTGGTCAGAGTCAAGGCAGGGGCAATGAATCCACTTGGAGGTGTAAAATGTACCTGCGGGGACGGACAGGAAGGGGACACTGGGAAGAAGTTCCAGGCAATGAATTGAAACAGCACCAGTTTTTTCCTCAAACATTGCTTTAATTTCTTGATTTATTTTGGTTTTGATTATGTCTGTGTGTTTGTGTGGGGGCTGGGTAATTTCACTCGAGGGCAGTGCCCTGGAGGTGGAGGAGCACACTGGAGCCCCTGGAGCCAGAGCTACAGTGCTTGTGAGCTGCCAGGACACGTGCGCCGCTGCTGAGCCTCCTCTCCAGCCCCTAGGACCAGGCACACTCAAATGACCCATCTTTGCCCCATCCAGACAAGGACCAGTCCCAGCTCTCACCTGTGGGTCTCTCAGGAGAATGAAAGGTATCTTCAGACTCAGAGCTGTCACGGTCAGAGAGGAGAGAGGGTGGGAGACAAGTGACAGTGGACGACCATTTCACTTTCTTGGGAGAGGTTTCAGAACTGGAGTTCAGCCCTTTCTTTGAGCCTGAAGGTGAACCAAAAGCAGATCAGAGTTCTGAAGGCCTTCCAGGCACAGCCAGTCCTGAACTGTCTCAAGTGTTCCTTCTTCCTGCTTACCTCGTCTCCACCAGCCCCACCCCTTTTATATCTTCCACGACTTGTCATTTTGCTATCTTCTAAGCACTTCTTTTTTGAAAAAAAAAAAAAAAATTTTTTTTTGAAACAAGGTTTCTCTGTGTAACAGTTCTAGCTGTCCTGGAACTTTCTTTGTAGACCAGGCTGGCCTTGAAATTACAGAGATCTGCCTGCCTTTGACTCCTGAGTGCTGGGAATAAAGGTATACGTCACCATTCCCAGGACCTTTTTTTGAAATTTTTAATTTACTGTATTATCAATGTATGTGTGCATACACATGCACGCACAGGCGTGTGAGAGCATGCATGTGATCACCGGTTCTCTCCTTGCACTGCGCTTCTGAGGGGCTGAACCAGTTGGTCAGGCTTGTGCTGCAAGCACTGCCATTCTCTGAGCCAGCCTGCCGGTCCAGCATTTGCTTTTTGTTTGTTTGTTTAAGACAAGATCTTGCAACTGGGTGGTGGTGGTGCGGGCCTTTAATCCCACTTTAACCCCAGCATGTGAAAGGCAGAGGCAGGAGGATCGCTGAGTTTCTGCAATTGTGCAGCTCATTTGATTCAAAGCACCTGGCTTTGATCTGCCTTTTCTGGGTAATATTTTCTTTTTTTTTTTCTGAAGTATGTAAATTTTATCTGAGAGTTTCTTAGGGTTCAAAGCCTATGCAAAACTTGGTTGCATAGGACTTGGCAAACAAAGAAGTCTCTTAACTGAGAATCTGCATTGGCTTTGTCTCTTTGGGGAGCTTTGCTAAGCAACAGTGAGTCAATCCGCCAGGGGCTGACTCCCCTCCCCCGCACAGTTAAAAAGCCATCCGAAGAGTGCCTCTGTGTCTTCTTTCCATAGACCCGTGTGAGCCACACCTGACACAACAGGCCAGCCTGGTCTACAGAATTCCAGAGAGTCAAGGCTACACAAGAGAAAAACAAAACAAAACAAAGCAATAAAAAGCAAAAAGAAAAGACAAGGTCTTTCTATGTGGCCTAGATTGGTCTTAAAATCAGGAAGATCCCAATTCTCCTTCCTCAGCCTCCCTGATGCTGGGATTACAGGTATGATGCCACTGTGTCCGACTTTGGAGCAAACTCTCCAGCTCTATCTAGTCTGCCATTTAAAGCATACACTAAGTTTCATGTGGCAATGATTATGTATGTGTTTATCTATCTATATGCTTTTATGGGTATGTATTTAAAGCACTTTTATTCCTTTCTGCAAACATATTAAACATGCTTTGCCAATATTTGTGTGCACCCCAATAGCATGACAGCTGACAACTACCACAACGATGCCTAGAAAGAACCACAGAGGCCCAGCACGATGGCTCAGTGGTACTTGCTACTGAGCCTAACGACAAGAGTTCAAGCCCCAGGCCGCACAGGGAGAGAGAGAGACTGTGGACTCCTATACGCTGCCCTCTAAACTCCACGCCTGTGCCCTTGAGCAAGAAATAGACACTAAACATCAGTGTGCTAATATATATCCAGTGCAGCCCAACTACTGCCCTGCACTATGACCGTGCAACAGTCAGGTGAGGTACTAGGACTATGGAGACATGGGAGCGCTGCATTCGCTAAGTCTGACTTGTGCTCCTGCTAGCTTCAGCTCCACATATTTCCTCTAAGAACTCAGCTTTCCAGTGAACTGTTTGCTAAAGAAACAGAGCTCCCACGGCCTCCTCTGTTCCTGCAAACATGCTTAACTGCAACAGAAACCCCCCTCTTGTGGTCCTGATGCCCAGAGACCACCTCTGACAGGTACGGAGACAGGAATTCCAGCAGGACGGCACAAACTATAGACGCTGTAAGAAGCTGCAGGATGGGGCTGGACTTTGCTGGCTCCTACCTCCGAAGGATGACACAGGAGGCGTAAGGCCAGTCTGAGCTTCTGCATGTTCCTCTACAGGCAGGGAATTGCCACAGAACGGGCAGAACTTGAATGATCCTTTGACACCTTTGCCACAGACTGGACAGAAGGAGATCATGCTGCAACACAGAAAGTGGGGACAGGGATCAGAACAAACCATCCAGAGTGTGAGCTGTGAGGAAAGCAAGCACCTGTGAGGCCAGAGGTCAGCCTCAGGTGTGGGTCCCTAGGCACCACCCACCTTGTATGTTAGACAATGCCTCTCCCTGCTCTGTAGCTTGTCAAGTAGACAGTGTGTCTGGCCAATTCAATTTATGGTTCCCCGTCTTTGAATCCCCAGTGCTAGGATTATAGGTGTATGCTTATCACACCCAGATTTTTTATGAGTCCTGAGAGTTGAACTTAGGTCTTTTATATTTGCCTGATTGTAAGCCCATATTTCTTTATGGTGTAGCAGCCAGGCTCTGAAGCCATTGGGCCAATCCGAAGTGATCACGTAGCCCTGCAGACAGGCTGTCTACCTGACAAAGGTCAGGATGTTGGCTGCTCCCTTTCTTTGTAATTTAGAGGATGCCTTATAGAGATGCTAATTCAAGCCTACCTGACAGCTAGCATACTCAGCAGACAGGTAGATGCGGACAAAAGGCCATTCACCTGGTTGCCTACATGACAGAATGCTGGTGTATTTTCCCCACCCAGTTTATGTATTGGTATAAAAGATGTTTGGAGAATAAATGCGGGGAGATCCTCAGAGGAGATCTTCAGGAGGAAGAAGCCTGAGATGCCCTTTTCCATAATAATGGTGTAAGCTGTGTCTGGTTATTCCTTGCGCCTCCATACCAGTCCAGCTACGGAAAATAGATGTCTGTGTTGGAGCCACATGGGCTCTCACACCTGATGTCTTTGCTTTAATTATCAACTTGACAGAGCCTAAAAGCATTTGAGAGCAAAGCGTCATCTGAGGGACTGCCTGGATCAGGTTTTCACGTGGGTGGACGTAGGAGGGACTGTAAAAGAAAGCCAGAGAGATGACCATGAGCAGCAAGTGGTGGCCCTCCACAGTTTCTGAACCAAGTACATACCCTGACACCCTCAGCGATGGACAGTGCCTTGGATGTATAAGCCAAAGAAGTCCTTTCTTTCTTCCCCTAAGTTCCATCTGCAGCAGAAACCATGAGCACAGGGCGGGCAAGCGCTCTCCAGTTGAGCTGCTCCCACCCCCTTTACTGCTATTCCTGCACTTTCCTTTCATCTTTCCACGGGGAAATCTCAGAGCCTCTGAGCCTGTTTCTTCTGACTGATGACTGAGAGAATTCCAGAACTTGCCTTTGAAAGTCACAAGCCACCCTGACAAGTGGTTACAGATCCTCAGCACAGAGGAGAAATGCAGACAGAGTTCTCCTCAGGAACCTTGCTCAGCTCTGTCCTACCAGCTGCACCCAATAACCACACAGAGACTTATTATATCTGGCCAACAGCTTAGTCTTATTACTAACAAGCTCTTACATCTTAAGTCAACCCATAGTCTTATCTATATTCTACCACTGGTTTAAGTCCTTATCTCAATACAGCATGTTCATCTGCTTCCTCTGTGTCTGCTGGTGACTCCAACGACTCTGCCCTTCTTCCCAGTGTCTTCTCATTTTTGCTCTCCTGCCAAACCTCTTCCTGTCTAGCTATTGGCCAGTCAGCTCTTTTATTAAAACAATCAGAACGTGCCTCAGCAAAGACACATCTTCACAGTATGCCAATGACTATTCCACAGCAGAGACAGCAGCTCCTTTCTCCAGGGCTGTGCAGAGCAGAAGTCTCACTTATTTCAACCATGGGCTGAATCTGGTTCCCGAAGGCAGGCACGATGGCTCAGCCCAGCGCTCTTCACCTTCCTGACGCTGCAGTCCTTTAATACTGCTCCTCATGTGTGATGAAACAACTGCAAAATTATTCCCCTTGCTATCGCATAACTGTAATTTTACTACTGTTGTGGAATAATCTTTTTGTACACTGTGAAGATGTGTCACTATGACTGGTTTAATAAAAAGCTAAACAGTCAGGATTTTCAGGGCAGAGAGAACACTGGGAAGAAGGGAAGAGATGCCAGGACACAGAGCAAGCAGCATGGGTATTATAAAGTAAAGGTAACTGAGCCATGTAAAAGAACACAGAATAAAAGATATGTATTAATTTAAGTTATAAGAGCTAGTTAACAATAAGTTAAGGCTGGGCAGGGGTAGCACATGGCTTTAATCCCATCACCCGGCAGAGGCAGGGGGATCTCTACATTCAGGGCCATCCTGGTCTGCAGAGTGAGTTCCGTAATAGTCAGGATTGCTACACAGAGAAACCCTGTCTCAAAAAACCAAAAGAAAGAAGCCTCAGCTATTGGCCAAGCTTTCACAATTAATAATAATAAGTCTCCATGTTGTGGTTTGGGAGCTGACTGGTGGGACAGAGAAAGACTCGTTACATACGGTATCCAAGATTCAGACACGTTTTTCACATAAGACCTCAGAAAGCTTACAAACGGTTCCAAACACGCAGCTTCCTAGTCCCACAGTCTCTCATGCGGGTCACAGCACAGACAGGTCAGCTGGCCACTGCCTGCAGGCTTGAGCTGCCAGAGAGACATGAACTAAGCTACACAGCAGTTTAAGATTTTGCTCACGCAGACAGAAAAGTTTACAGATACAGAGTAAAGCAGGTTCAGATTGAAAAAACCTCTAAGCAGGTTACAGTGTTTAACAATGTGCATAATAGGCGTAAAGAAAAACAAGAGGATATAGACAGTCATTAAAAATAGTTAAAGTCTTTAAAGAGAGAAGTAAAGTAACAATAACAACAACCACCAAGAATAAGCCATGTAAGGACAGGAAATACTATAACACAGGAATTTGGAACCTTTGTTAATTCTGAGCTTTTTTTGAATGCTAATGAATAGACGAAAGTCGCTGAGAGACAATGGGTTATGGAAGGGAGTGTGAAATTAAACCAATTATATAATAAACCAATATATAATTATAAATTAAACCAATGTATATATTTTAAAATGTCTTAACTTCAAAATGGAAGTCAAGAAATATGCTATGTTGGGGAAGAGGTTATGTTTTTATTTCCTCAGAAAATGAAAGGCTATAGATTCATTCAAGGTTGACAGAGATCAGATTTGATTTGGGGAGATACCCTGAAAATCCTGGCTAGAGACATATGCAAGAAAAACTACTAGACAAGTTACATATATTTTACCTGCTCGAACAGAAAACAGAAAATCATCTTTGTCTGGCTTGTGTACAACAAACAGTCCATCTTTGTGTTAGCGCAGATATGCTCAAGCTTCTGTGTTTTCAGAGCAAGGGACCAGACACCAACAGCAACGGATGACCCAGGCGATCCAGAGCAAGGGACCAGACACCAACAGCAATGGATGACCCAGGCGATCCAGAGCAAGGGACCAGACACCAACAGCAACGGATGACCCAGGCGATCCAGCCCTTCAGAATGTTTCTGTTGCAGTTTCCTCAGAGTTCTGCATCAAGAACAGCTTCCAGGTTGCTACCTGAGATGGTCCAACTTGACAGACTATTGTAGCCAGGACTTTTCCATTAACCTAATCTTCTTAGGGCCCCCAGGGATGCCAATGCCCTCAGACAACAGTAAGCAGTCTACAGAACACAATCCTCACATTCCCATTCCCATGAGGTGGGGTAGGTGGGTTTTGGTCATTCAGTGGGCTATGAATGTTTGTCAGTGTTTAGGGGAGTTGGCTACAAATTGTTATTGGTCATGGTAAAAAAAAATGAACAGAGATTAGATTCAGGGATCTCTTTCTGAAGAGAAAAAGGGGGAATAGTATAAAAATAATGAGATAAAAGAGTCTACTTTTGAAAAACTACTAGTCTCAAATATTTTACATTGGTATGGATTTTTATATATTGATATAAATTTAAGGTTATTTTTGTTATAACATACTGTATATACATTTCTATCCTTGTTTAAGGTATTATACCTGTGCACCTCATTTTAAAATGTAATATAAAGTTCTAGTCCTTAAAGGCTATAATTACAAACTGTTCACAATAATTAAGATATGTAGGTTAGAGCCAGGAGGTGGTTGGTGGTACATACCTTTAATCCTAGCACATGGGAGGTAGAGACAGTCAGATCTCTTTGAGTTTAAGGCCAGTCTGGTCTACAGATGGAGTTCCAGGACAGGCTCCAAAGCTACAGAGAAACCCAGTCTTGAAAAAGCACACACACAAGCACATACAAAAAGAAATGCATATTAGAAGTTAGTCATCTATAACAATCAAATTTATGGCCATGTTTTCAAGGTCAAACAAATATATTTTAGATAGACGGGTAGTCTTCAAACACTTCAGAGATCTATAGAAGATGGCATTTAAGATGCTTTAACAACGTAAGGCCTTTTAAGACAATGAAATATGCCTGCTCCTGACAGCACCAATCAACTGCAGAGAAGATGATGGGCACCAAAGAACCTCCATATGGAGTTTGTTTTCTTTGTGGCAAAAGTTAGCCACTGGGCAAGAAATTGTCATTGCCTCAACTGCCTACAGTATGCTGTCCTAACTGGACAAGCAGGAGACAAAAGAGAGCGACTGGTGAACTTTGTCAAGACAAAGCGAACCCATTCTTTAAATTCCTGTTTCATAGAGAAGTCTGTCAGATAATCTAGGCCTGTAGGCCATAGAAGGATGCTGTGGGATAATCTTGTATCCTGTAAAGATTTGCCACTCGTATTGGCTTAATAAAATGCTGATTGGTCAGTAGTCAGGCAAGAAGTATAGGCGGGGCAACCAGACTAGGAGAGTTCTGGGAAGAGGAAAAGCTCAGTCTGTAGTCACCACCCAGACACAGAAGAAGATGGGAATGCCTCACTGATTAAAAAGGTACCAAGCCATGTGGCTAAACATGATGAGAATTATGGGTTAAGTTAATATGTAAGAGGTAGCTAATAATGAGTCTGAGCTAATAAGCCAAATAGTTAATTATTAATATAAACCTTATGTGTGTTTCTTTGGGACTGAACAGCTGTGGGACCGGATGGGAAGAAACTTCTGTCTATAGAAGGATACCCCAACATTGCAGAGAATCTTGAGGTGACTGTCTAGGCAGCCAGATGTCTGTCATTTCTATAGTCTTGAAAATTGCTTTCTCTGCCCTTCATATTTGCTCAAGTAATATTTTATCCTTTTTGAGTCTTTGATGGAGTTGAAGACCAGATAGTTATAGGTACAGTTTTCCTTCTTACCAAATTGAAAAAAAAAAAACTTACATAAGAGATAAAAGAGAAACATAAAAGCTTAAGTTGTTTATCTAAAAATGATGTTTAAGTTCTAAAAAGATATTTTTAGGATGGTACTATAAGTTACGACAAAAATGGTTTAGGTATAAAACTTTAGACTAAGATAAGATAGACAAAGGAGTATTTTCTCTGAATTTGTCAAATGCAAATGGACTGAACACTAAATGTAATTCTTACCTGATAATTCTTATTGTATACAGTTTTACTATGCTAGAGATAAAATCTTTCCTTTTTATTTAGACAAAAGGGGGAAATGCTGTGGAATAATCTTTTTTTGCACACTGTGAAAATGAGTCACTCTGACTGATTTAATAAAAAGCTAAACGTCCAATAGCTAAGCAGGATTTTGGGGGCAGAGAGGATGCTGGGAAAAAGAAGAGGGGAGATGACAGGACATAGAGCAAGCAGTGTGGGCATTACAAAGTAAAGGTAACCAAGCCATGTAAAAGAATGTAGATGAAAAGATATGGGCTAATTTGTTATAAGAGCTAGTTAAACAAGCCTAAACTACTGGCCAAGCTTTCACAATGAATAGTAAGTCTCCAAGTAGTGATTTAGGAGCTGACTGGTAGGACACAGAAAGACTTCCTAAATGCTACTGCTATGAATCATAATGTAAATATCTGATATGTAGGATATCTGATATACAACTTCTGTGAAAGGGTCCTTTAACCCCCCCACAAAGAGGTCATGACCCACAGGTTGAGGATCCCCACACAATGAAGAACTCATTCAAGTTGTTCTCTGACCTCTACAAGCACTCCATGTCACTGCATGTCACCCACACCCATACTTAAATGTTGTCAGAGTTTGCTTTCTATTGCTGTGATAAACACCATGACCAGAAGCAACTTGGGAGGAAGGGGCTTATTTAATCTTGTAATTTGCAGTCCATCATGGAGGGAAGTTAGTCCAGAAACTCAAGTGGAAACTCAGAAGCAGGAACCGATGCAGAGGACATGGAGGAGCTGCTTACTGGCTGGCTCCCCATGACTTGCTTAGCCTGCTTTCTTAAACAACTCAGGACCACATGTTCATGGGGGGGGCACCTACCCACAATGGGCTGGGTCCTCCCATATTAATATTTAATCAAGAAATCAGGACAAATGGCTAACTGAGGTACCTATTTAACGTCTCAAATCAGATGCTGGCTGCCAGGTTCTCCCAGCATTTCTCAGTAGCCATTACAGTCATGCTGGCTGCTGGCTGCCATTCCCCATCCACCACCTCAAACCCCTCCAGCCCCTGCGTCACTGCCCTTCCCCAGGTCCTCTTCTCTATATAACCCAGTCATTTTGGCCCTATGGCCTCTTAGTTCCCTTGGTTTCTGGGTTCCCAGATGCTCTCTTTCCTCCTTCTCTCTTGTTTTCTATCCCTGTCTCCTCTCAGGTCATGTTCAGTGTGGACTCTCTCTTGTTCCTACCCCACCTCCTCCCAGGCCACGTTCAGTGTGGACTCTCTCTTGTTCTCTACCTTGCCTTCTCTCAGGCTACGTTCAGTGTGGACTCTCTCTAGCTTGTATCAACTTGATCAGAAAAAAACAAAACAAAACAAAACCCCAAAAGTCAGTATGTATATATGTATGTATGTATATACATACACATGAAAAAATAAATGTAAAATTAATATAAAAAGATTCTGGCTCCTGATTCAGGTCCATGACAGCAGAGAATGCAAGGTTCAAGCTGTGCAGTAAGAGCATAGGGTGTTGATTATCCACACTTCTTTGGACCAGAAGGCAGGGCTGCAGCTCAGGAGCTCCATGTCTACACCCTTATATTGGCTAGTTATGCTGCATGCAAAAAACCACACCCACCCAAAACAGCATCATCAGCTGGAGACCAAGAGCCAAACACATCGGCCTGTTGGGTACTTCATCACGCTTTTGCACTCTTTCTGTTTGTTTGTGTCAAGACCGGGTTTCTCTGTGTAGCCTTAGGTGTCCTGGAACTTGCTCTGTACACCAGGCTGACCTCAAACTCAGAGATCCACCTGCCTCTGCCTCTCGAGTGCTGGGATTAAAAACATGCACCACTACTGCCTCGCTATACATTTGCATTCTTTTATGTTGTATTTGTTTAACTCTGTGAAGCAATGTTATTCTGCCTGTCTAAAACACCTGATTGGTCTAATAAAGAGCTGAACGGCCAATAGCTAGGTGGAGAGAGATAGGCAGGGTTTCTAAGCAGAGAGGATAAATAGGAGAAAAAGAGAAGAGGGATGAGCAAGTAAAGGAGGAGAGGAAGATGCCAGGGGCCAGCCACCCAGCGAGATATGAAATAAGAAGGAAAGAAAAGATATACAGATATAAAGAAAGGTAAAAACCCAGAGGCAAAAGGTAGACAGGAAAATTTAAATTAGAAAAGCTGGCTAGAAACAAGCCAAGCTAAGGATGGGAATTCATAAGTAAGAATGAGTCTCTCCGTGTGATTACTTGGGAGCTGGGTGGTGGGTCCCCCAATGAGTAAAGAGTAAAAAAGCCAACTACACAATTGTTTTGTCAAAGGCACAATTACTGGGGAGGCTTTTTTATTTTTATTTCTTGTTAGTGTCTCTTTCTCCTTCTCCCTTCTGGTGGTCACAAATTTGAAGCTTAGGTGGTGACTCTGGAACCACCAGACCAAAAATGGATATGGACAGTCATCCGAAGTTTGTACCAGTGAAAGAGAATGTATAACTGCGTCAAGCCACAGCCTTAGGGGCTGTTTGTTACTGTGGCATTTCACAGCCTGGACTGAGTAAGAACAGAGAGTCCACTTGACTTATGGAAAAAGTGGAGCAGTTTAGAAATCTCTGGTATTTTTTTTATTGTTTTGTTTGTTTGTTTTTTCAAGACAGGGTTTCTCTGTGTAGCCTTGGGTGTCCTGGAACTTACTCTGTACACCAGGCTGGCCTCAAACTCAGAGATCTGCCTGCTTCTGCCTCCCAAATGCTGGGATTTAAGGCGTGCATCACCACTGCAAACTACCTGTGTGTTTTCTGTTTATAAACTGTATGTGTGCCTGTCTTTTGTTTGAGACACAGTGTCTCAATTACTTTCTCTGTTGCTGTGATAAAATATCCTACCAAAAGCAACTGAAGGCTCACAGTTCAAGAGCACAGTCCATCATGGAAGACGTCACGGCAACAGGAGCTTGAGGGAGCTCACACCTGGTCACACTGCATGCAGTCAGGAAGCAGAGAGCAATGCATGCTGGTGCCCAGATCACTTTCTCCTTTTATACAGTCCAGGACCCAGAAATTGTTGCCACCCACATTCTGGATAGATTTTTCCACCTCAACGAACACAATCTAGATAATCCTTCCCACAAATGTTTGTCTCCAAGATGATTCTACCAGTCAAACTGATAATATTAACCGTTGCCCAGGGTCTTGCTGTATAGTCCAAGCTAAGCTCACGATAACAGGTATCACCAGCACACCCAGTTCTGTTGGTGTTCTTTGATAATTCCATGTTAAATCTATTTTCCTCAGTAGTCACTGGGGAAAAGATGGCCTCTTTGAAGGAGCCAGTGCCTGACTAGGTGAGCCTTGCCATACCCAAACTGACAGGGCAGGGAGGTCCACCAGCAGCCACAGAGAGGAGGCAGTACGACTGGGCTCTTGGTGGGAAACAGGCCTCAGGGGCAACAGTACCTTTGTGGACTCAGGGTGTAGTCCTTGGATTACTGAGTTGGAAACTCCATCGTGACAACAGCCTGGAAAGACATGAACAAAGAGGGAAGACATGAACCGAGGCTCATTTTATAAGGGAAAGGTACTAGGCATTGGTCAAACGGTCAGCAAGTGCTACTTGAGTGCCCATTCATTCATCCTTCTTGTAGTTTTAAGATAGGGTCTCATGCAGCACTAGCCTTGGATTCCTAATGTCACTTCCTGAGGGCCAGGGTCTCACATGCGCACCATGGCCAGCACAGCCTGGTTATGGCTTACAAAGTAAACATCAAGAAATGAACTGGGTTCCTAGCTTCAGCTCAGATGTTCTTGGAGGCTCCCATGTGGAAGGTGATGCTAGCATGAAACTGAGCCAGGTAACACCAGGCTTTTAACCATTTAGCCTCTAGTTCTCCCATACTGTCCCCAGCCCAGGCTGTCATCTCCCTCTCCTATAGTGAATATCAGGTTCCACATCTTGTTACTGTGATTTACAGTCAAAACAGGGGTCATGAGGATCCACTGAAGTCAGTTTTGAGGATAGGCTTGATGTCTTAATAATTCGGAATTCATACTATTCTTCTATAGTACCCGAATCCAGTCTCTGTAGTTGGAATTTTCTTTGGGCTGCCAACCGAATCCCAAATAAAGACACAAGGCTTATTAATTACAAATGCTCTGCCTTAGCTTAGGCTTGTCCCACTAGTTCTTTTAATTTACTCAGTTTCTATTCATATATGTTTTGCCTCCGGGCTTTTTACCTTTCTTTCATGTGTATGTCCTACTTTCCTGCTTCCTCTGTCTGTCTGTCTGGCTCTTGGCATTTCCCTGGTGTCTCTTTTTCTTTCTTCCCTCTGACCTAAATTCCTCCTCCTACTTACTCTCCCTGCCCAGAAATCCTGCCTATACCTCCTCCCTCCCTATTGGCTGTTCAGTTTTTTTTTATTAGACTAATCAGGTGCCTTAGGCAGGCAAGATAAAACAGCAACACATCTTTACATAGATAAACAAATATTCTGCAACAAGTCTCTATCACCCAAGTCTGCCAGATGGCTCACAATCACCTTTAACTTCAGCTCCAGTTAGAGGGGAACTGACACCCTCTGCTGGCCTCTCCAGGAACTGCAAGTTCATGCCATACACTCGCAGAGAACCTGGGATTAGCACAACACTATCTCTACTGATCAACAGTCACACTGTTTGAGAGCTGTCAGCAGAAGAATCAGGCAGGCAGGCCATCACGTGCCACCATGGGGACTGCAGGCAGAGAAAGCCTTCTGTTGTCCAGATTCTGGACAGACGCGCAGGTGAGGCTCCATGGAGCCATATTACACAACTGACTACATTCTTTGCTTGGCAAACAACCAATGTTAGAATGTAAACTCGTTGTGCAGGGCTTAGCAATATTTATCCTGTTTAAAAAGAATTTATTTTGATTTCATGTGCACTAGTGTTTTGCCTGCATGTATATTTGTGTGAGGGTGACAGATCTTAGAGTTATGGACAGTTGTTAGCTGCCACGAGGTTGCTGGGAGTTGAAACCAAGTCCTCTGCAAGAGCAGTCAATGCTCTTAAAGGCTGAGCCATCTCTCCAGCCCCAGGAATATTTATCTTTATGATTTCAATTTATGTATGTGTATGTCTGCACATGGGGATGTGGATGTGGATGTAAGTACCCATGAAGGTCACATGCATTGATCCCCTGGAACTGGGAAACAACTTGGGTCCTCTGGAAGAGCAGTAAGCACTCAAATATTGAGTCAACTCTCCAACCCTTAGGCAAGTTTGGGCCCCACAATCTAAAAGAAACCAGAAATGACAGGACAGCGGAGGCTCCGCCCCACGGGCAGCTCAGTATGAGTGGGGGTTTCCCCCCCACCCCCCGAACCCCGCCACGGTCGACTTCCAAGGCCCACAGGCGGTGACGTCACAGGCTCCCAGGCCGAGCGGCCTCTCATCACGGTATTTAAGAAAGAGCCGTGGGCGCCGGGGTTTCCCATGGCAAGGACTCTCGCTCCTCCGATCCGGAGCGGGAACTGTACTCACCTTTTCAGTTGCCCAGCGGAAACTTCCGGGGGAGGCGAAGGTGCTGCGCGCGCATCCTCCGCTGGGCCTGACAAAGGTGCGCAGGCACTGCCAACTTCCTCTAACTCGGCCCCAAGCCCCGCTGGGACTCCATTTCCCAGAAGCCTGAGCAGCACGGAACCGGAAGAGAAATTATTCCATTTCCTCATGGTCACCCTTCTTCGGCCTTCTCTAGAGCTTTTTCCTTCTACTGCGCATATGCTAATGTGAAGCCCATGACGAGAGACGAGTAGCTACTAATTACTTCTATCCTCTTCACTTTGCCCTTGCGTCAGCGCTGAGCCTCAGCCTCGCCCCAAACTGTTTCTATGGCAACTCGCTGGCCTCTCTTCACGGACGTTTCAGGGAGGCAGACAGAGAAACGGTAGTGGCAGCCCAGCCCTGCTGTCCCTAGTCCCGACTCTCAGCCGGTGGAGGCTCGAAAGCGGAGAGGTTCCTCCCACCGGAAGTTCCTCTGAGGAGTTTCTACCGGCACCGGAAATTTCTCTGAGGGGCAACCCGTGCTCGAGGAGATGGATTTTCTGGGAGCCTAGAAAGCCCGTGTTCGCTCAGCCGCGGAGACCCTGGCGTTCGCGGGCTCGGTCCTCAGCGGCGGGAGCGGGAGGCCCGAGGGAAAACCTGAACCCGTGGTCTCCTGAGGGGAGTTTTTTTACTTGTGTGTTTATACATGTGTGTCCAGGTGTCTGTAACACCTGCGCGCCGGAACCGTGGGCGTCAGAGAGCTCGTCGGATTCCCTGGAGGTACACATAGGTGTGAGCCACCGTGTGGGTGCCCGGAGCCGGACCTCTGCCCTCCTGAAGATCAGCAATGGCTCCTAACCCAGTGTCTAATTCCCAACACCTACATGGTGGCTCACAGACGTCTGTAGCTCCAGTTTTAGGGGATCAGATGCCCTCTGGCCACTGAAACCCCCAGGTGTGTACACAGCACTTCCATGCAGGCGGAAACAAACATAAAAATAAAGAATCCTTTGTATGTGTTCTTTGTGTCTCAAACATGTACACAGTGTATCTTGATCGTAGCCTCTCTCACCTTCCAGTACAAAAGGAATGCCCTGGCTGGCCCCAGACTGGGTGTTCTGCCTCTTCCTCTTCATCATAACCAGTGTAGTATATATGTATGGAACCCATGCAGTTCCTCCCGTGTGCTTTAACTTAGCATCTAGTTTCTAATACCTAATACTGTTTGAGTAATTGTTATCCTATGCTCAAAAATAATGACTTCTTTACGTGTTGGGAACAGGTTCTGAAGCATGATGGGAATTTAGGGGTGGGGTAATTTCAGTAAATGCACTTGCCATTGTGATCCGTGCAGCAGTGTCATTTGGGAACTTCTGCCACTTGTGATATTTTGGTGACTTACTAGCATGAACACGAAATCAGCCATGAAGGACGGGAGACTTTTCAGCTCTTCCACAGCTCTGCTAGCTGGGAACATGAAGGGGAGGGAGGAGGAGTTTAAAAGAGGTTACTGGAGTCAGGCAGCTATGGCTGAGGTAAGCTGGAGTCCCTGTGAATGAACTGAATTATTCCCAAAGGAAAAGCAGCAGTCCTTAGTTCGGAGACTACCAAGCAATCTTTTGAGGGGGAGGGATGACTTAAGATAGGATCTCAGGATCTCACTATGTAGCTCATGATGGCCTTGAATTCAGACTTTCTGCTTCAGTCTCTTTACAGGAAGGGCCTGGGACAGAGGGATGCCAGTTGACACCAAAAGGAAGCAAGTGTCACATCCAGAATATAGAACCTTTAGTCAGTGTGATAGTTTGAATGAGAATGGTCCCTGAGGCTCCTGCTTGAGGTTTGAGCTGTGAGCTCTCAGCTGCCGCCGCCCACAAACGTTCACTCCACCATCATGTACTCCAACCCTTTGGAACTGCAAACCCAGTTAAAATTCTTTTTGGTAAGTTATCTGGGTAAAGATGTTTTCTCACAGCAATAGAAAAGTAACTCAGCATGGAAGAGAGGAATACAGTCAGGTCAGATGCCTGTTTGGCCATATGCACCACATGCAGGGCATATACAACCTTAAATCTGAGCTATAAAGACCCCATCTAGTACCTCCATGTCAGTGGTTCTCGACCTTCCTATGCTGCGAGCCTTCAATACAGTTCATGTGGTGATCCCCCAACCATAAAATTATATTTGTTACTTTATAAGTGTAATTTTGATACTGTTGTGAATCATAATGTGATATCTGTGTTTTCCTATGGTCTTAAGCAACCCGTGAAAGGATTGTTTGGAAGGAAGCTTCACCCTAGCCCCTGGCATCCATATATCCAAAGAGTCTGGACTGTTAGGGTGGAACCTCCATTCCAACTGCCCCCCTTGCCTCAGTCCAGTCAGCTCCTGAGAAAGTCCACCAAACAATGACCTCTCCCCCGAGATGTTCAAGACCACTCCCATAGGGTATGTAATCTGCGACCTAGAGAACAAACATGTGGCTTTCCGGTCTTCCTTTCCTGCCTCCTTTCTCTGGGGGTTGGAAAGCCATCCAGTATCCATTAAACCTGGGATTTTTCTAATTCGGTTTAATTTGATCTGATTTGGATTATTGCATCGACAAAGAGGTTTATTGGGGTACAGAAACTTTTTAAGGATTGTTGACTCCAAATGAGGTCACAATGCACATGTTGAAAAAACACTGCTCTATGTGAATTTTAAAGATTTATTTTCATTTTCTCTGTATTTTGCCTGCATGTGAAAGACCCCCGCCTGCCTGCCTTGGGGAATTCCCATTGTAGCTATAGTCCAAACCAGGTCAAGCTGTTCCCAGGCTACCATAATCGCCCTGAGGTCAGATGGGCCCCTACTGAGAAGAAAAACAGGATATCTGTCACCCTGAGACCAGAGGGGTCCCTGATGATGAGAAAACAGGATATCTGTAGTCAGATACCTGGAGGTCAGCCTTTGGCCTATAGGAAGACAAAAAGGGAGCAGGAAGCCCAGAGTGGGCTGCCTTAACTTATTCCCATGTATTCAAGATGAATAGACAACCCGTCCCTGACCTGACCCCACCATTTTATCTAAAATAACCATTGAGAATGCATTCGCTTCTGTAAACTCGCTTATAACCAGCCCCGAATTTAGCCTGACATGCGCAGTCACCTGAAGGCTGTAGCATCCATGGGCGCCCATGTGAACAAATAAAAATACCTCTTGCTTTTGTATCCAGTGCGGACTAGTCTTGGTTCTTGGGCGTCAGGGTCCCCGAGGGGAGGACATTCGAATCGGGGATCTTTCACATGTATATCTGTACCACATGTGTGTCTGATGCCTTCACAGATCAGAAGGGCTCTGTCCCTGACAGTTGTGAGCTACTATGTGGGTGCTGGGAACCAAATATGGCTTCTCTGCAAGAACACTAAATGTTCTCAGTCACTGAGCTATTCCTTCAGCTCCAGATCTGTAGTTTTTATTTTAGGTTGTTGTTTGAGACAGGGTCTCACTGTGTAGCCCTGGCTAACTTGGAACTTACTATGTAGACCAGGCTGGCCTCGAGGTCACACCGATATACTGCCTTAGCCTGAAGTGCTAGAATTAAATGTGTTGGGTGTTGGGTTCATGAAGGTCTATAGAAGAATCAGGGGACTCTAGGATGCATTTTAACCTTTGCAGCTGAAGGGGAATCACCCTCTGGCAAACTGACTGCCTGTAGCTTATCCAAGGCCTCTGTTATTGTTAAACACCTTTTAGCAAGGCAATTTCTGCATAGCTCAAACCTCTTATCTGAAGTTCCCAAAGACAAATGCCAAAGCAATTTGTAGGCAGTTTCAGTTTGCTGAGTCCTCCCTAACCAAATTTTGCATAGGCTTTGAACCTTTATAGAAGCTCTCAGAAAAGATTTACATACTTCTGCCCATCAAAATTACAGCAAATTTTTTCTCATACCTCTAAAGAACTGTACTCAACTTCATATGGAAAACCAAAAACCCCAGGATAGCCACACCTTCCTGTAAATAAAAGAACTTCTGGAGGCATCACAATCCCTGACTTCAAACTCTACTACAGAGCTACAGTACTGAAGACAACCTGGTATTGGCATAAAAACAGACAGGAGGACCAATGGAACTAAATAGAAGACCTGGATATTAATCCACACACCTACAAATACCTGATATTTGACAAAGAAGCAAAAAATATCAAGTGGAAAAAAGAAAGCATATTTAACAAATGGTGCTGGCATAACTGGATATTAACATGTAGAAGAATGAAAATAGATCCATATCTATCATCATGCACAAAACTCAAGTCCAAATGGATCAAAGACCTTAACATAAAGCCAGCCACACTGAACCTCATAGAAGAGAAACTGGGAAGAACACTTGAACACATTGGGACAGGAGACCACTTTCTAAATATAACCCCAGTAGCACAGACACTGAGAGAAACAATTAATAAATGGGACCTCCTGAAACTGAAAAGCTTCTGTAAAGCAAAAGACATGGTCAACAAGACAAAACGACAGTCTACAGAATGGGAAAAGATCTTCACCAACCCTACATCAGACAGAGGTCTGATCTCCAAAATATACAAAGAGCTCAAGAAATTGATCATCAAAAGAACAAATAATCCAGGAGTACAGACCTAAACAGAGAACTCTCAACAGAGGGATCTAAAATGGCTGAAAGACACTTAAGGAAACGTTCAATGTCCTTAGTCATCAGAGAAATGCAAATCAAAACAAGTAAGAATGACCAAGATCAAAAACACTGATGACAACTTATTTTGGAGAAGTTTTGGGATAAAGTGAATACTTCTGCATTGCTGGTGGGAATGGAAGCTAGTACAACCCCTTTGGTTGTCAGTGTGGTGATTTCTCAGAAAATTAGGAAACAACCTTCCACAAGATTCAGCAATACCACTTTTGGGTATATACCCAAAGGATGCTCAATCATGCCACAAGGACATGTGCTCAACTATGTTCATAGCAGCAGCATTTGTCATTGCCAGAACCTGGAAACGACATAGATGACCGAAGACTGGATAAGGAAAAGTGGTACATTTACACAATGGAGTACTACACAGCAGAAAAAAGTAATGACATCTTGAAATTTGCAGATAAATGGATGGAGCTAGAAAACATCATATTGAGTGAGGTAACCCAGACACAGAAAGACAAATATAGTATGTACTCACTCATAAGAACTTTTAGGCATAAAGCAAAGAAAAACAAGCCTACAATTCACAATCCCAAAGAATCTAGACAACAGTGAGTACCCTAAGAGAGACATACATGGATCTAAACTACATGGGAAGTTGAAAAAGACAAGATCTCCTGAGTACATTGGGAGCATAGGGACCATGGAAGAGGGTTGAAGAGGGTGAGGAGGGGAGAGGAAGGGAGGGGAGAGGAGAAAAATGTAGAGCTCAATAAAAACAATTATAAAAAAGATTTACATTCTTCAAACAGAAGGTACCAGACACATTTCTACTTGTTTCTGTATTTAGAATTTTCCATAAGGAACACACAGCCAAGTGTGGTGGCTCCTCCTTCTAATCCCAGCACTCAGGAGGTTAAGCCAGAAAGAGTGCTGTGAGTCCAGCCTGAGACACAGAGTGAGACCCTGTCCATAAGCAGCAACACCAAAAATTTAATAATCTTTATCTTTTTGGCCAAACAGTGGTGGCACACGGCTTTAATCCCAGCACTTAGGAGGCAGAGGTAGGCAAATCTCCAAGTTCAGGACTAGCCTGGTCTATAGAGTAAGTCCAGGACTGCCAGGGCTACGCTGAGAAGCCCTCTCTTCCTTCCTTCCTTCCTTCCTTCCTTCCTTCCTTCCTTCCTTCCTTCCTTTCTTCCTTCCTTCCTTCCTTTCTTTTTTTCTTTCTCTTTCTTTCTTATGTACGTAGTATTCTGCCAATTTGTAGGCCTACATGCTGTGTATACATGTATACATGTATATGTATCTGCCAGCATGCATGCCTACATGTCAGAAGAGGACACCAGATCTCATTGTAGATGGTTGTGATCCACCATGTAGTTTCTAGGAATTGAACTCAAGATCTCTGGAAAAGCAGCTCTTAACCTCTGTGCCACCTCTCCATCTTGAGATTCCCTGTCTTAAAGAAACTAAAAAACAAAAATAGAAAACTTTATCTCTTTACTTTTTTTGAGACAGGGTCTCTCTACATAGCCTAGACTGTAGCATGAATAATAAAAACCCTGAGACAGATATTGGGATTCAAACTGAAGATCAGAAAAGCAAAACAGCCAGTTACCGCCTCTTACTTCTCCCTCAGACCAAAAATGGGCAAGATCCTGTCTCCACGAATCCTGAAGATTCCACAACCCACACTCCACACTCCACTGAGTTCCTGTTTCTTCCCCTTTATATTCCTCTCTCTGCCCAGCCATATCCTCTTTCCACCTCCCTAGTGCTGGGATTAAAGGCATGTGAGCCCAACTGCTGGGATTGCCTTTTTGTGAGCTCTGTTTCTCTTTTAGACAGATTCAGTCTTGTGTAGCCCAGATGGCATTGAACTAACAGAGATCTATCTGCCCCTATCATCTCCTGAGTGCTGGGATTAAAGGTGTGCGCCACCACTCCCTAGCCTGTATGGCTGACTAGTATGGCTGCTTTGCACTGATCTTCAGGCAAGCTTTATTTATTAAAACATAAGTAATATACCACTGAATTTCCCCTTTTTGTCTAAAATAAAGGCTATAACTAATATAAGAAAAACTATATACAGTAAGTACAATAACTATATACAACATATACAGGTAATAAATACATCAACAATGTCTAGTCCATTTGCATTTGACAAATTCAAGAGAAAATACTCCATCTCTATCCTATATTGGTGAGTCCAAAATCTTGTAATTAATTTACTATCAATCATAACTTGCTTTCTGCACCTGGTAAACAAGGAAAACTATACAACTATCTAGTCTTCAACTCCCTCAGAGACCCAAGAAGGAAATAGTATTAACTGAGTAAGCAGGAAGTGTGAGCAAGCGACTTCCTAAAAATGTTAAAAATGACAGAAACAGCTGACTGTCTGGACAGTCACCCAAAGTTCCTCTGCATCATTGGGGCATCCATCATCAGCCTACAGGTCTAGTATATCTGACAGACTTTTATGTGAAGCAGGGTATTCCGAAGGACTGTCCCTCCTTGCCTTGACAATGTTTGGCAGTCCTTTCTTTTGTGTCCTGCTTGTACAATTTGGACAGCATAGTGTCAGTAGCCAAGGCATGGGCACTTTCTTGCCAGTGGCTTACTTTTGCCACAAAGAAAACAAACTCCATGTGGAGTTTCTTCGGTGCCCATCATCTTCTCTGAAGTAGATTGTTGCTGCCAGGAACAGATATATCTCACTGTCATTAAAAAAAAAAGAGCCTACATTATTAAAACATCTTAAATGATATATTCTATAGATCTCGGAGGTGGTGTTTGAAGATCACCTGTCTATCTAAAGTATATCTGTTTGATCTTGAAAACTTACTTAATGTGACTACAAGTTTGATTGTGATGACTAACTACTAACTTGTATTTCTTTATATCCTAATTAGTTGGTAATAATAACTTTCAAGGACTAGAAATTTGTGTTACATTGTTAAATGAGGTGTTTAGGTCCTGTGTAGGTCCTGAGATTGAGGGAATGTACCACTACTCTCCGGCCTGTAGAGCTGACTAGTACAGTTGCTTTACCCTCTGCTCTTCAGGTAAGCTTTATTAAAATACAAATAATACACCATTGTACTGGAATTTGCTCTATAGACCAGATGCCCTCAAGCTCAAAACTCTGCCTGTCTCTGCCTCCTGAGCGCTGAGATTGAAGACAATGCCATCATACCTGGCTCCTTAAAATCGTAAGTGAAGAATTACATGAAGTTTAGGGTTGGCAGACCTGGGTTTCATTTTCCATGTGACTTGGCATTCTGTCACTTGTCCAAGGAGCTATGTCTTTACCTACAGGGTGATTTCTGCCCTGGTCAGGCCTGCTCAGGCCTGCTCAGGGCTCACGGCAACCCCTGAATGACTAACAGTGTGATTCATTTCAAAAGTGTGTGACCCTCAAAGATGTAGTCCTGGATTTCACTCTGGAAGACTGGGAAGAGCCGGAGCTAGAGCTGGGTCGAGAGACCTGTTCTGTGATCTGGCACTGGACAACCACTAGAACTTTTCTTGCTCAGTAAGCGTCACTCTGATCCAGGGTTCCTTGGTGTACCCTGTCACCCACAGGATGCTGGCATCTAATTCACAGTGCACAGGACAGCACTCTGAACATTGACAGTGCTGAGCCTGTATAACCTGCTCTGGTCCCTCCCTGGCTTCTTCTTGCACCCCCCCCCCCGTTTCCTGCTTGTAACTGTATAGTCTTTTCTTGGGCAGGTGGTTCAGGACCCTGTGGTTGCTGCCCTCTTCGCCCACACAGCTCAGTCCCATTAGAACACACGACCTGCCAGGTGGTGGTGGTGCACGCCTTTAATCCCAGCACTTGGGAAGTAGAGGCTGGTGGATCTCTCAGAGTTCAAGGCCAGCCTGGTCTATAGAACTAGTTCCAGTACAGCTAGGACTACACAGAGAAAACTTGTCTTGAAAAACCAAAAAGAAAGAAGGAAGGAAGAAGAAAGAAAAAATTGCACATGATCCCCACCAAGTCTGGATTCTCCTAAGTACTTGCTGTGTCGTCTGGAATGAACCTTTGGGATGGGGACTGGTGATCTGCTCTTTCCACTGAGTGTTGCCTATGAGTGCCAGGAAGCTGCGGGAGTCTGTAAACTGTCAGAGTCTGTAAACTGCGGGAGTCAGTCTGTAAACTGCGGGAGTCTGTAAGCTGCGGGAGTCAGTCTGTAAGCTGCAGGAGTCTGTAAGTTGCGGGAGTCTGTAAGCTGCCGGAGTGAGTCTGTAGTTGGATTTTCTTGTCAGCAGCCAGCTGGCAAATAATGCCATGGAGACTTGTTATTAATTATGAAAGCTTGTCCTTTAGCTTTGCCTTCTTCCCAACTCGCTCTTACAATTCAAATTAACCTGTTTCTTTTAAACTACATTCCGCCACGCGGCTTTTACCTCTCTCCCACTCTGTACATCTGACTTGTTCCCTGGTGTCTCTCAGCCTCTCTTCTTCCCAGAGTTCATTTCTCCTCAGAATTCCCACCTGTTCTCTTCTGCCTAGCTATTGGCCATTCAGCTCTTTATTAAACCAATCACAGTGACACATCTTCACACAGTGTAAACAAAATTCCACAGAAGTCATAAGCCCCACCTTGTGCTTGGTGAGCCTGAAGATTCTTCCTCTTAGTTCCATAGTCATCCCCCTCCGTGCCAGGTATTCTGAAACAGAACTTTAGAGAGGAAAAGTACTCTCAGCTGTGCTCCCCAAGAGCACCCCAGCTTAGTGATTCCCTAGGAGCACTCAGAGGTCTCAGCCGTAGGAACGCACTGTAGTAGAAGAACACAGAGCAGGCTGCCAGAATGCAGGCTTGCATGGCTCTCAGGGAAGTCACATGGATGCTCTGACTCTGTGTGAGGAGTGCCGGCTAGTTTCTTGTCAGCTTCACACACGATGGAGTCTTTGGGAAAATGGTCCTACCAGGTTGCCCTCCAGGCAAAACGATGGTGCATTTTCTTAATTAATTATTGGTGGTGTCACTCCTGGGCTGGTGGTCCTGGGTGCTATAAGAAAGCAGGATGAGGCCATGAGAGTAAACCTGTAAAGAGCATTTCTCCATGGCTTCTCATCAGCACCTGCCTTGAGTTCCTGTCCTGACTTCTCTCGGTGATGGAGTCTGATCTGAGATTTACGAGCTGAAAGAAACCCTTTTTTCCCAAGTTACTTTGGTCCTAGTGTTTGGTCTCAGCAGTAAAACCCTACTAAATCAAGAAGTGAGAAGCACTTGCTCACAGAACCCTTCCTCCTGAGTCTCGGAAGGAAAGCAGGACTCCAGTGTAGACACAGGAGCATTCCCCATTCAGCAGCGCCAGCATGACTCTCACAGAGCAGCCAAGACCGTCAAACCCACTTTCTGTGTTGCAGCCTCATGGTAGGAGGGCAGACCCCTTACCACGTCTACCCCAGTGCACATCCACATGGCTTCCCATCCAGCAGCCAGCTCGCTATGGCTGCCACCTCTGCCTCATTTCATTTCCTCTAATCAGTCCATTCTGTATTTTCCAAGAAACACCAGAAAACTTTATCCCTAAAGAAAAGAAAAAGTAAAATATATCATGTGGTGGGCCCCTTCTTCCTTAGGATTTTATTATACCAGGGCAGCTGTGTGTCCCTGTCCGTCCTGCTGGCTGCCGTGCTCCCCCACCCCCGCAGCTGCAGAAACACCTCAGGAGGTTTCCGTCAGTGTCTTTCTGTTCTTACACTGTATCTCACAGTAAGAAGTGCATTGACCTTGGCTCCTACACAGATCTGCGTGACGTTCAGGCCAGAAAGCTCCTGCTGTGCATCTGGATGCCCTCCATTTCTGGACTGTTCTTTCTCAGCAGCCTGACTTTCCAGCCAGACATCAGGGAAGAGCTTGACGCTGTGGTCAAAGGATGCCTGAAAGGCACCAGTCCTGGTGAATGAGAGGAGCGCTCTCTCCATGGTCTGACTCCGCCTGAGATCCCGCCCAGCCCCCAGCAAGTCTATCTGTTTTCTACACATTTTTGATGCCCAGATTCAAGAATTTACCTAGTGCCTGTTGTCCATGTTACAGAGGGGACCTCACTCTGGCATGTTATGTCTTTGCCTTCAGAACAAGCATCCTGGTGCCTCTCCAGGGCCTTTTTACCACAAGGGATACTTTCTACTCAAAATTTACACAGCCCTATGCCTTGTGGCCTCTGGCTTCTACCTTCTTCCTGGCTCAGGAACAGCCGCATTTGGGAGCTTAATGCTGTCAGGCACAGCTGCTCTATCATCTCCAGTGCCAGACGGTGCATAGGCTGTGTGATGGCCCTGACGGAGCCGGCTGCAGTGAGAGAAAGAGGAACGACGTCCGGGCAGGGAGGCTTCACCATAAGGAAGACTCAGAACTAAAGACCGCAGGTTTAGCTCCACCCAGCTGGATAATCCACAGTTCCTTGCTTACTGCCACCTGGGTATTGAGGATTACTGAGGTGCCAATCTCCAAACCTCTCAGGATCCAGAAGGAGAATGAATCATATGTCTTCTCATCCTGTCCCCTTGATTCTTACAGTGTTCTCCCCAGCCCTCTCTCAGTGTTCTCTCTCCTCCCGGAAGGGCTCCAGTTTATATACCCACACAGACACAGTTAACAGTTCTTTGGCAATAACAAGGATACCAGGCATGCATCTCACAGGGTAAGAAATCAGATAAGGCTGACAAAACGGGTGCTTGTTAGCTTACTTGTCTCAGAGGGGGAGTGGCTGTGAAGCCCGGGGGTATCTGAAGAGGGTGGTAGATAGAGGAAGGGCTATGGTTTCCTAAGAGGGAGAGGGAGTTTGCGTATTCACTACATTGGTGTGGTTAGTTAGGCGAGAAGTTTGTAATAGATGTAAAAAGAGGAAGGAAAAAACGTGGCCTTGCTGTACACCCTGAGCGTGTCTTCCGTGGCAGGTGGGAACATGGCCCTGTGTTAACCATGGCAACCAGCGTAAACTGCCGGAAGAAAGCGGATGGTGCCTGATCCACATTTAGCATTTTTGCCAAATGCTAGCTGATTAAAGGGTTTCTCTTAGCACTAGATCAAGGCGAAACACTGTGGCTATGTAAAATCCAGATTGCCTCTTCCAGCCCTGCACTAAGCTGCGGGGCGCTCATACCCACTGATGCCCAGGAGAGAAGGAATTCCACTTTCTGGGGCTGGTTTTAAGTAGATTTAACTGTGAGAACAAAGGTTTGACTGAGTGAATACTTTCACATCAGGGCCCCAAGTTGGAAAAAGGTCATCCAGTTACTAGTACAGAAGGGAGTTATGCCCAATAATTGATTAATACACTGCTGAGGTATTTTTTGGGATGAATCCCACTGAAGAAGGACACTTAAAAGAAATCCCACACTAGCTCAGAATTGAGAATAATAGAAGGTTACTTATTTAGGTGTAGACTCACAAATCAGAATTCTCTGCTTGGGACAGGGAACAGCAACCGAATCCTGCAGCTGGAAAAGAGGCTGGACGCATGCTTTACATTGGTATAAATAGTATAAGAGGCCACACCCAAGTGTGCAGGTAACTTAAAGGTTACTGACTGTAGGATTTCCTACAGCACCTCCCCTTTTGTTTAAATAAGAGAATTCTAAGCCTAATACAAAACTATATACATTAAGAACAAATATATCAAACAAGAAACATAATAAATGTTTCAATAATTATCCTATCCTAATGACTTTAAGTCTTGTATAATAAATAACTTGGCCAAGTCATGAGAGGAAAGTAACTACAACTATCTAGTCTTTAACCCCATCGAAGATCCAAGAAGGGAAATAATATTACTTGAGTAAGCAGGAAGTGCAATCAAACAACTTCCAAAATGTCCAACAAATGATAGAGACAACTGGCTACCTGGGCAATCACCCAAAGTTTCATTTGCAACGTTGAAGCGACCAGCTTTGGCTAAGGCCTAGATTAACTGATAGACCATTTTCAGAGGCAAAAAATTTTTCAAAACTGTCTTACCCTGTCTTGGCAAGATTTGACAGTCTTTTTCCTTGTGTCCTGCTTAACCATGTACCTTGTCAGTGGTTGCCAAGCAGGAAACAAACTCCGAGTGGAGTGTCTTCGGTGCTCAACATTCTCTCAATCAGTGCTGTCAGAAGCAATTGTGTCTCATGTCAACAGAACTCTGAGTTATTTAAATGCATATTCTACAGCTCTTTGAAGTGGTTGAAGATTATCTATCTATGCAGAATACAATCTCTATGTATCTAAAGAACCTGATTAGTCTAACTATAAGTATGACAAACATAGATGACTATTGATCTATAATTCTTAATACCTATATAATTTAAAGACCAAGACTTCATATTATAATATTATACAATAAACAACTCTGCAACAAATGAGAACAATGACCTCAAAATGTAAACAATATATAAGTATCTTGATCAGAGGTAGAAATTCCTAAAATTGTATCAATATACAAAAATGTTTTAAGCAGAGGTAGAAGCATGCATGTATACAATATGACAAAATAAATTTTCCTAGGTATATAAATGTTGTGGACAAAAATAGGAACATATTCAATATAATTTTAGTTTGTATCAATATACAAGAATCTATACCAATGTAAATTATTATTTACAGTTATTATTGCCTATAAATAATAACTCATAAGTATTCACTCTATTACTCACTATTATTATTAGTGTGAGTAAGCTTACACTAATCTGTTATCCCATCCAATTTTCCTTTTTTTTTAGAGAGATCCCTGAGGTTCCATAATTTCACCCCTACCCCCAACCCTATACCAATTATAATCAACCCCTAAATGATGTCCCTAACCTTGAGAACAAACTTTGTTGGGAGAGGGGACATTGTCTTCTAGAATTACCTCCAGCTATCACGAGGACAATTTTCTTTCTATGGGATCCTGTGAAAGTAAAATGATGGTTAAGTTCCAAGATTACTGTCTGGTATAGTTGCAAATAGTTTATGAGTATTCTGTAGGATTTTTCTGAGCTTCCTATTTGGAGTTCTGGCAAGAATGTTGTAAAAAAGTGCATAATTTCAGCTAACCAAGTTGGAACCATCTTGAGCAGCTGGTACCCAAACAGGTCATATAGTAGTGCTATCAGCATCATGACATCATATCAACCAGGTGGAGTTGTTGCTGTGGGGCCCCATATTCTTCCTAGAAACTTCAAAGATTACTGCAGGGAAATTCATTGTTCTTTGTGGAAAACTTGCACATTATTTATATAGACATATACAGGCATATATATTCAATCAAAGGTACAATAGAGACAAAAATAGGTATGAGAAAAATTAAAATTTTTCTAAATTCTTTTTTTCTGACGTGAGTCAGAAACTCTGAATGTTTCTTTTAACAACTTGCTTGGATGTAGAGAAAAGAAGGTTTCTACAGAAATGACAGCGACCATTCAAAAGGCAAATATTCCCCAAGCTTTGCAAATGAGGAAATACAGGGGAATGCGTGACTCCCATGGTCAGCCTAGAGATGGCCAGCTGTGCTCTCATTGTATAATGCTGTGTATTACAATACCTGGGAGGTCACTAATGTGAGCTTTCTGAAGCCTTTTGCTTGTGCTAGTGTTCCTTGATGGTGAACAACTTGGGTATGTGCGCCTCAACTCTGGGTTATGTTTTTGCCACTTCATCATATAGGTTTTTCCAAGCATAGACAGCACATGCACACGTGTGCACAAATGTATGTGTGGGTCTCCAATAGTAGCAGCTGCACTTCGCAGTCACCTGTGTCTTTCCCTGTCGCAACACATGCTGTGGTAATGAAAAGTCCTTGGCTGACTGACCTTCATATTTCCAGGACCCCTTATTCACAGCATGAGAGGGGCCTTGATGTGGGATTCCCCTCTGTATGCTGTGAATACCATTGGTTAATAAAGAAACTGGCTTGGCCTGAAAGGGTAGAGTAGAGCTAGGCGGGAGAAACTAAACTGAATGCTGGGAGAAAGGAGGCAGAGTCAGAGAGAAGCCATGGAGCTGCCAGAGACAGACATGCCAAAACTTTGCAGTAAAGCAAAGCCACATTACTAGAAATGGGTTAAATTAATATGTAAGAGTTAGCCAATAAGAAGTTAGAGCTAATGGGACAAGCAGTGATTTAACTGATACAGTTTCTATGTGGTTATTTCAGTTCTGGGCAGCTGGGAACAAACAAGCAGCCTCCCTACGACGGCATTGTTGGTTGATGTACTCTCTGCAGTGGAGAACAATGTGAGCAAAGATCTGGTGAGGAGGAAACTAGAGCAGCATCTTGACAGTACAGGCAAGAGACGGCTTTGAAAGCTGTTGTCTGTCAGGGCCATGTCCAGGCTGAGAGACGCTGAGCAGTCTCTGAGGGACTCAGTGATGGAGAGCCACCAAACCATAGAAGGTACTGGTTCGGGAGAAGCTGATGATGGCACAGGACATCAGGAGAGAGGAGAGGACAGTGTAAGAATGGTGTAATTGGAGTACTGTAGTCAGCTCCCTTTACTCTACAGCCTCCCCAGTGATATGCGAAGGCTTACTCTTCTGACTTTTTGAGCCCACCACCCAGATCCCAAATAAATCACACACAGAGGCTTACTCGTAGTTATGATTGCCCGGCCTTAGCTTGGCTTGTTTCTTGCCAGCTTTTCTTAAATTATCCCCACTACCTTTTGTATCTGGGCTTTCCCTTTTCCTACTTCTGTATCTTACTTTCACGCTTACTCTGTGACTGTCTGGGTGGCTGCCCCTGATGTCCTCCTCTCCTTGCTTTCTTGCTCCTTTTCTTCCTCTTTTCTCCTCTATTTAGACTCTCTGCCTGTCAGCCCCACCTATCCTTGCTCTTGTCTTGCTATTGGCCATTCAGCTCCTTATTACACCATCAGGTGTTCTAGACAGGCACAGTGACACAGCTTCACAGAGTTAAACAAATGCAGCGTAAACAACAGCAACACACCTTAACATAAAACCCCCAATACCCCAGGGTTAGTGTGGAAGAGTGGATAAAGGGGCTGGGAGGCCAACAAGAAATGTGGAACCAGATTTTCAGTTAATGATGATGACAGAGACAGGAAAAGAAGAGGGCTGAGACATTTCTAAGGTGGTTTGAAAGAAATTGGTACCTGAATCAGGGTAAGAGGGATAGCACAGTATACTAGGGAAGAGGACTGGATAGATGTGGAAGATATCCCTGTCACCAAGCACCCAGGATGTCGTGAGGGAGAAGAAGGTATGCCTGGGAGATGTCTTAGTGAACTTGGATTCATGGTCATGATGATCATGGCCACGGTTCTCCTCAGCTAAATCCTTATAGACCCTCAGCTCCCTTTGTGACCATTCTGGGCTTTCCATCTCTTACTTCCTGCCATTTCCAGACAGGACGCCACTGACAGACGGGCTGCTCTCCAGACCTTTCTCATTTCTGTTTTCAGCCCACTGACCCAGGGAACAGAAGGCATTTATACATACTTTCTCTCTTTCAGAAGTGACTGAGACCAAGAGTTCTCCTTTGCAGCAGGGCTTCTCGGAAGATGGCCTTTCCCAGATTATGGACACATTTTCCAAGGAGGAACTCAACTTTGAAGGCTGTATAGGTGAGGGCTGGTTAGGTAGTTTGCTAGGAAATCCAGAAAGTTCTAACATCTGACATTACAAATTACAAGAGTCATAAATTCAAGAGCAGCCTCAGTCCTGGGCCTCTCTTTTCCATAGAAGAGGATGCTATGATGTCTGATATTTGCCAAGAACCCAGCTCCAGCGACACTGCGGGAAGCCGGGAGTGACCGCAGCTGTTACTTAGAGCAGAGCCAGAGGGACTCTGTCCAGGGAGCAGAGCAGAAGAGAAGCTGTATCGGTACAGTGAGTATGGGAAAAGCTCCAGCCAGAGTCACCACCTCCTCCAGCACTGGATTATCCATGCAGGGGAGGGGCTCAGCAAGGTTGCTTTCCTTCTTGTGCGCCCAGAGACTTGAACAAGCTATAAATCCTCCATCTGCCGGGAATGCAGGAAAAGGGTCAGTCAGGATATCCACACTGGAAGAAACCTGTGTAAAACTCAAAGTGATAACCTCAAAAAGCCATCCAGGAGTCAAAGTGGCCCAGCCACAAAAGCTGCTACAGAGTAGAGGTGCTGACTCAGCAAAACTGTGTAAGCTTCAAGGTTGGGACCAAGAGAAACCACCTGCTAGTAATAGTGACCCCCAAACACTGCATAAAGGGCCTTCTTTATTCACAGCTTAATAAAGCACCAGAAAACTCTCACAAACACTAAGTCCTACAGATGTGAGGAATGTGGGGGCCCACTCAGCCAGGCCTCTCATCTAGCTGGACACCAGAAAATCCATACTAGAAACTCTATGAATGTGCTACATGCCTTGAAATCTTCCACGGAAGGAAACATTTTGTCCAACATCGAAAAACTCATTTTGCAAAACTTGTCTTTTGAGTGTCAAGAATGCAAAAAGAGGGCTGGAGAGATGGCTCAGAGGTTAAGAGCACTGACTGCTCTTCCAGAGGTCCTGAGTTCAATTCCAGCAACCACATGGTGGCTCACAACCATCTGTGATGAGCTCTGGTGCCCTCTTCTGGCCAGCAAGCATACAGACGGACAGAACACTGTATACATAATAAATAAATCTTAAAAAAAGAATGCAAAAAGACTTTAATCAGAGGTCATCATCCATTGAGCAGCAGACTGTTCGTACAGGAGTGAAGCCATACAAGTGTAGCGAATGTGGCAAAGCTTCCAACCACTCCTCCACCCTGAAGATCCTCCAGAGGGTTCACAGTGGAGAGACTGCCTTACAAATGCGGGAAAACCTTCTGTCTGAGCACGCACCTTAATGAGCATCAGCGAACCCCTCAGGTTACAGGGGCTACCAGTGTCCAGACGTGTCAGCCGTCCTAACATCTGTTCGGCATCAGCGGAGCCATGCCGCAAACAGGCGCTTTGCCTGTGCTGCGAGCAAGGAGACCTTCAGCCACAGCCGACACCAGCGAGTGCCTGTATGAGCGCGCGCCGCGTGGCGAGCTCTTCGTCTGTGAGTCAGCTCTGACTTGCCACCTGAGCGTTCACACCAGAGAAAATACAGGCGGGAAGGTTTTAGGTCCGAACTCAAGGCATACTGAGAAACGCTTTAAGTGGAACAAATATGGAAAAGCCTTCAATCACAACAGTTACCCACGGCAGCATCAGAAGAGTCACAACATCCTGTGTAGGGCCTGCAGTCTGGGATGGTACGTGAGCCTGTAACTAGGCTGGAGATTTTAAAACACCTGCACACAGACAGAGACACGAGGTCACGGGTCATCCTTGACACAAGAATGCCAACTTTATTGTGCTCCAGGGAAGCTTATTAAAGAGTTCCTTCACTGATAACCATGCCCCAGCTTTTGGGATTTCCAGAATTCACTCCCTGCCATCAGGAACTCATGCAGGCTGCTCAGGGCACAGGAAAACAAGTTGTTTTGTTCAGAGCAGCTGCAAGCATAACAAATCGTTTACAGGAAATTCAGGGTCTGGGGGTCCACAGCCCCCAACAATCCTGTGAGTGTAACCAGTGTGGGAAAACCTATGACCAGAGTATGTGGCTCATTTGCCATCCGGGCATCCATGCTGGTGTGAAGCCAAAGGAACGCACTGAGCCTGAATCTCCATGCATAACGCCTCTGTCACTGAGCATCAGCCTCCCAAAGTGAGCACCCATTAAATGTAACAAATGCAACAGGATCTTTGATCACAGTGCCCAGCTTTTGAAACATCAGTTAATTCACACTGGAGAGAAACCCTTTACATGCCGTGAGTGTGGTAGAGCCTTTAAGCAGAGCAACTCCCTTGTTCAGCACCAGAGAATCCATATTGAAGAGAAGCACTTCGGGTGTAATGAGTGTGGGAACGCAGGTCGTCAGAGTTGCTGCCTTTCTAAGCATCAGAAGATTCTCTCCGGGGAGAAGCCCTTTAGATGTGGTGACTGTGGGAAATCCTTCAGCCAGAGCCCTGCCTTCCTCTTCACCGCAGAGTTCACCCTGGGGAGAAGCCATGCTCGTGTGGCGCACGTGGGAAAGCCTTTTCCCAGGGAGCAAATGAGAGGAAGCATGACAGGATTCACAGTGCGGTAAAGCCTTCTATCTGGGTGTGTGCGGTAAAGCCTTCTATCTGTGGTGTGTGCTGGGTGTGTGCGTTATATAAAGCCTTCTGTCTGGGTGTGTGCGGTAAAGCCTTCTATCTGTGGTGTGTGCTGGCTGTGTGCGGTAAAGCCTTCTGTCTGTGGTGTGTGCTGGGTGTGTGCGGTAAAGCCTTCTGTCTGGGTGTGTGTGGTAAAGCCTTCTATCTGTGGTGTGTGCTGGCTGTGTGCGGTAAAGCCTTCTATCTGTGGTGTGTGCGGTAAAGCCTTCTGTCTGGGTGTGTGCGGTAAAGCCTTCTATCTGTGGGGTGTGCGCTAAAGCCTTCTATCTGTGGTGTGTGCGGTAAAGCCTTCTGTCTGGGTGTGTGCGGTAAAGCCTTCTGTCTGTGGGGTGTGCGGTAAAGCCTTTGGCTTCAGCACTCATCCGTCAACACCAGAGAATTCACACCCAGGAGAACCACATTGTCACGATTGTCACAAAGCCTTTCCTAGCCTTTCTGCTCTTAGCAAACACCAGCAACTTCACTCTTGTAAAGTAGCAAGTAGTACTGCCCAGAGCCACTTGGTGACAGCAGAGTCCCCTACATTGGGAGGCATTCATATAAAGTCAGCCACTGAGACCAACACCTCGCAAAGGGCACCTCCCAATAAGTCCTAATAAAAATTGACAAGACAGAATGTACAAATTCATTTCACTTAGATAGGTGGTTCTCCACCCCCCCCCAATGCTGCAACCTTTCATACATCTTCTCATGTAAATATCTGTTTTCTGATGGTCTCAGGCAACCCCTGTGAAAGGGTCATTTGACCTCCAAGGGGGGTCACAACCCACAGATTGAAAACCCCTGATCTAGACAAAAACAGAAAAATTAAGATGTGTAATTGCTGGGTAGTGGTGGCACATGGGAGGTAGAGGTAAGGGGATCTCTGAGATCAAGACCAGCCTGGTCTACAAAACAAGTTTCAGGACAGCCAGGGCTACACGAGAAGCCCTGTCTCGAAAGAGCAACAACAAAAAGTTGTGTGATGTCAGGATTCAATGCTAGACTTTGGAGAGTGTCTGCCTGAATTGAATTCTAGTTCTGTCAGCCTTGTGAACGTCATTGTAGTTTCTCAATACTTCTGTTTGCTTACCTGTAAAATGGGCATAATATTCACATCCCTTAGGGCTGTGGTGAGGATTAAATAAATTTCAATACACTTTTTTAGATTTATTTATTATGTCTAAAGTGTTTTGCTTGCATGTATGCTTACACCAGAAGTTACCAGATCTCATTATACTCATTATAAATGGTTGTGAGACACCGTATGGTTGCTGGGAATTGAACTCAGGACCTCTGGAAGAGAAACCAGTGCTTTTAACCTCTGAGCATCTCTCCAGCCCCATTTTGGTTGGCCTTGAATTCGTGATCCCCCTGCCTCCACCTCCTTCAGCAAATCCTGTTTGTGTGCACCGCCATAACCAGCACAAATACACTTTCCAATTAAACATGAGAACTGGTGGTTGTGGTTGACGTTCCCTGCATCATTTATGGCTTTTAAAGCTTTCTAATAGTCCAGGTTTTGCTCAACTCCTTAATTTTTTAAAAAATACCTGGCCCTTTTCTTCTGCCGGCATCTCTATTTTGTTCTAGTTTTTTAAAATTAATTTATTTATTATGTATACAGCATTCTGCCTGCATGTATGCCTGCACACCAGAAAAGGGCACCAGATTTCATCATCGTTGGTTGTGAGCCACCATGTGGTTGCTGGGAATTGAACTCAAGACCTCTGGAAGAGCAGCCAGTGCTCTTAACCTCTGAGCCATCTCTCCAGCCCCTCTAGGTTCTTTTGAACATGTAATTTTTAACTTTCTAATTGCAAACTGCTAAAACTTTACTCATAATCTCCCAAACTCGGAACACAGAGGATCACATAGTCTCATACCACCTCTTTCCACAGTCGCTCTCCATTTGAATTATTACGTATAAAAGAGCCGAGTCCGTCATGAAATTAATGACTGCAAACATCTGGATTCATGAGTGATTTTCCAAACGTCAGGGCAGTCAGGAAACTGCCGGAGGTGCTGAGACAAAGCAGCACAGCAGTAAGACGTTGCTGGTAAGAACTGTGCGTGACAGTGTTTGCAGGAATGGGCCACTCCGCCCAGCAGGCATCTGCCAGGCCACAGCCAGGCACACTGGGAGGACTGCCGTCGCCCCCAGTGTCTCTGGGTGAGAAACACAGCCCCTGGTTACAGGGGTTTTCTCATCTGACAGGTGCCGCCTTTTTCTTCTTCTCCCTCTCCTCCTCCTTCTCCTCCTCCTCCTCTTCCCTCTTCTCCTCCGCCTCCTCCCACTTCTCCTCTTCCTTCTCCTCCCTCTTCTCCTCCTCCTTCTCCTCCCCCCTCCTTCTCCTCCTCCCTCCTCCCCTCCTCCTCCTCCCCCCTCCTCCTCCCCCTCCTCCTCTTCCTCCTCCTCCTCTTCTTCTTCTTCTCCTTGTCCTCGTCCTTCTCTTCCTCCTCCTCCTCCTCCCCTCCCTCTCCTTCTCCTCCTCCCTCTTCTCCTCCCCTCCTCCTCCTTCTCTTCTCTCCTCCTCCTCCTCCTCCTCCTCCTCCTCCTCCTCCTCCTCCTCTTCCTCTTCTTCTTCTTCTTCTTCTTCTTCTTCTTCTTCTTCTTCTTCTTCTTCTTCTTCTTCTTCTTCTTCTTTTTAAAGACTTTCCCCTCCTTGGAGTCCTCTGACTAGGACAATTTGTCATGGGAACCTGGCTTACCTTGAGCATTTTTTTTTTTCCAAACAAATGTTTAACTTCCTCCAGACTGTAGACAGAGTCTAGGTAGCCAGGCGGTGGTGGTGGTGCACTCCTTTAGTCCCAGGGTTCGAGAGGCGAGTCTCTTGAGTTCAAGGCCAGTCTGGTCACAGAGTCAATTCCAGGACAGCCAGAGCTACACAGAGAAACCAAACCAACAAAAAAACAAAGAGTATAGGCAGAAAGTCTGAAGGCAACAGTACACACTGGTGGGTGCAGTTGCTGAGGGCAGTCAGACTCATGTGTACACGCCCAATGACGGGCACGCATGCGCACAGGTCTAAAAACAGTCTAAAGAAGTGCTCAGTGAGAGATAGAGACAGGAAGTCTATGCAAGTTGTTGGCCGGTGGGAGGGGACGGATGGACTGGCTTTTCTGACTGAAGTTTTGATCTACATGTTGGCCCTCCCACTCACCCTAGCTCCACATTTTGATCAGATGCTGGCCAGGCAGAGTCCCCACTGTCAGACGGGGAAAAGTTGCAGCTGGAGAGAGACAAAGCGAGGTCAGAAGTGCTGTAGACTCGTGGTACAGAGGAAAGAAAGGGGGGTGGGCTGTTCTGGCTACTCAGCCATAGAACAGTTCCCCACAGTGCTGTGGCTGGAAGACCAGAGCTAAGGTTGGGAGATCTCGGGATCTGAGAGGATGTTCCCCAGTTCCTAGGTGGCACCTTGTCAGTGTTCTGCTTTGCATAGATCCCTGGGAGAATCAGGGATGACCTTTGGCTTAGCAGTAGCCCGGCAGCCAGCTTCTGGTAAACCGACTGCCTTTGTTTTGCACAATTTACACCTCTTAGCAAGTCAGTTTCCACATATCAAAACCTTTTATCTGGAGTCGTTTGAAGGAACCAAATGCCTGAGCAATTCCCAGTCACGAAAACTCATGGTTTGCCCAGTCATCTCATAACCAAGTTTTGCAAAGGCTCTGAACCCTTCAGGAAGCACTCAGATGAGAATCAAACACATAAACAAAAGGAAGCATAACAGAAGACAGTTCAAGGCCCAGGTGCTGCACGGAGTTCAAGCCAGGTGCGCCCTCTGCCTGATCGCTGCTACTGCACCACCTCCCAGGGCGGGCTGGAAGTTCCCGAGACTCCCCACCTCTTCACTCACGGGGGTGTTAGGTTTCTAAATAGGAACTTGAGGAGCGCATTCAAGTCATGGCTAGTATGGAAAGGGTGAGTGGAATGAGTGTTGGGGAGAGGCCGGGTGAGGGGGGACTGAGAGGCTCAGATTTAGGTGATGTGGGCAGAGAACAGTGGGAAAGAGTACAAATGGGATGCATTTGGAGGGGTGTTTGGGTGAGATGCTTCCTGTGTTTCTAAGCTGCTAGGACATAAACCTAGAATAGTGGGTGACCTTGCCGTCATGAAGGATAATTCTGTCTCCAACACGAACCTGTAGGACCAGAGATGGCTGGCTCCGTTCCCAACACCTACATTAGGTGGCTCACAACCACCTGGAACTTCCAGTTTCAGGGACTGGAAACCCTTTTCTGACCTCCATAAGCACCTGCAACCCCCCCCCCCCCACATAGATTAAAAAATAGACCTAACCAAAACTGAGGTACTACGGCAAGAGCAGAACACTGACAGAAACACCTGCACCACCTGCTCCTGAAGGTGACCCTTTCACTATATTAGCTAATAATTCCTTCTCTGGAAGAAGCACATGGTTCTTGGTTGATAGGAATCTCTAATAAACCATTGGTAAAATAGGATGTAGTGACACACACCTGCAATGCCCCAAGCACCTTGGTGGCAGAGGCAGGAGAGTTGAAAGTTCAAGGTCAGGACTGAGAGATGACTGGGTGTAGTGCTTGCCTTGGAAACACGAGGATCCTGGAATCTGACTTTGAGGACTATCCCCCAAAGAAGAGACCAAGGCAGAAAGGATGTTCATTCCGTTCTAACGGGAATTCTGCAAGAAATGTGTAGCATCCAGAGCGCAGAGGCAGAGAGAAGCCTAGCAAGGAGAGAGCGTGTGCGAAGGCGGGAGTGTGGCCAGAGTGTTCCCTCAGCAGGGTTACCGCAAAGTAAAGCTACCCTGTTCAGAAGACACGGGAGCACTGTAACATGGGAGGAGGGCAGGTCATCGTCCTGGAAGTGAGGAAGTGGCTTTCCTACTTTCCACTTGTGCTTCCTGACAAACAGGCGTTCAGAATACACACACTCAAGAGAAACGACTGAATTTCTGAGCTAGGCAGATAAAAGGAATTGGTATCTTCATATTTCTGGGCATGTTCCAAATTATCCTTTATAATAAGCATACATTACTTGACCAAAAAATTGTATGCATACATAAAGATGTCCAACATCATTGACAAAAAACCCCAGGAAGCCATTTCCCCTTTTTGGATGGGAGCCTGGCTCCAGCTGTCCCAGAAGAGCAGTGAAGGAAGGAATCAGCAATGACCCTGCCCGATGGCCACAGATCTCCATAGTTACTGCTCTGCTCAAGACCGTGGGTGTTTTGGCAAAAGGGAACCAACCAGAGTTTTCCTTGAGATGTACATCTGTGGTTGATAGGTAAAACATGTTCAAGTAGGTGGTAACCATGCTAACTGCCGCTCGGAGAGGCCCGTCGCATGAAGCTAGAGAGGAGAGCCAACCAGCGCCATTTGAACTTTAGCTTTATCATGTCCCATGACTGCAGCACTTCCCAGTATTGTGAAGTTTTTATAAAAAAAATCTAAATTCTCACCGGGCAGTGGTGAGGCACACCTTTAATCCCAGCCCTCGGGATTAGGGGCAGGTGGATCTCTGTGAGTGAGTGCCAGGATAGGCTCCAAAGCTACATAGAGAAATCCTGTTTCAAAATCTAAATTCTCAGGGCTAGAGAGATGGCTCAGCAGTCAGGAGCACGCGCTTACTGCTCTTGCAGAGGACCTGAGTTCAGACCCCAGCACCCATATTGGGTGGCTCACAACTAGCTGGAACTCCAGTTCCAGGGAATCTGGTGCCCTCTTCTGGTTTTCTCAGGTGCCCAGCGCTAATGGGCACATGCCCATTTATAGACACACACATACATATACTAATAAAAATTAAAGTCTTTTTAAAGAATAAAACTGGCTTAAGCTATTTTGATTCTTTATGCAAGAGTCCTCACAGATCCATTATGGAAACAACAGTGATCATTATTGCTGAGTGAGTACTTAGCATGCATTAAATGTCACCCGTCGGGTGCTCAGCGTCGCATGATTCGGTCAGTCCAAGATGAAACGTTTCAGCCTGTATGGCAGCAGGAAGGCCCAGCCTCTGGTGAACTGAACTGAACAGCCATACAAAGGCATACTTATTGATTGTTACACAAAGTTGTTTTTGGATAAACAAGTTCCTCATACCAAAGTCTCTGACCTATAAGTTTTTCTGAAGGAAAGCATCATACCCACGCCACTGTTAGCAGTGCCCAGTAATCCAAGAGCCTCAGGTGTGCCAGGAGAGTCTGGTGACCAAAGTCCCGTGAAGCTGCATCAGAGAAACAACTCTATACATCACAGAAAACAATCACTGGATTCCACCAAGATTTCTCCAAGGTTAAAGGACTTCTAGAAAACAACTATTCTGTTCTAATGTTCCCTTTGATGCAGTGACTCTGCTAGATTCCCACAACACTCCCCGCATACTATTCTAATCTTGTTCTGTGTAGTCAGCGACTTACTTACCAAATCGTCACCTGATTGCCAATGCGCTGCTGGAACCAGAGACACAGGGCAGGGAGGTCAACAGCACAAAAAGTGGCTTGGCATGGAGAGGGCCCAGGGC
The DNA here is from genome assembly GCF_982192425.1 of Myodes glareolus. Classification (NCBI taxonomy): domain Eukaryota; kingdom Metazoa; phylum Chordata; class Mammalia; order Rodentia; family Cricetidae; genus Myodes; species Myodes glareolus. The sequence continues at coordinate 49,613,490 of NC_142049.1, forward strand.
AAGATTTCTTCAGAGAGAGCATGGAGGCCACAAGGACCAGCGGTGAGGAGGGCCAGTGAGATGGCCCATAGGGTAGTCATTAGCTACCATGCCTGACAATCTGAGCTCAATCCCTGGGGTCCACATGATAGAACAGACTCTCAACAGTTGTCTTCTGACTGCACACACACACACACACACACACACACACGCACACATACACACACATACACACACATACACATACACACACATACACACACATATACACACACATACACACACCTGCGCATGCGTACAAACAAACTCAGATAAATGTAATTAAAATAAATTGATGTGGGATTCCCCTCTGTATGCTATGAATAAGTTTTATTATTATTGGTTAATAAAGAAGCAGCCTGGACCTATGGCAGGGTAGAATATAGCTAGGCAAGAAAACCAAATGCAGGGAGAAAGAAGACAGAGTCAGACAGACGCCACATAGCTGCCCAAGAAGTAAGATGTGAGGTAACAAACCAAGATATTTTTGGTAAAATATAAAATAATAGAAATGGGTTAATTTAAGATAGAAGGGCTAGCAAGGAATATGCCTGAGCCATTGACCAAATAATGTTGTAATTAATACAGTTTTTGTGTGATTATTCAGGTCTGGGTGGCCATGAAATGAAATTGCAGTCTCCATTTATAATGAATATTTACAGTAAAGGACCAGTCAACTTTTAAAAAGAAAGCAAAGGAAGACAGGCCAGGCAGGAGGACAGCAAGCTTGCACAGAAAGCCTGGAACATAGGAACATCCGTAGAAGACAAGGAGTCCCATGGTTGGAAGTTCAGGGGAGGGGCATAGTGGTACATGCCTGTAATCCTTGCCATGAAAGGCTGAGACAGGTAGCTCAAGGGTTGGAGGCCAGCCAGGGCTACAGAGCAAAACACTATCTCAAAACACACATAGAAAAGAAGGTGAATTAGCCAGGGCTCACCCAGTGCCAGGGCTCCATCCAGCCCCACTCCTCCACGATGAAGTTACAGGGGAATCTCTGTCAGTCAATGAACTTTAAGAGGTGGGACCAAATTAGGGCGTTATCTTTCGGATGCCAGGAGAAAAAAGCCAGGTGGCCCAGGGTTAGCGCTCTCTCTCTCTCTCTCTCTCTCTCTCTCTCTCTCTCTCTCTCTCTCTCTCTCTCTCTCTGTTTCCCGCACTACATAGCTGAGTTTGGACTTCTCGTTCCTGTTTCATGAGTTTGCTATTTATAATAATATAATATAATATAATATAATATAATATAGTATATATTTGGTCTATCTTGTAGTTAGCCTGGTATTTTCTGGACCCGAGATACTTCAACAATGAAGTCCGTCCACCACCACACCCTTGAGGCTACGTGAAGGAGGACAGGACAGAACCAGTGTCTCACTGGCACTTCAGGAAAGGACCCTTCCCATGTGTGGCTTTCCTGCCCTCTGTTGGAAGGCCTGAAGAATGTACGAATTTTTTTCTTGTCTTTTTTTTTTTTTTTTTTTTTTTTTGAGACAGAGTTTCATTATATAGCCTTGGCTGGCCAAACTCAAAATAATCCACCTCCCTCTGCCTCTGCCTCTGCGCACTGGGATTAAAGGTGTGCGCCACCACACCCGGTTCCACTGCTTCTTGGTACCTATTTACTGCCTGAAAACAATCACAATAAATACATGGAAGGGTAAGATGCTAACCCCACGCTAGCTGAGCTTGTGCAGCATGTAATCCTCCACATGTGCACAGGGCAAGCGCTGTGTGCAAGATACACGAGGAAGTCCGGCCCTCTCCTGGACCCAGTCTCCAAGGCATCCCTAGAACCTGACCCAGGGATGAGACTCAGGAGCGAACACAAGCGTCCTATCCCCACTTACTGAATGACCTGAAGTCTGAGGTCTCTCCCCTCCCGACTCCCCACAATCCCCATTACTATGGCCCTTCCCTACGTGGGAAAGGATAACAGAATGCCAGATCATACATGGAGAAGGGCAGTATTCATGGAGGTCACAGGGTCACCTAAGGCAAGAGGGTCCAAATTCCTCTATTGGTTCTAAAACTCTGGCCTGGTGGTCAAGGGCTAGTGTGTGTTCCAGGCTGGTTACAGGGCGTGTTGGTGCACACCTTTAATTCCAGCACTCGGGAGGCAGAGGCAGTTGGATCTCTGATTATGAGGCCAGCTTGGTCTACATAATTCCAGGACATCCAGGAGCTGTTAGACAGAGAAACCCTGTCTTGAAAAACAAAAATCAAACAAAAACAAAATGAAGATTACTTTGAATTTCTGATCCTTCTCTCCCCACGTTCCAAGTTTGCACCTCCACACCCTGTTTACACGGTGCTGGGGATAAAAGTCAGCGTTGTGCGTGCTGTGCGTGCTGTGCGTGCTGTGCGTGCTGTGCGTGCTGTGCGTGCTGTGCGTGCTGTGCGTGCTGTGCGTGCTGTGCGTGCTGTGCGTGCTGTGCGTGCTGTGCGTGCTGTGCGTGCTGTGCGTGCTGTGCGTGCTGTGCGTGCTGTGCGTGCTGTGCGTGCTGTGCGTGCTGTGCGTGCTGTGCGTGCTGTGCGTGCTGTGCGTGCTGTGCGTGCTGTGCGTGCTGTGCGTGCTGTGCGTGCTGTGCGTGCTGTGCGTGCTGTGCGTGCTGTGCGTGCTGTGCGTGCTGTGCGTGCTGTGCGTGCTGTGCGTGCTGTGCGTGCTGTGCGTGCACCCTGCTATCTGAGGTACAGCCCAGACCCTTGGTCTGTACAGCTTCTGGGAGTGGAGCTCAGCTGCTCAAGCTTGCAAGGTGAGAACGTTAGTGACTGGGCTGTTCTTTCCCTGCCTGACCTTGAACTTCTGATCCTTTTCTGGCCACCTCCCACGTACTGGGACCCAGCTGAGCACCAGAACTCACAGGTTATTCCAAGCTCGGGATGGCATCCAGGGCTTTGTGCTTAGGAGGTGAACACCATCAACAATAGATTTTGTTGGGACAGCTGTATGGCTGTCTGGTGCCTTTCTTCTTCCTTCCTTCTGCCTTCTCTCTCTCTTCTCTCTCTTCTCTCCTCTCTCTCTCTAGCATTCTTGCTCTTGCTCTTTCTTCTTTCCACAATCTTCCCACTGACATCTTGCCATTCCTCTCACTTCGTGGGAATTTCCTGGGGACATGAAGAATGGATAATTAAATTATACTGAAATTATAATGGGATGAGGACTTCTGGGGAATCATGGCCTGGGATGGGGAGACAGACGTTTATTAAAGAATTACAACATGGCAATTATCACAGCTTCAGTTCTGGCATCAGGGGGGTTCCTGTGGGAACCAGGGAGGCAGCTGCTACCTCCCACTGGGCTGAGTGGGAGTGGGAAAAAGACAACTTTGAGAGAATCTAAGGTGTTTCACAACCTGGCAAGGCAGACTTATGCAGGGGAACTGCTGTGAGCTGGAGGCCAGTCTGAGCTACACAGTGTGTTTGAGGCTAACCTGGGCTGCACAGTGAGCTCCAGGCTAGTCTGTGCTAAAAAAGCAAGCTCCAGATCAGCCTGGCTACAGGGGCTGGAGAGCAGGCTAAAGGGAGAGGCTACTGTGCCGCTCTTGTGGTAGGCTCAAGGTCAAATCCCAGCACACACTGGGCAGTTCACAGCCACCCACGACTTCAGTTTGATGGAGTCTGATGATGCTCACCTGTGCACCCGTGTGTGCATGCATACATGCACAGACACAGACAGACAGACAGACAGACAGACAGACACACACACACACACACACAATTTTTAAATATTTTTTTAAAATGTGTAAAGAAAACCAGAGGGCTGGTGAAGTGGCTTAGTGGGTAGAGGTGCTTGCGGTCAAGCTTGATAACTGGAGTTCCATCCCTGGTCCCCAAAGTGAAAAGAAAGAACTGATGTCCTGAGTTGTCCTCTGAGCCTCCTCACACACCACAGCATGGGCACCCCTACCTGAAATAAGTAAATGCAGAAACGAAGAGAAGAGTTGGCGCTTTCTAGCAAAGCCAGTGTTCAAAGTCTGAAGTTGGTAGGGGCCAGGCAAATGAGTGGCTAAGACAATGTGTGAACTGCTAATATCCCACTTCCTGATGGTAGCAGGCTCTTCTGTATGAGGGCTGTCTTGAGTTGGGTGAGCAGACAGGAGTTTTCAGGTTCTCACATCTCCCTACAGCGAACTGTCGAGATAATGAATAGTCATGGAAAGGGGGTAGTTTATAAAGGATGAGATGCAGAGAATCCTGGATGTGTTGTGGAATATTATTATAATTAGACTAAGATGTGTTACATTTGTTTATGCTACAGAATATTACTTAACTGTGTAAAGGTATTTGTTTATGCTTTTGTTTATGTTGTGGGAACTCCTTCAGCAACAGCCTTTAAGATACCGGCCCACTTTGGGCATGATCTCATGTACTGTGAGTGCAGATTTTTCTGCTGGATTTGGTCCCAGTTCCCAGTGCATGCCAAACATTATGGATTGCTACCCTTACTGTGAGTTTATTCCCAAATAAAAAACTTTGTTATACTCCATTCCAGGAATGTGTGGAACTCTTTGGTACAACTGCATGTTTGTGCTGCATTTGTTACACTTTCCCTGCCTAAGGCACCTGATTGATCTAATAAAGAGCTGAACAGCCAATAGCTAGGCAGAGAAAGGATAGGTATGGCTGGTGGGCAGAGAGAATAAATAGAAGGACAAATCTAGACTCAGAACAAAACGAGGGTGGGCAGTGGGAGTGCTCACCTTTAATCCCACAGATCTCTGTGAGTTCAAGGCCAGCAGAGAGAGTCCCAGGACAAGCAGCCAGGCAGATGCCAGACAGACAGACAGAGAAACAAAGTGAAAAATACAGAAAGAAAGTAAAAAGCCCAAAGGAAAGGGTAGAGACAGAGGTTAAGTTAAAGGAGGCATCCAGAAACAAGTCCAGAAACAAGTCCGGAAACAAGCTGGCATTCAAAACTAAAAAGTCCCTGTGTCATGATCTGGGAGCTGGTTGGTGACCCAAAAGAAAATCCTGGCACACGGCAGACTGTCATATCTTGTATATGGCTAGGCTCCAAGAGGTCAAGAAGGGAAGAAAAATCAAAATGCTGAAAAGCAAGGTCCCCAGTGACCTTGATGGATCATAAACATGGTGCACACCTCCCCTGACCTCACACAATGTTGTGCTTAATGAAGCATGCCCTCTGGGTTGAAGAAATAATAAAGATTTTGTTATTTTTGTTTTTCTTTTTAAAAGAGATTTATTTATTTATTTATTATGTATACAATGTTCTGCCTGCATGTGTGCCTGCAGGCCAGAAGTTGGCACCAGATCTTATTATAGGTGGTTGTGAGCTGTTGGATCCCAGGCCTTCCCCGGCTCCTCGAGGTGCTATGCAGGACTGTTTACCCAACCAGTCTAGCTTTCTGTCATCTTCTCTGCTCGCTCCACTGGCTAGGGGAATTAGCATAGAGAGCCTTATCCTCTATTGGCATGGTAATTCCACCTGCAAAGAAGGGTTCTTGCAGTGGCGCCTGCCCTGTCTGTCACTGCAGCTAGCTCGCCACCCCCTGCCTGGAAACTCCTGCCACTCGGTGCCAGGTGCCCAACACCTTGATCTCACTCCCGGATGGGAGGGGATTCTCGTCCTTTGGCCCCCAAGTATTTAAACCTGGAATTTCGCTGAATAAAGTTGACATTTACCTTTTGGGCAAATGATCCAGGTTTCTCTCTCTCTCTCTCTCTCTGTGTGTGTGTGTGTGTGTGTGTGTGTGTGTGTTTAACTCCTAGGACATTGTTCCAAGCTCACGGTTCGATACGGGAGGTGCGCACTCGTATGGGGGGGGGGGAAGGGGCTCGCAGAATTGGGTGGAACAGTGAGCCACCATGTTGTTCTTCCAATCAGTGCTCTTAACCACTGAGCCATCTATCCAGCCCTTATTTTTGTTTTTAAAGACAGGATATCTCTGTGTAGCCTTAGCTGTCCTGGAATTTGCTCTGTAGACCAGACTGGCCTTGAACTCGCTGAGATCGGCCCACTTCTGCCTCCTGAGTGCTGGAATTAAAGATGTACACTGCTGCCTGTGGCTGCCACCCACCCCATGGCTTTGCTTTTTAAAGCTGCAGCTGCTGCTCACAAGCTAATCTCTAGAGTTTGCTGCTTCACTCTTTCCTACCGTGCTTCCCTTCTGTGGCTTTTTTCTCTGTGTTCTAAGGACTTCCATAGTAACTCGTTCAAATCCCAGAGTCTGAGAATGGTGGGTTTGTTTTTGATTTTTGTATCCCATGCATAAAGAGTAAACAGGCTAAGGAGAACTACAGACAGAGTCAGAGGTTTTTGTCCTAACCACCTGGTCTCAAATAAATACACAAAAGCTTATACTAATTACAAAATATTTGGCCAATGGTTCAGGCTTATTACTAACTAGCTCTTATATTTATATTGACCTATTTTTATTAACCTATGTATTGCCATGTGGCTTGTGGTTTTACCAGTCCTCTAGCATCTTGTTCCTTGGGTGGTTCACTGGTGTGTGCTCCAACTTTGCCTTTCTTCATCCGAGTCCTCAGTTTGGCTGTCCTGCCTAACTTTATCCAGCCTTGCTATAGGCCAAACAGCTTTATTGTGAACCAATACGTATTCACAGTGTTCGGGATTATCCCACAGCAGAGAACAGCCCAGCGGCTCCTGGTCTTGAACTGCTCCATTTTCAGCACAGTTGGCACAACACAGTGCTGGTTTGTTTCTAGAAGCCAATAATTTCCACCCGCCAGCACAGGAGGCACGAAGCGATCATTAATATATGACAATTAAAAACAAATCACGTCACACCTTTAATCTTAGCACTTGGGAGACGGAGGCAGGCAGATCTGTTCTGGGAGATGTGCAGTGTTCTGCAGCTGGTTGGCTTCTGGAGTGTTAGCACCTTGCTTTGATCTGCCTTTTGTGACTGTTACCTTTCTGTCCGCTATCTACTTTCTGAAGTATGTAAATTTTATCTGAGAGTTTCCAAGGGGTTCAAAGACTATTCAAAACCTGGTTACAAGAAGGCTCAGCAAACTGAAACATCCTGTGACTTTGGAATTTCTCATTGGCATTGTCTCTTCGGGGAGCTTAGATGAGAAGTTTTGGTAAATGGAAACCGACTTGCTAAAGGTGTGAACTTATAAAAACCCGTGTCACTACAGGACCAGTTGCGTGAGCCAGGAACTAAGCTGGAGACTTAAAAACTCATAGACAGAGACACACAGAGACAGAGAGACAAGGGGACACGGGTCATCCTTGATACAAGAATGCCAAATGCCAAACTTTATTGTGCTCAGGGGCAGCTTATGTAGGGATCCTTAGTCATGCCCAGCTCTCGGGATCTTTCAGCTGCAGGCCCACCAGTCTGCCATCAAGGTCTCGTGCTCAGAGCAGCTGCAGGTAAAGAAAGTCAAGGGGCCAGGGATCTGCAGCTCCCAACAGCTCCCCATTTTCTCTATAATTAGACCAGGCCTGTCTTGGGTTGCAGAAGCAAATATTCACATCCCTACCCATCATAAAATATGCAAGGCTCCTGTCTCACCCGTGTCTGGCTCACTGGTCTATCTGTAGCCTGCTAACCCATACTGCTCTTGGAGGAAGCCCACTTTCTCAGGCAAATAGCGATTTACATCACTGCTGCTGCAGCTGATGCCTGTTGTAGAGGCAGAGCTACAGAAATTCCTAGCTGTTTAGTGCACCCTCTCTGCCAGGCAAGATCGGCTTCACTGAGTTCCCCTTTCTAATTGCATGGCCGGTAAGGTTCCCAGGGTTACCTATTCACTTTTTGAGCTTTCGCTGCAGTTGTGGTCCATGCCAGAAGCCTGACCCACGTGGCGGAAGACAGGCTTTCGCTGAGGTGAAAATTGTGTGGCCAGGGACGCCTGCTATTCAGTTTTCACTGCCTCGTTTTTTGGCTCAAGGTTTGTTTCAGTTCTGCTACACCAACCTCACCCATTTTCAAGCATATTTTACAGATCACTCCTGCTGCCTGGGCCAAGACCAACTCACAAAGCGCTCTCCAGACAACACCAACACTTGCACCAGCTCCTGGGACTTCAACATTGGTACCAACTCTTCTGGATCAAGGACACCTGCCAACTAAAATCTGGTTTTATCTGCTATTGTGTCCCATTTCACAGGGCTAATAATAACATTTTTCCCTCCTAGCCGCCTGCCTTCTCATCTCCCTCAAAAAGCAGCTGCCTAAGGACTCCAGGATGACAGCAAACTGGATGCTGCTCCATCCACTCCTCTCGCTGAGCATGAGGGCACCAACTCTCAGTTCTCCCCTCTCCCACGTCGCCCCATGCCTGCAGGAAGTAGCCAGACTTGAGCCAATGCCCCTTTATCCAAAGAGATCCTAAAATGTTGGTCATAAATACACCTCAGCTCCTTGTCACATTCCTATATCCAAAGAGCCTGGAATGTAATATTAAGTTGAGGACATAACCCCAGTCCCTGGCAGTCATCCTTGGGGCACCGATGGAGCAGAAAGCTCCATCTCAGGCCCCCTCTCCCTGGGAGTTGCCTTAGGCCGTGACTCCACTTCTGGGAAAGCCCACCCGCTGACCCCTCCCCAGGAACACGTGATTTCAGGTTTTGTGTGTGCTCTCCCTCTCCCCCCCTCCCTCCCCATGCTCCTGGCCACCCAAGATCACTGCATTTATTAAATGAGGACATTTTTGATTTGGTCTAATCTGGTTTAGTTGGAGTTATTTTGCATTGGCAGAGAGGCTCTTCTCAAGATTTTTCCTAACAAAAGTCTGTCTTGAAAAACCAAAACCAAACCAACCAGGCAAAAACAAAACAAGAAAAAAAACCCAAAAAACAAAAATGGTGGTGGGAGGCTGGAGAGATGACTCAGTAATTGGCCATTTTTCCAAAGGATCAGGGTTCAATTTCCAGCACCCACATGGCAGTTCACAACTGTCTGTAACTCTAGTTCCAGTGGACCTGGTGTACAGACATACAAGCAGGCAAAATCCCAATGTACCTAAAATATATAGATAATTTTTAAAAAAAATTCAGTAAAAAGAAATAAGCAAACAAACAAGCCAAGAAAAAAAGCAAAATGAAACAAAACAAAAAACAGCGAAACCAAACCAAAAAAATCCCAAAAATCCCCCCCAGCAAATCACATTATAACTACATTGGGTAGAGTGCTTGCCTGGCACACATAAAATTCTGGGTTTAATCCCCAGTGCCAGATAAATGGGTTGTAGGATGTATGTCTGTTACTTGGGAGATGGAAAAGGTGGATCAGGAATTCAAGACCATCTTCTGCTACATACTGAGTTCGAGGTTAGCCTAGACTACATAAAACTCTGTCTCATGAAAGTTCTTACTAACCCAGAGCCTGAGATGTTGCCAAACTCCTGGAGTAGCTCAAGGCTGTAGCAGGTGACAGCCAGTCGAGTGGAGAAGGCCTGACATTGGTTCCCGCTTCCTTGCCCCACCAGCTGCCAAGGAAACCAAGGAACCCATCACCAGCCATAGTCCCACGACGAAGTGCGCCTGTGCGGGTTGCAGAAAGGAACTACGATTCCCAGAATTCATTGAGTCGAAGCCCAAGGTCCGGTCTAAACTCTCCGGTGGGAGTGTACAGGACTCTATAATGACAACAAGCCGGACTAAAAGCTTTGACAAACGGAAAATTGATGTTGATACACACCTTTTTTCAGGCCTTTACAAAAACTGCTTGGGGTAACGGACTCCAAGGTCACAGACACTGGCATAAGAGAAGAGACTTTGGATAATGGAATTTTCTGCGCCAAGAGGACGCTAACTGTGAACTCTACCTTCCTCAATTCCTTTTGCCTGCTTTTTCTTCTCTCCTTCTACGTCTGCCTCCCTCCCATCTTGTTTTTCCTTTTGTATGTCCGTCTTCCTTTTCCCATTTTTATTTCTTTAAAATTATTTTATTCTTTCTGCTGCTTAGCTCTTTTCTCCACGTGTACAGTTCAGAATCCCATTAAGGGGATGGCGCCAGCCACAGCGGGCAATTCTTCACACCTCAGTTTATGAACTCAAAATAGCACCCGTCATATGCATGCCCAAAGGCCCAGCTTCCATGTGATTCTAGATTCTGTCAAGTTGATGACACTAACCGTCACACCCTGTCTTAAAAAAAAAAAAAAAAAGACACTCCCTCTCCCCCCACCAAAAAAAGGTAAACCGAGCTGGGGATGCACCTCGGGGTGGAATGCCTGCCTAGCACACTAGGCAGGATGTCCAATGCCCAGTACCTCCCAGAGCATCAATTGAACCAAAGGTCCGAGTGTCCACATGGAATGGGCAGACACTAAGGATTGTCATCGATTTTATTAAATGTATTTTCCTTTTATTTTATTTTCCAAAGTCACTGGCCTACTTGAGCAGCAATTTTCGGTTTCGTCTGTATGTACAAGCCCTGGACAGACAGAAGGAAAAGGAGGAGGTTAAAATGGGCCATGTGGATGCGCCTGTGATCATGGCACTTGGGAGGCTGAGACAAGGGGACTGTCCTGAGAACCAGGCTAGCCTTGGGTACAGTGAGACCATATCTCAAAAAACCTAAAACCTGAGGATGCGCATTGGCCCAGAAGGTAAAGCAAGCGGTCACTAAGTCTGCCAATCTGAATTTGATTCCCAGGACCCACATGACTGACAATGAGAACAGATTCTAGAGAGTTGTCCTCTGACGTCCACATGCCTGTCCTGGCATGCATGTGTGTCTACAACAGACAGACAGACAGATAGACAGACACACAAAACGCTTGGGAGGTAGATTAGTTAGCTAGCTAGATGGCAGGATGGAACTGGAAACACACACCAGGGGCTCCACCAGAATCTTTGCTAGTTTCTGGTCAGGACTGGGAGAATGTGGAACCACGGGAACCAGGAGTAAGGACGGACAGGATGGACAGAAGGAGACATAACCAAAGGACAGATCAGAGTACCATGATTCAACAGCATCCCGCCAAGCTGTCTTCCACTTCTCAATACCCAGCTCTTGCCCAAGTGGCCTTATTTGGGAAACAGTCTTTACAGGCATAATTAAGACAAGCTGACATCATCCCGAGTTTAAGTTGGGGCTGTATCCAAACACTGGTATCATTATACGAGAAAGGTAACCCTCACTGTGTCTCAGGGAGAAAACAGAAAGCCTACCTGATGGATAGAAACTTAGATGTCACTGGTTGGGACCCAAATGACATGAGGCTGGCGATGGGACTCGGTGGGTGAAGTGCTTCTGAGCACATGAAAGCCTGGAGTCGACCTCCAGCACCAACTAAGTGAGGCATGGTACTAAACTAGAGAGCTGGGGGCAGGTCATTCTCAGCTACGCTGTGATTTTAAGACTAGCCTGGGCTACATGAGACCCTGCCCCCAAGATCCAAACAGAACAAAACAGAGAGTAAGATGAAAGCCTGGCGTCATTCAGTTTTCCTTCATCTCCCTTGCTTCCCTGCGTACCTGTCCACATAGGTCTAATCTCAGGGATTATCTCCCTAGAACCTGCTCAGACCCTGTCTCTCCCACTTACACACTGGAGACACAAGGGCTGGGGAGATGGTTCAGTGGTTAAGAGCGCTGACTGCTCTTCCAGAGAACCTGAGTTCAATTCCCAGCACCCACCTAGCAGTTCACAAATTGAAGACACAAATCTACTGCCAGCTGTTTACTGTCCCATCCCAGCGCATCCCAGAGGTCTCTCCAGTCAGGTTCTGAGCCTTTGGTCTCCTAGTGTCCCATCCCAGCCCATCCCAGAGGTCTCTCCAGTCAGGTTCTCCTTGGATAACAGGAATGTGTCAGGGAGGTGGCTCACTTCTCTTCCAGGTCTGTCTGGTCTACAGAGCAAATTCCAGGGCAGCCTCATTTACATAGAGAGATATTGTCTTAAAAAATTTAACAGATGGGTACTTCGGTGACAATGCTGATGAAGAATATTTGGTCACAATCCAGCTGGGACAAGCTGTGACTTTGAGCAGTATGTTCACTTCTTTTTAAAATTTTTTTTCAGACAAAGTCTCACTATGTATTTCTAGCTGTCCTGGAACTCACTCTGTAGACCAGGCTGGCAAACTCACAGAGATCCTCCTGCCTCTGCCTCCCGCGTGCTGGGACTAAAGGTCTGCACCATCACTGCCCAGCTCCATCCTCCTTTAATGGAAGAAGGGACTCATAAAGAGAGGAAATGAAACTGGAGAACATCAGTCGCTTGTGACTTAGGGGTGAGGGATCTAGAAAGTGAGGGACACAGGGAGAAAGGTGGGAAGAGAGAAAATACGGGAACGAGAGGGACAGAGGAGCTGAGGTGATGGTCCAGGGGTTCAAGGTGCTTACTGCTCTCACAGAGCACCCACGTTTGGGTCTCAGTGCCTACACGGTAGCTCATGGCTACCTCAGCTCTGGCTAACAGGAACCCTATGACACCTGCTGGTCTCCATGGGCTCCCCATACACACACAAATATATATGCATAATTAAAAATAATATCCCGCTGGTAGTAGTGACGCACGCCTTTAATCCTGACACTCAGGAGGCAGAGGCAGGTGGACCTGTTCGAGGTCTACAAAGCCAGTCTCAGGCTAGCTAAGGCTACACAGAGAAACCCTGTCTTGACAAAACAGTAAGAAAAAAAAGTCTTAAAAAAGAGGGTGAGAGGAGGAAAGAGAAGAAAAAAAGTGGGCAGGTGGTGTGGGAAGTCCTTTTGTATATGTGTTGCTTTTATTGGTTAATGAATAAAGAAGCTGCTTGGGCCTATGACAGTGCAGAATAGAGCAAGGTGGGAATTCCAAGCAGAGATAGAGGAAAAAGAAGGCGGAGTCAGGGAGACACCATGTGGCTGCTGAAAGAGACAGACAATGGACAGAAACTTGCAGGTACGCCACAGCCACATGGTGATACACAGCTTAAAAGAAACGGGTTAATTTGGCTGGGCAGTGGTGGCGCACGCCTTTAATCCCAGCACTCGGGAGGCAGGGGCAAACGGATCTCTGTGAGTTTGAGGCCAGCCTGGTCTACAAGAGCTAGTTCCAGGACAGGCTCCAAAAGCTACAGAGAAACCCTGTCTTGAAAAACAAAAACAAAAACAAAAAGTTAATTTAATATGTAAAAATTAGTTAATAAGAAGCTTGAGTTAATAAGTCAAGCAGTGTTATTAATTTCATGTGTTAATATAATTATTATATTATAATAATATTAATAACAATATGTTAATATAGTTTCTGTGTTATTATTCGAGTCTGGGCAGCCAGGAAATGAATGAGCAGTCTCCACCTTCAGGACCGGTACTGAAGGACATAGTGATGGGAGCTGGACCAAAGAAAGACCCCTTTATGCATCCAGTTTTTCTTTTTTTCCTCCTCACTTCCCTACCCCATTTCTCTTTTCCTTTTTTTTTAAGTAAATCTTTTTTTAAATATTTATTTATTTATTATGTATACAATATTCTGCAGGCCAGAAGAAGACACCTCATTACAGATGGTTGTGAGCCACCATGTGGTTGCCGGGAATTGAACTCAGGACCTTTGGAAGAGCAGGCAATGCTCTTAACCATTGAGCCATCTCTCCAGCCCCTCTCTTTTCCTTTTTTGAGACAGGATCTCATGTAGCCCAGGCTGGCCTCAAACTCAACTGTTTAGCCAAGGATGAACTTCTAATCCTCCTTCCTCCACTTCCCAAGTGTGGTGATGACAAGATTGTGACATTATACCTGATTTATCTAGTTCGGGCATCAAACCCATGCCTTCCATCATACCAGGCAATTACCAACTGAGCCACATCCCCACCTCTCCCCACACTCTGAGATAGCATCTTGTTCTGCTGCTCAGACTGGCTTTGAACTTATAGCTATCCTCCTGCTTCAAGCCTCCCAAGTGCTGAGGTCAGAGTAGAGGACCACCACACCTGGGTGGTGTCCATATTTGAGGGACTTAGAGGGTTAGGGGTGACTTACGCGATCAGGATGACCACGAAGGCTAGGATAGCCAGTCCTATGGCCACCAAGTTGCCCACCAGCACCATGTTCCTCAGCTTGCTGTCAGACTGGAACTTGAGAGCCATGCGGGGCTGCCCATCCCCTGGGCAGTTGGAAGTGGAACTCAGTGCCAACCTGACACCCTCTGTAACCTCCTCCACCCCACCTGTTCATCTGGTTCACCACCCAGTGCTCTGAAGTACCATTTGTCATGGTAAACATTACAGCCCAGCCTATCCCAGCCAAAAACCAGGAGTAAGCAAACCACACTTCTTGTTGGATATGGGAAGGAGGCAAGAAGTTGGATCCAAACCCAAGAAAAGAACTGGGTGAGGTGGCTCACAACTGTCATCTAACACTTGGGACACTGAGACAGGAGGTCTACTCTAAGCTGAGGGCAGTCTGGGCTACAGTGAGACCTTGTCTCTTAAAAAGGAGGAAAGGAGAGAGAGACAGAGAGACAGAGAGAGAGAGAGAGGAAATCTCCTTCTCCAGGACCATGTCCCACCATGATGATAAGAGACTAAACCTCTGAAGCCCCAATTAAATGCTTTTTTAAATTAAGAGTTGCCATGGTCATGGTGTCTCTTCGTATCAACAGAACACTAACAGAAGTTGGTAGCAGGGAGTGGGATATTGCTGTGACAGGCCTGACCATACGGTTTGTTGGTGCAATGTGGACCTTGGGGCTTTGGATTAAGAAACCAGTTGAATGCTATAAGTGGGTTTAATGGGCTATACTAGTAGGAGTGTGGAAGAGAGATTATGACAGCCTGGCTCAAGAGGTTTCAGAGGAGAATATTAACAAGTGGCCTAGAAACTCTTCTTGTGATATTTTGGCAAAGACTGTGGCTACTGTCTGCCCTTGTCCAAAAAAATCTGCCTGAGGTTAAATTGAAGAGTTCTGAGTTAATGGCATTGGTGAAGGAGACTTCAAGGCAGCCTAGAATCAGCTGCGGCACAGTGGCCGTGCTAATGCAGATCTACAGTGGAAAGGAGCTGCTGAGCAAGGGAAAATATGAAAAGCGCAGTTTGAGGAGAAAAGAAGCACCAGGAAGTGGAATGGAGCTTTGCGCAGTGCTCAAGAGATTGAAAGATCTCTCTGACTCCAGGCACACCCGGCCCACCTAAGCCTTCAGTCCATGAAGCGGAATTGAAGGAAGGCTTAAGCAGTGAAGGAAGCTGGCTCAGCGGTGAAGAGCACTGGCTGCTCTTCCAGGGGCCCTGAGTTCAATTCCCAGCAACCACATGGTGGCTCACAACCATCTGTAATGAGATCTGGTGTCCTCTTTTGGTATGCAGGCACACATGCAGGCAGAACACTGTATACATAATAAATAAGTAAACCTTAAAAAAAAAAAAGAAACGTATTTGAACAAAGAAGCCAACTTCTAGCCCCAGCAAGTAGCAGAACTTGGCAGATTCAGCCATATGGTTCTGTCTTTAGAAACAAAGACAGAAGAAAGGGGTTATGGAATCTCCCTCCATGGCTAAGGAGAGCTGTGTCAGGGCTGTCTGTGAATGGAGGCTGTGGAAGTTTGAATGTAATTGGACCCACAAGCTCACAGGGAGTGGCACTATTGGGTGTGGTCTTGTTGAAGTAGATGTGGTCTTGTTGAAGGAAGTTGTCACTGTGGGGGCAGGCTTTGGGGTCTCTCTCTTGTTTAAGGTTCATTCAGTGTCTGTTGCTTTCTGTTTAAGATGCAGCCATCACCATGCCTTCCTGCAGATCACCCTGCTCCTACCATGATGACAATGAACCAAACCTCTGACCTGAGCTGCCATCTCAGTGAAATGGTTTCCTTTAGAAGTGTTACCGTGGTTACGGTGTCTCTGCACAGCAACAGAAACCCGAGGACAGAGGCCTGGAGAGGCTGTTGTGGGAAGCTGTGAAGGTCAAGCCTGGGTTGCCTTGAAGACCCCCAGAGTCAGGGGAGAGCTGCTGACAGGGAGTGGAGCCAACCCAAGATAAAGAAGTGGGTTACGGCCAACAAAGCTGAAAGGTGGGATCTGAAGAGCGTTCTGACATCAGACATGGAGATGCAGAGTTTGGAGTTTGGGTTTTGGTCTTCCTTTAGTCCAGTCTCTCCTCACTACGCTCCCTTTCCTCCCTTTTGGAACAGTGATGGATTCTGTGCCACTGGATGTTGAAGTGTGTGATCTGCTTTTATTCTTATTTTCCAGGGAGTTACAGTAAGAGATTGCCTGACTCCCAGAAGAGACTTTGGCCTTTTAAACAGTGCTGACACTATTGTCGACTATGGGGACTTCTGGATTGGAGCATGCATTTTGCATTGTGACAGGACTACAGGCCGGGGCGGGGGCAGAGAGTGGAGTGTGGGGGCTTCAATGAGAACAGCCTAAATGATGACCATGGACTAAACTCTGAAACTATAAACAAGCCCCAATTCAATGTTCTCTTTTATAGGGGTCGCTGTGCTCATGGTGTCTCTTCACAGCAACAGAGCCCTGGTTAACACAAATACTATGGCAAAAAAAAAGAGGGTATATATAGGGAGATGGCTCAGTGGGTAGGAGCACCGGCTGCTCTTCTGGGGGAAGGCTTGATTCCCAGCACCCACATAGTGGCTCACAATTGTCTGTAGCTCTTAAAAATACATCTTTAAAATAGAATAAAATCAACATAATAATAATAATAATAATAATAGCATAAAACAATGGATAAAGCAGGGTAGGCGGGTGTGGAGTGTAGATGCAGTTGGAAGGAAAGTGATATTTTAGGAGGTGTCACTGAGTAGCCTCTCCGAAGCCATCGAGACCTAGATGGAGGGAGGGAACAGTAACAGGGTAGGAAGAGCAGGCACAAAGTCCAGGAGGGTGACTCTCGGCACTGTGCTCCCTGCATGTGTCCGTGTGAAGGATGGGTCCAGTCAGTCTTTCTGCGCTTTCCGTGTCTGAGGACGTCTGTTCTAAAATGTTAGTTAAAGATGTGTTACATTTGTTAATGCTGTGGAACATTTGCTTAACCATGCTAATGATTTGATTAACGATGCAAATAGTTTGTTTAGTGATTTGTGTGTGTGCCAGAGATCAATGCAAGTGTCTCCACTCTGACTTGGATGTAGGGTCTCTCACTGAACCTAGCACTTGAGAATTCACCCAGGCAGGTCAGTGGTCTTCAGGAATTTACTCTTCTCTTCAACCCTACCCCGGGCTGGGTGTGCAGACTGGAGCTACTGTAGCTCAGGCTGGCCTTGAACTCCAGATCCTCCTGCCTCAACCTCCCAAGTGCTGATGGGGAGCCTTGAAATCCACCTCCACAAGGCCAAGGACTTGAGGCCCCCGGCCACCTCTCACACAGCACCCCTGCCTTTTCCAGACCCAAAGCTTACCATAGCAGTACTTCTCCTTGATGCATTTGGGGGTGATTTTCTCGCAGTGCAAACAGTCCATGACCTCCTCCTTGAGCAAGTCTGAGCAGGGGGAAAGGGAGACGTGGAGAAAAGCAGACCCCAAGGCCTGGGCAGGAGCAGGGAGGGAATGGGGCAGGAAGGAGATGGGGTCTCTGGGCCTCTGAAGGTTGGAAGTCACTGCCCCGCGCAGCAGATGGTTTATGTGACAAATGATTTTTTTCTTCCTTTTTTTGTTTTTTGTTTTTTCTCTGTGTGGCCCTGGTTGTCCTGGAACTCACTCTGTAGACCAGGCAGGTCTTGAACTCAGAGATCCGCCTGCCTCTGCCTCTTGAGCGAAAGATTAGAGGTGTGTGCCACCACTCCCAGCTCCAGAAATGATTTTTCTATCATTGAAGAGTTAAATGGAATTTCCATAGGCCATGTGGCTCAATGCTCTGGTTCTGATCATTGGATATTGGGGGTGATGCTAAGCACTAAATTCAAGGTGTTGAGTATTAGACAGGGACTCTACCACTGAGCCACACTTCAGTCCCTCACTGGGGATTCTAGGTAGAGGCCCTACCACTGGTCTACACCACAAAGTTCACTATTTTTTTTTTTTTTTTTACATCCTGAGACAGCATTTTGCTAAGTTACACACGTTAGACTTGAACTTGAAATTCTCTTGCCTCAGCCACCCTCAGAGGATCTGGGCCAGCCGCCCATCTCTTCCCATTTGTAGACACTTAACCAAACGTTCTTTTTGTTGCTGTCACTTTCCATCTTATGTATTCCTGTTGTGTGCATGCATGGAGCTCAGAAAACAACTCTTGTGAATCTGTTCTCCTTTCAGCGTGTGGGGCTTGAGGACTGAACTCAAGCCTCGTAGCAAGCACCTTTACCTCCTGAGCCATTTTGTCGGTCTCAAGAGTTACGGATTTTTGCACCTGCTACTTTCCGGTCTCAGAGCCTCATCTGGCAACGGTGGGCGTGGTGCAGGTTCACCTGGCTCCTCCCCTTCCTGTGCAAGCAGGAAGACATTTTCCAGGATCCTTTGTGGGGAGTTGCACCCACATGCGCTATACTGAATCAAAGGAAAATGAACTATGGTGGGTCATGTTAGGCACAAAACTTCCTGTGTGCTTCCCTAGTTCCCGAGGTCAGTGTGAGCCATCAGCATGGGGCAGTGGAACTTTGAAGAGCTACAGGACTCCCCGCGGAATGTAACCCGGAGAGTTACAGACTCCACACGGATGTAGCCTCGAGAGCTACAGGACTCCACGCGGAATGTAACCTGGGAGAGCATTTTTCATGTTGAGCCACTGAGATGTGGAATTTGTCAATGCCACACGCCCTATGGCACCCACAGCTACAGGTGCCCTGAGGCCCCAGTTTACACACTGAAACATTTTCATAAGCCCCCAAAAGCCAATCTTGAGGGGCCAGTGAGATGGGACCGCTGGTAAAGGTGCTGACCGCCAGGACTGGTGACCTGAGTTCCATCCTAGAGACCCATAGGGAAGAAGGGGAAGAAGAAACACCTACTGTAAGCTCTCTTCTGCCCTCCATATGTGTGCTGTGCATACACACATCCTAATAAAATAAATAAAACAAAATGGAAAAACAAACAAAAAAGCAAGTCTTGAGATTAACGTGGTGACTCATGAAATACCAGCACTGCTGAGGCTGAGGCAGGAGGACTGTCATGAGTTCTAGGTCAGCATGGGTTATAGAGTGAGAACTTGAGAGAAGAAGAAGAGGAAGAAGAGGAAGAGGAAGAAGAAGAAGAAGCAGAAGCAGAAGCAGCAGCAGCAGCAATGGGGGAGGGGAGACAGAAAAAGCTCAGTGGATAAGATGCTTAGAACAGAGAAGTTGAACATGGTGGGTATTGCTTCTAATTTCAGCTCTGAGGATGCTGAAGACACTGGATAACCAACCTACTCAGCGAGTTTCGTGACACTAAGAGACCTGTCTCACAAACCAAGGTGGAGGCCGAAGAGAGTGCTCAGAAGTTGAAGCATTTCCTAATCTTGCACAAGACCCAAGCTCAGGTCCTAGCACCTACATGGTGGCTCACAGGCATCTGCAACTCCAGTTCCAGGGGACCTGACGCCCTCATTTGGGCTCCATGGGCACTGCATGGGCATGAAATACCTTCATGAAAACACTCACACATGCAAAATTTAAGAAAATAACTAAAAATAGCATGGTAGATGGTTACTGGGGCATGACACTCAAGGTTTCATGATACCTCTGGCTTTCAAAGGCGTGCATGCATGTGCACATGCTTGCTCACATGCACACATGGCATGTGGTGTCAGGGTTTGATTTGAGAGGAATGGGGAATAAGTATGGGAGGGGGAACAGGAAAAGCAGGACTCACGACAGATTTTGTGGTCGCAGGCTGAAAGAGAACAGAACTGGTGTGAGTGGCGTGGAGACCTGGGGGGGGGAAGGGGCAGACCTGGGGAGGGAGAGGAAGGGGGGAAGGGGCAGATGTGGGGAGGGAGAGGAAGGGGGAAGGGACAGATTTGGGGGGGAGGGGCAGATGTGGGGAGGGAGAGGAAGGGGGCAAGGGGCAGATCTGGGGAGGGAGAGAAGGGGCAGATCTGGGGAGGGAGAGGAAGGGAGGGAAGGGGCAGATCTGGGGAGGGAGAGGAAGGAACACTGGCGTGACTGGCGTGACAGGGATGCTGGGAGTCACAGGGGAGGACTTTGGGAGGGTGGGGACTGTGTGAGGAAGGCTGGGGAGACACCTTTTACTTCATAGGCTTTTAATGCTTTCTTTAGTTCCTTGATGGCATGTTCCCTGAGGCTCACCAGCTCTTCCAGCAGAGGACCATCTGAGGAGGGAACAGTGGCTCATCAGTATGGAGCTCCACCAAGTCTTGAACCACTTACAGAATGAGCAAACTGGGCTGCAGAGATGGCTCAGGGATTAAGAGCACTGGCTGCTCTTACAAAGGACCTAAATTCAGTTCCCAGTACCCACATGGCGATTCACAACCATCTCTAACTGTAGTCTCAGGGGATCTGGTGCCCTCTTCTGACCCCCACAGGTACTGCACACATGGCACAAAATACATGCAGGCAAAAACATCCATACATATTAAATTTTAAAAAAGAAAGAAAGAAAGAAAAAAACGCCCCAGATTTTAGAGATTTTCAATTTGGTTCTTTGCAAAAATAATGGGTTTAATGTCACAAAAGAATCTGAATTCTGCAAGGCTCCTAATTGTTTGGGAATGAAAATATGTGCAAAGACTGTGTGGGATTGAAAACCGGCTGGTCCTGGTAACTCCTGGCACACGGAAAGAGCTGCATGGCTGGCCTTGAACTCACTCTAACTAGGGTGGAATTCTAAGTCACGGTCTTCCTGCCTGAGCTTCCTGAGTTGCTAGGATGACAGGCTCGGGGGAGACTGGTGGAAAGGTTTCTGCAGATGTTAGATTGCTTGGAAGGCAGCTGTAGAGAGAAGGAAGGCAGAAGGGTAGAGAGGCTTGGTCTGACCTCATGTGGAACTGTGTTTATTGACTGCGAGAGCGCAGATGGCCCGAATGCCTACAAGGAAGATGGGACTTTTATGCAGCAGAAATGATTTCCGAAGTCTGCAAAAGAGGCTGGAAATTGTAGTCTTTCAGAAGGAAACTCTCGACAAACTCTCCATTTATAAAAACCGTAGTGCCTGAGAAGCACAAGAAAACAGAAGTGTGTGGCTGATCACGTGATGGGCATCGTGGAGATGGGAGTGTCCCGCATACATCTTCCACTCGGTGGGACTCTGGTCACCTGGCCTCTCTGAGCCTCAGATTTTCTCCCTCTCCGAAACGGGAATCTCAGACGTCTGCCTCACAGTGAAGGACACAGGCTTCTGTTAACTACCCAGGGGAGACGTGTAGGTGCGGAAAGGGAGCCCAGGAGGTGGCTGAAGGGTCTCCTACCTGTCAGAGAGCCGTCCTTTATGTGCTCGGTCTGGTTCCTGAAGGAGGTCACCACGCTCTCCAGGTGATCCACACCTGCAGACCAGAAGGGAGGCTGCATCACATCAGGAGGTCCACCCTGCCCCGGCCTCTCCCCCACGCACCCAAGCACACACCCACTTTTCCCACGAATGCGTTAATGGCGTAGTCCCTGAAGAAAGACCCCTCCATGCCCAGCAGCAGAGCCTGCGCGCGCGCCTGCAGCCCTTCCAGGTGGAAGCGCTTGGGAATGATGGCCGCGTGCAGCTGGCTGAGCGCACTTTGCACCAACTGGTCGCATTGCAGGCAGCCCCAGCCCCTGGGGCTGCTCAGGCTGCACAGAAGCGCCAGGGCCAAGGTCAGAGGCATGGTGGGGGCTTTGTGACATCACAGGGGAGGTCCCAGAATGCTCTCAAGATGTATCCAGAACTCTGGAATTCAGTCACTTAACACACTTGCTGAACATCTGCTGGAGGCTGCTTCAGTTCCCCAAGAGCCTAAGAAAGACGGAAGCATCCAGTCCGCCTGTCATTTAAATTCACTAATTAACAGATTTTCTTCATTTTCTTTCTTTATCCTCCCTCTCTCTTAAAAATATTTAAAATTTTGAGGCCAGGTGTGGTGGCACACACCTTTAATCCCACCACTATGAAGGCAGAGGCAGGTGGATCTCCGTGAGTTCTAGGTCAGCCTGGTCTACATAGTGAGTTCTAGGACAGCCACGGCTACATAATGAGACCTTGTCTTATATATGATACACACACACACACGTGTGTGTGTGTGCACGCGCGCACGCGTGTGTGTGCGTGTGTGTATTTGAGAATTTCATATAAGCATGCGATGTATTTTGATCATATTCATTCCCAATCCCGAGTCCTCCCAGGTCCACTCTCATCCTGTTTCTCCTATTCTTCTTCTCCAGTCTTCCCTATCTCTCTCCATCTCTATTTCTCTTCTAAGATTGTGTTGTGTGATGTTTTACTCCTCTGACTTTTTTAACTTTTGGGGGGGGCAGCCATACAGCTCCCCCAAAAAAATCATACATGGAGGCTTATTAGTTATGATGCCCAACCTTAGCTTGTTTTTTGCCAGTTTTTCTTAAATTATCCCATCTACGCTTTGCCTCTGGGCTTCTCCTTTTCTTACTTCTGTATATCTTACTTTCACTCTTACTCCGTGGCTGGCTGCGTGGCTGTGTGGCTGTGTGGCTGCGTGGCTGCCCCTGATGCCCTCCTCTCCTTGTTCTCTTGCTCCTGTGCTCATTTCTCCTTCTGTTGACACTCTCCGCCTGCCAGCCACGCCTATTCTTGCTCCTGCCTTGCTATTGGCCATTCAGCTCCTTATTAGACCAGCAGGTCTTTAAGACAGGCAAAGAATCACAACTTCACAGAGTTCAACCAATGCAGCATAAACAAAAGACACATACCTTACAATAATATTCTACAGTGTTTCATGTAGCCCAGGTTGGTTTTGAACTCTATATTTTTCTGAGAATGACTTTGACTTCCCAGTCCTCCTGCCCCAGCCTCCTGAGATCATGAATTACAGGCATGCAGCACTCCCATGGCTACCTTACCCAACTGTAACTGAACTTTTAAAGGTTGAAGGGGCCAGTGAGATGGCTCAGTGGTCCTCAAGCCTGAGGACCTGGGTTTACTCTCCAGGTCACATGGTGGAAGGCTAGAACTGACTCTCTAAAAGTTGCCTCTGACCTAATATTCACCATGACATGTGCCCCTCCCCCAATACACATGTAATTAAAAATGTTTAACACTGAGCTTCAGGGTTGAAGATAATGGTTCAGGGAAGTGTAAATCTAGTTAATCTTATTAATAAAAGCCAGGAGTCAGATATTGGGGTAAAAACCTGAAGGATCAGAGAAGCAATGGGGCAGCCACCAGTGAGTTCCCACCTCTTCTGTTCTTCTCTGCCCTGCCTTAGCACTTCTTGTCTCCTCTCTGTACACACCTCCAGGACTCTATGGTAGCTAGTAGCTTGCTCTGACTCCCAGCAAGCTCTATTTGTCAGAACACAAACAAAATATCCCACAACATTTCCCCCTTTTTGTCTAAATAAAAAGTGAAGGTTTTAACTAACATAGTAAAACTAGATACAATTAGTACAATAACTATATACAAATATATGCAGGCAATAATTACATTAACAATGTCTAGTTCATTATCATTTTACATATTAAGAGATAATACTCCATTATCTATTCTATCTTGGTGAGTCTTGTATGACTTCATACATGGTATAAGTAAAAAGGCTGCCAAAATCCTGGATGGTTAGGTTGTCCACCATATTGCCCTTTTAAATTATAAATTTATAATTAATATTTTCGGCGTTAAATCTTACCTTTGGTTTAGTTAGCTGGAGTAGGTGCAATAACCATTACCGGCCAGTAGGTGTCGTGATGCAGTTGGAGCCGCGTGGCTGGACTGAATCTGATTTTGGAGTTAAATGCTAAAAGATATGCTCAGATTAAAACCAGTTATTTAGTATAAATCACAGACAGTGTGCTACGCAGTAGTCCCTGATTGGTCAGCAGTCGCGAGCAGTAGAATAGCACATGCAGACAAATTACTAGAAGCTGCAGAACAGCTGGCTCAGACCAGGGAAGCCCACGTCTCTCCTGAATTTCTACAGCACAGAAAAACTGGGCCCAGAGTGGCTCCAAGTCCTCAGGCACCCTGTCGTCCGTCGTCCCCCCCCCCCCCCCCCCCCCCGCCGCAACTGTATAGTTCTGAGGAGTTTCATGAGGAAATATAAAGAACCGCCATTCCTCAGGGCTGCTGTGCAAGAATTCTATGCCCAAAGCCATGGCTAAGGTGGGCTGAGAGAGGCAGCGAGGGCCTAACGTGTGGATGGCTCCCAGCAGAAGCCTAAGGCCAGGAATTCTATATCCAATCGTTGGGTGCCAAGTGTTGAAATAACCAGGTTAGCTAAGGATAAAACAATTATATTTTATTTATTATAAGGGGAAAACTCACAAAACAGGAAGCGAGAAATCCAAGCACAGCAATGTCCCGCGGGAAAAGGCACAGAGAGTGTGCCTGGAGGTGCACATGTTTTACCCTGGGTCCCAGTGAAACCCACGCCTTAACTAAGACCCAACTCTTAAAGATGATTGGCTAATAAGGTTCCCCATCATCCCAAGCCTACATATATATTTTAAACACACTGTGACCCATTTAGAGGTTTATTTTTTTCTTGTCTAAACCTGTCTTATTGCATACCTCTGTCTTTTGCTGACCACATGCGTCTTTAAACTGCTAAGCAGAATGTTTAGGACCAACGTGGCAACTTAGGACGCTGCCCCATTCCTTAGTTCTAAGAGCCTAACTTCATGGTGGAGGTGCCGGTGAGCCATGGCTATTGCCACAGCTCTGGGAAGTTTCTGGGTCCTCACTGCCACCAAGCACTGCATCATCCACTGCTTATGAACCCCGTTTAAGTATCTGGTAGTGGGACCTCTTTAAAAAGCCTCACAGTTTTTGCTTCTAAGGCTGAGTGAGGAAGCCTCTCTTAAAGGAGCCATGCTTCTGCTCACTGCCCGCACACAGAGCCCACTGGAGAAAAAGTGGTTACCAAGAAGCCGCATTTAACTCCGTTTTTGTGTGTTTAGAATTCTTCTTTGAGCTCTCTCGGGTTTTATGTGGAAATTCTTGCCCCATGTTGAGTGCCATCGAGTTTATCTTATCGGTAAAACCTAGGAGCTTCCGACAGCACAAAGATGAATAGAAATGGGTTTGTACCGGGCGGCGTGGTGTGGTTGTGTGGGTTCATGTGGGTGCGCGAAATGAGGACTCGGAGATGCCTCGAGAATGAACTCAGCCTTCCCCCTGCAGGAGACTCAGCCTGTGTGGATCGAAGCTCTTTCCCTTTGTCTCTTGGTATTTTAATTTTCTCTCTTTACACTTTGACTAGTAAATTTCCATATTTCTAAGCAAACTGAATGAAGCTTCCAAAAACACAATGCCAAGTGCAAATATCTGATTCATGAGGTACCACAGTTTTCTGGGCTCCCTTTTAACCAAGTCTTGCATTGGCTTTGTAACCATAGAAAACTCTCAGACAAGATTCACATAGGGCAACAGAAGGTATGTGTAACACAAAGGATGGATTAGGGCTGGGTCCTGACTCCAGAGCTAGACCAGGTATGACCCAACAGGAGTTCAAGACTAGAGACGTTACTTGCTAACCCTCTGGCACTGACTCAGCAGGACTCTGTTACAGGACTAAGTTGTAGGAGCTAGTTAGTAATAGGTCTGAGCTACTGCCTGAGAATTTATAATTTATATGAAGCCTCCCAGTCAATTATTTGGGAAGTGGCTGCTGGGTATTTGGGAACAGGCGGATGGGAAGGAAACATCTGACTACAAATGGCACCCCATGTTGGGTGCCAGATGAAGCATAAGTCTTGCCAATCTAGGTTTATTTATCTGACCGGGAGTCAGATATTGGGGTAAGAACCTGAAGGGTCAGAGACGCAGTGGAGCAGCCACCAGTGATCTCCCACCTCTGTCGATCCTCCATCCAAAAGAGAGGTAGAGTCTGTCTCCACCCCACCTCATCGCTTCCTTTTTCTTCTCTGTATAGACCGCTAGACCTCTGTGGTTACCTAGTGGCTCCCCGAGTTCAAGGCCAGCCTAGTCTGAAGAGCGAGTTCCAGGACAGGCTCCAAAGCTACAGAGAAACCCTGTCTCAAAGGAAAAAAAATAAGTGTTCAAAAGTGGACTTAGGTTCTGTGTCATGAAACTTGGTATGTTTGGGACAATTAGAGTATGTGAGTCTATGTCAAGTGGAAATGTTAGGAGATACAGATATGGATCACAAGCTTTCGTGACAATCACATTGACACTGTGGTCCTCAGAATACAAAGAGTTAATGCAAGAAAAAGCACTGCGGTAGTCTCTCTGTCGGTTAGTGTGCAAATCTAATGATCACACTAGCAATGTCCTTCTCAGTCTCTCTGCCAGTTAGTGTGCAAATCTAATGATCACACTAGCAATGTCCTCCTCAGTCTCTCTGCCGGTTAGTGTGCAAATCTAATGATCACACTAGCAATGTCCTCCTCAGTCTCTCTGCTGGTTAGTGTGCAAATCTAATGTTCACACTAGCAATGTCCTCAGTTTCTCTGCCGGTTAGTGTGCAAATCTAATGATCACACTAGCAATGTCCTCCTCAGTCTCTCTGCCGGTTAGTGTGCAAATCTAATGATCACACTAGCAATGTCCTCAGTCTCTCTACTGGTTAGTGTGCAAATCTAATGATCACACTAGCAATGTCCTCAGTCTCTCTACTGGTTAGTGTGTAAATCTAATGATCACACTAGCAATGTCCTCCTCAGTCTCTCTGTCGGTTAGTGTGTAAATCTAATGATCACACTAGCAATGTCCTCCTCAGTCTCTCTGCCGGTTAGTGTGTAAATCTAATGATCACACTAGCAATGTCCTCCTCAGTCTCTCTGTCGGTTAGTGTGCAAATCTAATGATCACACTAGCAATGTCCTCCTCAGTCTCTCTGTCAGTTAGTGTGCAAATCTAACAATTACAGTAGCAATGCCCTGAACATGATACATTTAAATTATTCTTAGAGTTACCTTTTTGAGTTTTTAGAAATATTTATTTTCGTCTGGGTGATGGTAGTAAATGCCTTTAATCCCAGTGCTCGGAAGACAGAGGCAGGCAGATCAGGCAGATCTCTGTGAGTTCAAGGCCAGCCTGGTCTACAGAGTGAGTTCCAGAACAGTTAGGGTTACACAGAGAAGCACTGTCTCAAAACAAAACAAAACAAAAAACAAAAACAAAAAAGGTTCTGGAGAGGTGGCTCAGCAATTAAGAGCACTGGCTGCTCTTCCAGAGGACCCAGCTCCCACATGGCAGCTCACAACTGTCTCTACCTCCATTTCTCAGGGATCTGACACCCTCACACAAACATACAGACAGGAAAAATACCAAGGCACATAAAATTTTAAAAAAGTAAAGACCTCTCAAAATTTCATTTTCATTTCTTATTACTATTATTAGGTTTTCCAAGACATAGTTTCTCAGTGTAGTTCATGACTGTTCTGGAACTCTCTCTATAGACCAGGCTTACCTCAAGCTCAGAACTCCCTGCCTCTGTTTCCTGAGTGCTGAGATTAAAGGCATGCACCACCATTGCCCAGCTAAAAACAATTTTAAGTGTATGTGTGTGTACTTTTGTGCATTTATGTACACCACCTGGATGCAATATCCAAAAAGGCCAGAAGAGGGCATCTTATCTCGTGTAGCTGAAGTTACAGGCAGTTGTGAGCTACCCAGTATTACTGCTGGGACCTGAGAGCCTCTCTACAAAATCAGTACTTGCTTCTAACTGTCGATCCCTCTTTCCAGCCATACATGTAGCAGGCTTTTTCGGAATGCCAGCCCCCAAATCATGACACGGAGACTTATTATTATGAATGCTCAGCCTTATGTTTGACGCACTAGCCCTTATAACTTAATTTATTGGATCTATCAGGTGCCTTAAGCAGGCAAGTGCACAAATTGAAACAAATGCAACACATGTTTACATAGTTAGACAAATATTCTATTCCACAATGCACACCCTCTTTTATGAGTGAGTGAGAGAGAACCAGACCACCTCTGTATGCCTCCCGAATGATGGACATGCAGGGCTGAGTCTCTATACTTGGTTAGCTATTTTAACAGGATGGCACGAGCTCCACAACTAATGGGATGTCCAGGAACTCACCTTGGAGACCAGACTGGCTTTGAATTTACAGAGATCCAAGTGCCTCTGCCTCTTGAGTGCTGGGATCTAAGGCATGTGCCACAATGCCCAGCTATAAAACTTAATTTATTTTTGTCTTATGTGTATGAGTGTTTACTTGCATGTATGTCTGGGCATCATGTGCATGCAGGGCCCATGGAGCTCAAAAGTGAGTGTCAGGTCCTCTGGAGTTACAGTGGGCTCTGAGCCTCCACATAGACGCTAGGAATTAAATCTGGCTCTTCTGCAGGAGTGGTTCATGCTGTGAATCATCTCCATAGACACACATTTTGTGTTGTGCCCAGATTACGACCCCCAGAGAGAGTCCTCCAGAGAGGTCCGGATAATACAAACATGTTTGGAACTCATCTCCATCCCCGCTGCAGTAAGGTAGAGAGGAGTTGCGTTTCCTCTGCGGGGTAAGCTTTTAAAGGTGAAACTTCAAAGAGGCTTTTTGAAGCAGCTTTGGCACGGGTGCAGAGGTCTTTTGCTCTGTCTCATCCTGCTGTGTCAGCTAATTCTTTGTTCTTAGAGCAAGGCCACTGTTCCTGAGTCAGGCCATCTTTATCAGCCTGTACCAGGTGGCTGGCTGGGCTGAGTGTCCTCATACTTGGAATCTCCCTGGTGGGAGAGGGGAAGGCCACTATCTTTCTGGGAAAACATTCTGCTAGGAAATTTCTTCTTGCCCCTTTGAGAATAAGGGGTGAGGGTCTTACACTTTGTTTTTTTTTTTTTAATTACATCTATTTTGAGACCTTTTAAAAATTACATTTAATATGAGACTTTGTTGTGGAATATTTAACTATGTAAAGCTGTGTTACATTTGTTTATGCTACAGAATATTGATTTAAATGTATAAAGGTGTGTTACATTTGTTTCTGTTGCCTTTGTTAATGATGTAAAGATGTGTTACATTTGTTTTAATTTGCGTACTTGCCTGCTTAAGGCACCTGATTGCTCTAATAAAAAGCTGAATGGTCAATAGCTAGGCAGGAGAGGGACAGGTGGCGCTGGTGGGCAGAGAGAATAAATAGGAGTGAAGGCGAGAGGAGCGGAGGAGAGAATGAGGGAGAAAGAGAGGGACACCCCTCCGGCCAGAAAGCCAGGCAGCTGCCAGCCAGCCAGAAGCTAAGGCCAAGCAGAACTAATGATAAGTTTTCGTGTCATGATTTGGGAGCTGGTTGGAGGCCCAAAAGAAAACCTAGTACACCGTGTGTGTGTGTGTGTGTGTGTGTGTGTATAATATTTGAGAATTTTATATGTCTATAAAAGGTATTTTGATTCTATTTATTCCCTATTTTCTCCAAATCCTCCCAGGTCCACCCCACCTCATTCCTATTTTTCTCTTCTTCCTTTCTCTAGTCCTCCCTCTCTCCCTCCCCCTATCTCTCTTCTGAGATAGTGTGTTGGGATGCGTGCAGGTAGGGGTCAGAGGACAAATCTGGGACTCAGTTTCCTTCTTTCACCATCTGGGTCCAGGCTCAGGTCATGAGTTTTGGTGACAAGTGCCTTTACAAACTGCACCCTCTTGCCGGCCCCACCCCTTTCACTTCTGTAGCCCTGGCTTTCCTCGAACTCACTGTGTAGCTCAAGGTGTGAAACTCACAGCAATCCTCATGCCTCTGCCTCCCAAGTGCTGAATTGACAGACATTCTCTAAACTAGGATTGTTTGGGTTTTCTAATGTAGGTAATGAAAACGTTGACGCTACCATCATATTGGTGAACAGACATGTCTGGTTTTGCGTGGGTGCAGTGAGTTGAATTAGATGTGATTAAGTTAGTGGAGGAATAATGGAGGACATCCAGGGTGCCATTGCTCCACGCAGCCACCAGAGGTCGCCCACACTAGACAAATGCTCTCCCTGACCCTACTCCTTAGTACCAGGATTATCCCTCAGACCAGCACATCTGAGATCACAATTTGAGATAGGAGCCAACCTGTTAGACTTGTACACGCTTTTCCTCTTCCACAATCAAAGTTCCCCTTTGGGACAGTGAGCATGACAAAGGCTACACATTCTTCTGCTTCCAAACCCAGAATCCTCGAGTCCAGGTGTGAGGCAGGAACAAAGAGGACACAGAACTGGTTTGGTTTCTCAGAAGCGGCTACATTAAAGAGTGATTTGGTAGGGGTTGGAGAGATAGCTCAGCGTTAACCGCTGAGGATCCAGGTTCAATTCCCAGCACCTACATGGCAGCTCACAATAGTCTGTAACTCCAGTTCCAGGGAATCTGACACCTCATACCAAATGCACACAAAATAAAGTTACATATAACAAGACAGGTATCAAGCAAGAATTATAGTTATAATACTTATATCTACTTTATCTTTTATCATAACTAAAGAAAACTATCAATTCTTCAACTCCATCAAAGACGTCAGAAGGCTATTGTAACATGAAGGGGCCTGCTTGTTGGGGTTTCTGTCCTGCCGGGTACCCCACAGCTGGCAAGCCCCAAAGAAAATCACACAGAGGACTCCATAAGTTATAAAGCTGATTGGCCCATTAGCTCAGACTACTTATTAGCTCTTGTAGCTTATATTAACCCATTATTCTTATCTATGTTAGCCACATGGCTCAGTACCTTTCACAGCCAGACAGATTACATCCTGCCTCTTTGGTGGTCTGCGCAGAAGTGGCAGAGGGAGCTTCCTGCTTCCCAGAATACTCCCATTCTCTTTGTTCCACCTCTACTTCCTGTCTGGTTTTCCCACCTATACTTTCTGCCTGGCCAATCAGCATTTATTTAAAATATGATTGACAGAATACAGACAATTCTCCTGCACCAGGCTATATTACCTACATTAACAGAAAGTGCATTAGTACATTGTAAGCAACTTCCAAAACTCTAGAATTGATAGAGACATCTCGCTGCCTATCACCCAAAGCTCTTTTGTAACATTGGAGCACCCATCTACAGCCCATAGTATCTGGCAGACTTTTCCATGAAGCAGGAAATTTCAAGGACAGTTCCTCTTATATTGGCAGTTTGCCAGTCACTTCCTTCTGCATCCTACAGAATTTCTGGCAGACTCTTTCATAAAGCAGGAACCCCAAAGTACTGTCTCACCTTTAGGCAAGTTCAGCAGTCATTTCTCTGCAGGTCCGGCATGTCCAGTTCATACAGCATAACATCAAACAGTCCAGGTAAAAGCAGTTTCTTGCCCAAATGGCTAACAAATTCTATAAGGAGCCTCTTTGATGCCCATCATCCTCTTGAAGTAATTGGAGCTTCCAGGAGCAGATCTGTCTCATTGTCATGAAAATTCTTAAGTTCTTAAAACATTTTAAATGCCATATTCTGAAGGTCTCTGAAAGATTTGAAGAATATCTAACTGAAATATATTTCTATATATCTAGAAAACCTAACTAATATGACTACATATTAGTTATATATAATATAGATGATTATATATTAACCTATATTTCTTAATTATATATTACATTTTAAAATGAACTACACAAACACAATACCTTAATCAAGAGCAGAAATATATATATATATATAAAATTTGATCTTAAATCTGTATTAATAAACCAAGATCCATACCAATGCAAATATCTATAGCATATCCCTCTTTAAATGTAAACAAATGTTTATAAACAATATTTGAGAATTTGGGCCTAGTTCTCTCCAAACTGTTTCCTGATTTTTGTAGGGTGAAGTAACTTTGGGAATGTTCAAAGCAACCTTTTGAGGGTCTTGATCCATCAAACCACATTAGTCTGGAAGAAATCCACAGGTTCTCATCCTCTGTGGAAACAAAAGAAGAACCTCTTTTCCAAAGCAACAAATCCTTAGACCCAAATTTTGAAATCACGATACCATTAAAGTTTATATGGTGGTTTCTCTTAGCAGTCACTACAACGAAATGTCTCTCTGTACTTAGTTCATTCACAGTCAAAGAATTTAAAGAAAACATGATAGTATACATAGTCCAGACTGTGTACATTCCATCTTTATGTGACTTATTTTTCTTTACCCCTTTAATCTATGACTGTTTCTACCCATCTCTTTAAAGACTTTGTTTCATTTTTTTAAAAATGATTTACTTCTTTTTATAACTCTCTATGCTCCTTTTCTTCTCTTTCCCATGCCTACGTAAATTTATCTAACACTGTAAGACATTTGGAGGTCTTTTTAAAAATCTGAATCAGTCCTTATTGTGTATCTGCAATTATTTTCTGACCAGAAGCGCCTTTTCATTATTGCTAAGTGGGCATGGCTAGGACCAACTCCACTGTCCTGCCTGTTGGCTCTGCCCAGTCCAACATGGCAGAGGTCTGTTCACTGCCTCAGAGACTAACGGGTAGGAGCCATGCTCATCACCCCATGCTCCCTGCTGTGGTGCCAGAGGGAGAGCAAGCAACCTCTGCTAGCTATACTGCCCCTCTGCGTCATACCTTGTAGGAGAAGGGAGGCCACTTGCTGATCCTGGCTGCCCGGCTAGCTTAGACCCAAAATAATCACACAGAAACTATATTAATTTTTTTTAAAAAAAAATTATTTATTATATATACCGTTGTCTGCCTGCATGCCAGAAGAGGGCACCAGATCCCATTACAGATGGCTGTGAACCACCATGTGTGTGCTGGGAAATGAACTCAGGACCTCTGGAAGAGTAGCGAGTGCTCTTAACCTCTGAGCCATCTCCCCAACCCCAGAAACTGTATTAATTAAATCACTGCTTGGCCCATTAACTCTAGTTTCTTATTAGCTCACTCTTACAAATTAATGTAACCCATTTCTCTTAATCTGTGTATTGCCATATGGCAGTGGCTTATCAGCAAAAATTCAGCATGTCTGAATCTGGCAGTGGCTCCATGGCTTCTCCCTGACTCTGCCCTTCTTTCTCCCAGCACATAGCCTAGCTTGCCCTGCCTAGTTCTGTTCTTCCCTGCCATAGGCTCAAAGCAGTTCTTTATTCATCAACCAATAAAAGCAACACACAGACAGAAGAACTTCCCACACCATTTCCCCTTTTCTGTTTAAACAAAAAGGAAGGCTTTAACTTTAACATAGTAAAATTACATATAACAAAACAGGTATCAAAAAAGAATTACAGTTACAATATTATATCTACTTTATCTTTTATCATAACTAAGGAAAACTCTAATAATAACTATAAATCTACAACTCCATCACGGACTCCAGAAGGATATATTACCTAAGTTAACGAGAAGTGCATCGTAAGCAATTTCCAAAATTCTAGAATTGACAGAGACATCTCGCTGCTTGTACGGTCACCCAAAGTTCTTCTGTACCACTGGGGCATCCATCTTCAGCCTACAGGCCCATAGTATCCAGCAGAGTTTTCTATGAAGCAGGAAATATCAAATACAGGTCTGCCTATATTGACAGTTTGTCAGTCACTTTCCTCTGTATCCTGCAGAATATCCTGGTAGACTCTTTCATGAACAGGAGCCCTGAAGGACAGTCTTACCTTTAGGCAAGTTCAGCAGTCATTTCTCTGCAGGTCCTGCATGTCCAGTTCATCAAACAGTCCAGGCAAGAGCAGTTTCTTGCCCAAATGGCTAACCAACTCCATAAGGAGCCTCTTCAATGCCCATCATCCTCTTGAAGTAATTGGTGCTGCCAGGAGCAGATGTGTCTCATTTTCACAAAAAGTCTTAAGTTCTTTCTTTTTTTAAAGATTTGTTTATTTATTATGTATACAACATTCATTCCATGTATGCCCATATGCCAGAGGAGGGCACCAGATCTCATTATAGATGGCTGTGAGTCACCATGTGATTGCTGGGAATTGAACTCAGGACCTCTGGAAGAGCAGTCAGAGCTCTTAACCTCTGAGCCATCTCTCCAGCCCCCAAGTCCTAAGTTCTTAAAACAATTTAAATGCCATATTCTGTAGTCTTTGAAAGGTTTGAAGAATGCCTATCCATCTGAAATACATCTCTATATATCTAGAAAACCTAACTAACATGACTACAAACTTGACTATTATAAATGACTATCTATGACATTACATTTTTAAATGAGCTGCACAAACACAATACCTTAATCAAGAGCAGAAATATATGTATACACAATATAACAAGTTTGACCTTAAATTTGTATCAATAAACCAGGATTCATACCAATGCAAAGTATCCATCTCTATAGGATATCTCCCTTTAAATGTAAGTAAACATTCATAGAAAATATTTGGGAATATGGGCATTGTTTTTCTCTAAACTGCTTCTTGCTGTTTATTGGACAAAGTAATCTTTTGAGGGTGTTCAAGGTGACCTTTCAGAAGGTCTTGGTCAATCAAACCACACTTGTCTGGAAGGATTCCACAGGTTCTCATCCTCTGTGGAAACAAAAGGAGAACCTCTTTTCCAAATCAACATATCCTTAGACTCAAATTTTGAATTCAAGATACCTTTGAAAGATGTTTGTTGGCTTAACTTAGCAGTCCCAAGAATCAAATGTCTCTCTGCAGTCAAAAAATTCAAAGATAACACAATATACATAATCCAGACTCTCTGTGAATTTTCCATCTTTATGTGGCTTGTTTTTACTCTATTACTTTTTCTACAAGTTTAATATTTATTTTATTATCTTTACTCCTTTAATCTATGACTGTCTGTACTCTGTCACTTTAAAGACTGTTTTACTTTTTAAAAAACCATCTACTTCTTTTTCTGTGCTCTTTTTCTTCTCTCTCCCAGGCCTATGTATATTTATCCAACACTGTGACTCATTTAGAGGTGTTTTCCATCTGAATTTGTCTTTATTGCATATCTGTAATTCTTTACTGTCCAGGAGTGCTTTTTAAAATGCTAAGTGCTTCTTAAAATTTAAGCTGTGCCATTACTAGGGTATATATGGTACTTCTTGCTTGCCCACCCAATCTAAAACTTAAGCTGTGCCATTACTAGGGTATATGTGGTACTTCTTGCTTGCCCTGCCCAGTCCAGCATGGTGGAGCCATTTGCGCCTCTGAGCCACGCACATTGCCCCACTTCCAGGAACATAGCCAGTCCATGTTGCCACCAAGTGAGTCTCAGCATGCTGCTCAAAAACCCCATCCAAATTGTTGGTTTCCCAAAAGAGTCAAGAGTTCATGTTAGCAGCATAGTCCATGACTGAGAAGCTCCATTTTTGAAACCATGGCATCTACCACTGAATCAGTAAGACCTCTCTTAAAGAAGCTGCAGCATACTGCCTCAAGCAAAGCCCATTTGGAAGAAACATGAGGCTAAACTTTGTTTTTTAGTGTCTAGAATTTCTTTTCAAGTCCTTTCAAATTTTACATGGATTTAGTCCACCACGTTGGGTGCCAATCTGTAGGAGAAGGGAGGCCTCTTGTTGGTTCCCAGTCACCCAGCTAGCTTAGCCTCAAAATAACCACACAGAAACTGTATTAATTAAATCACTGCTTGACCCATTAGCTCTAGCTTCTAATTGATTAACTCTTACATATAATCTGTGTATTGCCATGTGGCAGTGGTTTACCAGCAAAGATTCAGCATGTCTGACTCTGGCAGTGGCTTCATGGTTTCTCCCTGACTCTGCACTTCTTTCTCCCAGCATACAGCCTAGCTTTTCCACCTAATTCTGTTCTTTCCTGCTCAAGGCAGTTCTTTATTCATTAACCAATAAAAGCAACACATAGACCAAAGGACCTCACATACTAATACCTGGCTTAGCTCTGGAGTTAGCACCCAGCTCTAATCCACCCTTTGTGTTAACAGATACCTTTTGTTGCCCTATGTGAATTTTCTCTGAGAGTTTCCCAAGGATACAAGGCCTATGCAAAACTTGATTAGGTGAAATTCTGAAAACCGTGGTATCTCATGAATCCGGTGTAATGGTAAAAGTAAAACCAATGTAAAGATAAAAGTAAAACCAATGTAATGGCAAAAGTAAAACCACTGAAATGGTAAAAGTAAAATGCTGCAGGCCCCCGAATGGCTGCCCAGGGCCACGAGGAGCAGCAAGTCCCAGGCAGGGAGCTCCTGAGTGGCTCGCTGGCCATGGCAGGGGGCAACATGGCAGGTGAGAGACCTCGGTGGGGCAGCCAGTCCCATGAGGAGCTGCAGCCCCAGCAGGTGAAAAACATGGATAGGCATGCCATGGAGAGTGAAGTTGGATATTTATTTAGTGGGTTATGGAGGGGAAACAGGAGAAGGTAGAAAAGCAGAGAGAGGCAGAGAGAGAGGGAGAGAAAGGGGGGGGGGAAGAAGAGAGGAGCCATGGGAGAGAGACTGAAAGGGAAGAGTTTACAGGCTGGAAGCAGAAGGAAGTCTGCTTACCTCAGCAGTAGGGGGAAGGAGCGGGCAGGGCTCGTCTCTTAAAGGGACAAGACCACAGAGGCCAGCTCAGATGGAAACCTGGCTAATTAGAAAATGGAATAAATCAACTCACCTACGTTTCCTCTCCATGTTCTTTATTCCCTTGGGTGAGGAAGGGAAAAGGGTGATCTCTACCAGCTTTCCAGTTTTACAGATGTAGTTAAAAATTTCATGGGCAAAACAATGATATCACATGCATTTTAGAATCACAAAAAGGGCAGGCACAGCCTGACACGGAGGCCCTCCAGAACAGGTGGCACCTCTCACGAGGGAATACCTGGCATTCCAAACCCTTAGATAAAGTAATTAACCCCTGAGCCTGGACTTCACCCGGACTTCACCCTCAGCCAGATCTGTCTGTCAGGTAAGGAAAGGGTCTTCCTTCTGAAATTCCTTCGTGGTCTGTTAGCAAGTTAGGGGGACTGACTGTTAGAACAAAGAGTAAATATTATTGCTCTAAGGCCTCCTGGTGTGGGGGATGGGAGGGAGGGTCATTCTGTTGCCCACGCAGGAGAAGTTACACTGCTGAGGTGTTTTGGGAATGAATCCCATTTTGAAGGGAAAAAAAAATCATGGCCTCACAAGGTTTCCACAGATATGACAGTGACTTTTCCAAAAGACAAGTGTTCCCGTGGCTCTGCAAAACAGGTTTCTCCCTTTGGACGTGGATGTCCACACTTCCCGTGGATCTCACTACTGGACTGTCAGCTGTGGGTTCGCTTATATTGGAGTCTTGTGGGCTCCAACACAATAGATACAAGGGAAGAAAAAAAGGCTCTTTGTGGTGTGAGGGAAGAACCAAAGTGCCTCCATTTTGCCTTGCACCTCCATCTTGTGTGTTGTGTAAACTATTTCGTGTAAAACATTCCAGTCCTCAGAAACAGCTAGGGGCAAAAGTACAGATAACCTCAGAATGTCCCCACCCGAAGCTCAGCAGATAAGAAAACCTGACAAGCAACAGGGGAGGTTTGAAATAAAATTTCTGAAAAGTCCCTAGACATGCGCCAATCAGGATTGAACCTGTGACCCTACACCCTGCTAAGGTAACTTTTCTGGGTTTTGCCTTTAAACAATGCCCTCTAGAAGGGCGGGGCACCAACTCTTGCCGCTGCTGTGCCAGTTGCGTTGGCGAGGTCCCTGCCGGCTTTTACTGGGCACACAATAAACCTTGCTTTTGCATTTCCGTGAGTCGGTCTCCCTGGTGGTCTTTTGGGGTCCCGACAGACTGGAAACTACATGTTAACTCTGGTATGTTTTTAAATTTGACTTCTGAGAGTTCATATATTCTTAGAGCAAGGCTGGCAATCCGGATACCAGAGACGCTGTTGAGGCCATGGCAAGACTCTTCTGTGATGATCCTGGTACAAAAGCTCACTGAGAGAATCTTTAAAAAATGTCAAATGGTTGGACTGGTGTTGCGGTTGTTGGGGACTACAGCAGCAACAGCTGAAGGAGCGCTTCCTAAAGAAATCCAAGCTGCAACAGAACTTTGAGCTAAACAAAATAAAATTGATAAAGAGATAGTAAATAAATCAGCGGAGTTAGGCAGACTGTTATATTGTTAGAAAACCAGTTAAAAATTTTAAAGGAGCAGATAAAATTAAAAAGGGATTAAGATTTTTTTTTCTGTTGTGTTATACCCTTAAGATAGAATAAAAGCAAGTATGGTTGAAATAAGGCTAAGATGCATTT
Organism: Myodes glareolus; assembly: GCF_982192425.1. NCBI lineage: Eukaryota > Metazoa > Chordata > Mammalia > Rodentia > Cricetidae > Myodes > Myodes glareolus. Next base: position 49,651,502 of record NC_142049.1, read on the forward strand.
GATGGGTCACCCTAATTCTTCTCAAATGGTTTATTATTTACAATTTTTTTAAAACTTTTGCAAAAAAAGCTACCTAAAACAACAGAAATGAATATTGTAAGAAGTCTTACAGACACTATAGCATCGTTCAACCCTATAAATCGCTGTAATGGAATTCTTATTGTAGCAGTTGTTGCTCTTGTCTGCCAATCATAGCCTTACATGTTTGAAGATGTGCTTGGGCCTACTTATCTTAAGACAGATAAATTTTAAAAAGCTGTATATACTGGGACGCTGCATGACCTTCCCAATAATTAAATTTTGTATAAAGGAAAGGGAGATCTGTGGCACAATGTCCTGCTGTCCTGGCGCCCGAGGAATGACAGACAACCTCTGCCAGCCATAAACTCCTGCCGGGTCAGACTTGTCCTGGCTCTGGAGTTGCCACCCAGCCCCAATCCATCCTTTGTTACAGATACCTTCTGTTGCCCTGTGTGAATCTTGTCTGAGAGTTTCCCATGGATACAAAGCCTCTGCAAACCCTGGTTAGGAAAAACCGAAAATACCGTGGCACCTCATAAATCAGGTATTTGCACTTCTTTAAAATTTTTTTATTATTTATTTTTTATTTGCATATTTTTGGAAGCTTCATTCAGGTTGTTGGGCTTTTTAATTTTAAGTTTTCTTTATTATGTATACAGTGTTCTGCCTGCATGTGTGCCTGCAAACTAGAAGAGGGCACTGGATCTCATTACAGAAGGTTGTGAACCATCATGTAGTTGCTGGGAATTGAACTCAGGACCTCTGGAAGAGCAGCCAGTGCTCTTAACCTCTGAGCCATCTCTCCAGCCCCTCATTCAGGTTGTTTTAAACATATAAAAATATATTAGCTAAAATGTAAATAGAGAAAAAATAAAAATGCCAAAGGGCTAAGGAAAACTGCTTCAGTCCACCGAGGCTGGAACCCCTGCGTCTGCAAAGACTTAGGTTCTCTCTCAAAGCGTCTCCGAGTCTTCACTTCATGAACCCGTGTGAACCCACACCCATGCTGTGCTTCCTGCGACAGTTCCTAGATGCCATATGGTGAGAGTATCCCCGCCACGCTGGAGATTTCTTGGTTGCAGGGGTCTCTGCAATCCCCACAGCCAGCAGAGTAACAGTCCATGGATGGCAGGAAGGCAACTTTCAACACGACTCTGTAGCTGGTGTCGGTTCAAACTTCGGAGGTCTCACCCGGAGTCATTTATTTTAAGCACAGCAAATTTGGTGAAGATTTTCCTGGTGATAAATAACTCTACCACACATGCACTGAAACTTAAGACATGACTAAAGCAAAACTCTTTTATGTAAAGTACATGTGACATCGTCCATTAAGGTGTTCTATAGATTAACAAGCTCACAATAAGTGGCTGGGGAGAATCCGGTGTGTTCTCTGTAATGGATTAACTAAAATGTTGCAGTTCCCCGAGTGTCTGCAGTGGGCAGTGGGCAGCAGGCCATGAGACTATGCAACAGGTCCCCGAGTTGGGGCAGGCAGTGGGCAGCGGGTCCCAAGAGCAGCCAGTCCCAGGCAAGGATGGCACAGTTCCCCAAGTGGTTGTAGTGGGCCACAAGGGGCAGCGAGTCCCATGAGGAAAGATGGATGGGCATTTCATGACACCATGCTGCAGATCTCTGAAGGCGACTGGTCCCTGGCAGGAAGCCACGAGGCGGGTGAGAAACAGAGACATGGATAGGCCTGCCATGCAGAGCGAGGTTGGATATTTATTTAATGGGTTATGGAAGGGAAGGGAAGAAGGGAGAAGAGCAGAGACAGAAGGGGGAAGGGGAGAAGTGAGAGACAGAAGCTGCCTCTTCAAGAGGAGACAGAAAAGAAGGGACTCAGGCTAGAAGCTGAAGATCAGCTTGCCTCGGTGGACAGGAGTGGGGGTGGGGAGTGCATGTGGCTTGTCTCTTAAAGGGTTAAAGGGACACACAGCTCATTATATTCTCATCTCTTTTTTATAATAAAAAGGCGGGCGGTTAGGCACCGCAGATTAAAGGAATTGGGGTGGTAGATTCTCACAGTGCAAAGGTCACCAGGATATTAACCAGAGCAGCTCCCAACCTCTGGGTGGAAAACAGGTTATGCATCCCTCCCTTTGAAGGGACGACTGTGTGTGTTTAACACCATTCCTCCCACACCAGGCAATTTAATCCAGGGAACCTGCCAAGAATAGAATTACAGGCTGTTTTCTCTGGGTGGGACAGGAGATTTTTGTGCAGCTAACTGTCCCTGTGTCCCTGAGGGAGAACCATGTCTCATGGGTACTTGAGGAAGAATGTGCACCTGTTTTATTACTTTTTTATTTATTGAGACAGGGTTTCCTTTGTGTAGCCCTGGCTGTCCTGGAACTCACTCTGTAGACCAGGCTGGCCTTGAACTCACAGAGATCAGCCTGCCTCCACCTCCTGAGTGTTGGGATTAAAGGTGTGTGTCCCCACCGCCTGGCTTTTGTTTTAATTTTTAGTTACCAGAAACAATGGGTTTCATTGTGCTGTCTTCACACATGTCCAGTCGCCGCTCCCCAAACAGTTCCTTCCCTTCTTCCCTTTTCTGTTGACATGGGATTTTTTTCTGTAGCCCAGGTTGTCCTGAAACTCGTGATGATCCTTTCGCCTCAACCTTCGAAAAGATTCGCCACCTCACCTGTCTTTTCTCTTTGCTCTTTGCTGTTGTTTTATCAGACAGGGTCTTGTAGCCCAGGCTAACCTAGAACTCTCTACTGTCAAAGATGACCTTGAGCGTCCCAGTGTTGTTTATTTAGAGTTGAGCTGGGGGGCGGGGTTATTTCATACAGCTGGCTCCAGGGGTCAGGTTTGGCTCATCTCAGCAGGAGTCGTCGGCAGGCTGTAAATATCCAGGGAGAGAAAGCGATGCTGGACAGTTTCTGAACACACTGTCAACACTTGTATTCAACACCCCCCCCCCCCCACACACACACACACAAAACAAGGCTTTGCCGTTCCTTCATCTACCGGTATGAGACACTGGGGTCCTTGACATGGCCGTGCCCCTAGGGATAGCACACATTTATTCAGGGCTTTCTGTGCTCCCTAAAGGCCGGTGTTTGGCCCCTACATGAGGTGGGACAGAGTTCCCTGGCCCTGAGCCATCTGCTGTAAGCCGCTCTCCTTGCTGGGTGCAGGGCAGGCTCCTCTAACCGGCCACATTCCTTCCCGCCTGCCTCACAACACCAAGAGCCTTTAGTGTCAAGTTGCCCTGACCCTGCACCTGCCTCTGTCTCTAGCTGGGTCCCAGCGAGAGAGACTTGATCCCACGAGCCTCAAAAAGGATGAAAGGAAAGAGCGCTGTTTGGGTAGAGTGCTGACGCTGGCTTTCCTTCTGACAACCCGCAGGGCGGTCTGTGACTCAGTATTCTGGGGGTGGGGATTTGCAGGTTTTGTGAAGGCCAGCACATACTCTGGGAACAGAAACGCTACACCTTCCAAACACAAGAGCTGCAGCGATACAAGAAATGGGGTTTGTTGTTTGTTTAGCTGCCGAGGTGCTGAGGAGGGAACCCAGAACCCTCAATCCCTACTGTTGAGCCAAACCCTAGTCCCTTACAGGGGGATTCTAGGTCCGGTCGAGGCAGCTACAGCTGAGCCACGCCATGTGCCACAGCGTGTGAGTGAAGATCAGAAGGGACCTCTGGTGTTGGCCATGGCCTTCCTGGTTTGTAACAAGAGTCTCTTGTTTAGGCTCCGCTTGGGTCGAGCTGCAGCTCTCCACCGCTTCTCACTGCGAAGCCGCATGCGCTTACAGATGTGAGCGCCCCCTGCTGCATCTGGTTTATATGTGAGTTTTAGGGATCTGAACTGAATTTATCACATTTGGGCAGCAACCTACAGCACCTTTTCCACAACCTTCCTCCCGCCCTCTTTCATGTATGTGCCATGGGATGTATGTGGGGGTCAGAGGACGACTTGTAGGAGTCAGTTTCCTTCCACCGTGTGGTTTCCGAGGTCGTTGGGCTTGGGATCATTGGGATCAGCCCTCCTTTCTCTCTCTCTCTCTCTCTCTCTCTCTCTCTCTCTCTCTCTCTCTCTCTCCCTCCCTCCCTTCCTCCATCCCTCCCTCCTCCTTTTTCTCTCTTTCTTTCTTTTCTCCCCCCCCCCCTTTTTTGAGATAGGGCCTCACTATGTAGCCCTGGCCAGGAACTCCCTGTATAGACCAGAATGGCTTGAGCTTACAGAGATCCACCTGCCTCTGTCACCCAAGTGCTGGGATTAAAGGTGAGAGCCACCATATCCTGCCCATCCTCATTTTCATTCGACAAAAATGTTTATTTACCCATACTGACATACATAATACCGGGTCTCATGACATTCCCATATGTGTGTGCCGTGTTCTTTACTCAACATTCTTTTCCCTCTCCTGTCCTCCCCACTGGTACTCAGTTCCCTCTCCTGCACCCCCCCACTCCAACTGGCCCTTCTCCCCTTCCCTACTAGGCCACCCCCTACTTTCACGTCCTTTTTATTTCTTAGTGACCTAAAGAGTTTAATTAGGGTGACTTTTAGGAGCATGGGTGAGGGGTTGAAGGCTCATGGGCACCTTGCCAGTGGCTACACCACTGAGGAAAATGTCTCACCCTCTGCCAGCAACCGTTAACTGTCTAGGAGGCCTCAGCCAGAGGTGGGACCTCATGAGTCCCTCTCTTTATTTATTTATTTATTGGTGTTTGTTTGAGACAGAGTCTTATACTACAGCTCAAACTGACTTGGGACTCACTGCATAACCCAGGCTGGCATGGAACTTGTGGCAATCCTCCTGCCTTGGCCGTCCACATACTGGGATGACAAGTGTTGGGTACCCTGCTTGGCCATTATTACTGAAAGCTGAAGGCTTCTCTTCTGTGTGTCTGGAGCAATGTATCCTGTGTGTCTGGAGCAATGTATCCTGTCCACAGTGTATCCTGTCCACAGTGTATCCTGTCCACAACGTATCCTGTCCACAACGTATCCTGTCCACAACGTATCCTGTCCACAGTGTATCCTGTCCACAGCATATCCTGTCCACAGTGCATCCTGTCCACAGCGTATCCTGTCCACAGTGTATCCTGTCCACACACAGTGTATCCTGTCCACAGCGTATCCTGTCCACAGTGCATCCTGTCCACAGCGTATCCTGTCCACAGTGCATCCTGTCCACAGTGTATCCTGTCCACAGCGTATCCTGTCCACAGTGCATCCTGTCCACAGCGTATCCTGTACACAGTGCATCCTGTCCACAGCGTATCCTGTCCACAGTGTATCCTGTCCACAGCGTATCCTGTCCACAGTGTATCCTGTCCACAGCGTATCCTGTCCACAGTGTATCCTGTCCACAGCGTATCCTGCCCACGCATCCATGCTGATTCTCTGCAGCTGTGGGCATGGTGTTCATTTCTGGGGGTGTGTTCTACTTCGCAGTACAAAAGTTTTGAAAATAAACTAGGCCTCGACCTCAGACATTCACCCCTGGTTCAGGTAAGAACTGGAGGCCATGCCCAGGTTCTGTCACTCATTTCTGTCATGTGACAGTCAACCCAGACTCTGCCCAGACACTCTGGAGATAGGTGATAGCCCCGGGGTCACATCACAGTGACAGGCACCTCTCCTGGGCTGGGCTGGCTGTATGCTCAAAGGTTTCTGAATAGATTAAATATCATGCTATAGAAAGCTGTTATCTAGTGTGACCGTGCTCAGAAAGCACTCTGTTCAAGGTGGCATCGTGGTATCTGAACAAAAAAAAAAAAAAAAGAAAAAGGAGGATGTGGCTGCTCCTGGGCATGGTGGAGGAGAAGGCTTGTTGAAGATAAAAGGGTCTAGCGACCCTTTCACAGTGCTCACACAGTGGAACCCCTGCAGATCATATCTGTTCTCACATTACACTTCATAACTAGCAAGATTCCAGTTTTGAAGTAGCAGCAAAGTTTGCTTGTTTGTTTTGTTTTTAAAGACAGGGTTTCCCTGTGTAGCCGCCTAGCTGCCCTGGAACTTAAAGAGTCCAAGAATAAGAATATGGAAATGTAGATTCCAGAAATAAGAATGTAAAAATAAAGAAATATAAAGTTGTAAGCCCAGGAGAATGAGAGCAGGCTGTCGGTAGCTTTCTCAGCAGTTTAAGGATTAACTTTTAATAGTGGGTTACTCCACTTTACAACCCATAGCTCTGTTTGTGAGGCTGAAGCTGCCCTGTGCAAACTTAGGGGTCACTCTGCAAACTGAGGATTAGTTTTTAGGTACCCCCTGGCCACTCATGACCAGCAATTGATGTGAGTTGAGGTAACTTTTAAATGATGGGATGTATGTGACTTTTGACTTTTTGGTTTTATATTTTTCCCATACCCTTCCCTGTCATGCGAAACTGGCAGTGTCAGGGGAGGTGCAGAGCCTTGGTAAACACCATCAGGGAATGCCAGGGAAAACAACGGGCTAATACTAGTTTACAAACACTAGTTTAACTGAAAAATTCTGTTACTAAAAATTGCAAAGAAGGGTGATTTGTGTCCAAGTTTCACCTCAAGATTGTAAAAATTCCTTTGTTATTGCCTAATGCTTGTTGCTTAATATAAAAAGGGAGAGTTGGGAAGCTGACCTTTGCCACAGCCTTACAAGCCCAAACTCTGTCTGTGGTCTCAGTTAGCTGGTAAGTATTTTGTGCCCCGGAATTAAAGTCGTTTGGCACCAACACCCAGCCCCCACAAGGATTTTCCGCTCTCTCTTTGCCTTTTGAGGTAAATCATGACATTGTCTCCAACTCACAAGACACTGAGGCAGAGAAATAAGTCAACATACTTGGGATCCAACAGCCAATCGGAGGCAGCATCTATGTTGAACCCAGCTGCTGGGGACTTGGGCCAGAGGTTTGAACGCTCCCCCCACACACACACACACATACACTCTTCAGGTTGACAGTCTCAGGGCTGCTGTGTTTTGGGGGTTCCCGGCTTCATCCTGTGTCCTGCAGGCTATTAAACTTGTTTACAGCCTCCACCCCTAAATGCTGGAACATTTCTGTGGAACCCCAAGCACTCAGGACAACCTGAGTCCCCCTTCCTCTCCTCACCCCATCTTTCCCACCTGGCTTTGTGGGCTGTTAGGTGCCCTTTGACCGTCCCCACCAAGATAACAGGCAGATCAGGTTCTTACCAGCACGTCAGCTGGAACTTCTAGGTATGGTTTAAAGTTGCATCATTTGGCTATGAGAAGCGACAAACTCCCAAGTGTGTACCTTCAGGCGATTGTATTGCGTTTCCTAATAGTCAAGGAAGCTGACTTGGCTGGTCAAGCCTGAGGCAGGAGGATTGCCTTGAGTTCAAGGCCCACCTGGGCTGTAGAGCCAGCTCCTGTATGAAAAAAGGTGACGCAAACAAGTGTGGGGTTGGGCCTGAGTTGGTAGTGATTTACTGCCTACCATGCATGCAATCCTGGCTTTAGGTCGCACGCTTCACTTCTCTAGGCTATGAGCACCCAGGCTCCTACCTGGAAGCTGTTGTGGGGTGTCCACCAGAGAAGACTTCACCAACATGGGTTTATGCCAATAGAAAATCTTTATTAGCTGGCCAGCAACTACACTGGATGTTCAGGATCCTGGTGTAATCCTGAATATTACTCAGGATGAGCTTTTAAGCACAAAAACCACGTTCAAAGTTGACACACTCCAGTTAACGAGAACAGTTAGCTGAGCCCAGCCTGGTGTACAAAAAGAGTACCAGGACAGCCAGTTACAGTCTTAAAAGCAAACAAACAAACGAACAAACCAACCAAACAAACGACAAGAACAGTCAGTCAGAACACAGCTGCAGAAGCTGAAGGGCAAGGTTAGTACATTTAGAGACTTTCCTGGAGCTACGGGCACTTATGGGTTAGGTCTTTGATTTCATTCAGGTGCTGCCTGCCTGATGAACTTTTCAGCTGGAATGACACTTCCTTCATGGAGTTAGCTGTGCTGAGGTCTGGGGTTACAGAAGCCTCTGAGGTCAGAGACTGTAGTCCCTACCTCTCATCAGCCAGAGCCATGAATGTCTAGCCTTAGTCTAGTCCAAGGATCCTTGTCACTGGAAAGCCCAGGATGCCCAACAACAAGAAAAACAACAAGGTTCATGTCTATTTGCTGGTTTCTTTTATCCCCTCCCTCTCTCCTTCCCTCCCTCCCTCCCTCCCTCCCTCCCTCCCTCCTCCCCTCTCTCCTTTCCCCTCCCTTCCCCTTCTCCATCTCTCTCTTCTTCTTTTTGTTTCTTTGTAGCCCAGGTTGGTGTCTAATTCCATATTTCTTGAACTCCTGATCCTTCTGCCTCCCCCCCGCCCCGAGTGTCAGTGCCAAATGACAGTCATGAACCACCACACCACACACGGTTTATGCAGTCCCGGGAATGGACCACCACACCACACACGGTTTATGCAGTCCCGGGAATGGACCACCACACTACACATGGTTTATGCAGTCCCGGGAATGGACCACCACACTACACATGGTTTATGCAGTCCCGGGAATGGACCACCACACTACACACGATTTATGCAGTCCTGGGAATGGACCACCACAACACACATGGTTTACGCAGTACCGGGAATGGACCACCACACCACACACGGTTTATGCAGTCCCGGGAATGGACCACCACACTACACACGGTTTATGCAGTCCTGGGAATGGACCACCACAACACACATGGTTTACGCAGTACCGGGAATGGACCACCACAACACACACGGTTTATGCAGTACAAAGAATGGAGCCCAGGGCTTTGTGTATGCCAGGCAAATGTTCTACCTGCTGAAACACATCCCCTAGCCCCTTCAAATGTCCACATGGGTAGAACAAATGAACCCTGCCCAGTTTTGTTAAATGAAAGAAGCCAGACTCAAGCCTGTAACTCCACTGTCTGCAGACATTGTCTGGTGTGTACTGAGGACATGACAGTTGAAAATCACTGCCTGGGTGTGGCAGTTACACCTAATTATGACACTTAGGAGTACAGGGCAGAACGAGAGTGAGTTTGAGGCTAGCCTGGTCTATATATCAAGTTCTAGATCAGCCAGGGCTACATGGCGAGACCCTATCTAAAAACTGAACCAAAGCCGGGAGGTGGTGGCACACGCCTTTAATCCCAGCACTCTGGAGGCAGAGACAGGCAGATCTCTGTGGGTCTGAGGCCAGCCTGGTCTACAAAGCAAGTTCCAGGACAACCAGAACTATTTCACAGAGAAACCCTGTCTTGAAAAACCAACCAACCAAACAAACAAGCAAAATGAAATCAACTTTTAAACGACTTTAAGACTTTTGAATAAATTTAAACACAAGCATTAGGGTGAGAAGGAGGCCCTTGTGAAAAGGGTAGTAGGAGCTAAAAAGATGATTCAATGGTTAAGAAAATTGGAACCCTTCTAGAAGACGCAGGTTCAATTCCCAGCACCCACATGGCTACTTACAACCCTCTGTAACTCCAGTTCCAGGGATCTGATCCCTCTTCTGGCCTGAGCTCACATACAAAGGCACACACATATCCATATAATTAAAAAATCTTTTTAAAAAAGACTATTTCTAGGCTGTGAAGATGACACAGTCAGTAACACGCTTGCCACAGTAACATGAAGACCTGAGTTCAGTCCCCAGTACCTACATAAAAGACTGGGCATTCTGGCGTGGGTTCATAACCCCACACTGGGGAGGAGGAGGAAGCAGGAGCCTGAGCCTCACCTAGCCAGCCAGTCCAGCAGGATTTGTGAGACCCTGTCTCAAGAAAATGAGAGCAGTTTAGGAAACACTGACTTCTGGCCTACACACACACGCACACACGCACGTACACACACACATACACACACACACACGGACTAATACTGTCTCTGTGAGGGCAGTCTTCATAGTAAATTCTTACTGTGCTCAAATTCCTGATTCCCATAGGAGAGAATCCTGCTCCTCTCTTTTCCTTCCCCCAGCCTTTCTGTCCTGCTTCAAGGGAAGACAAAGGACAAGGCTGGGACCTAAGAAGGACCTGGGGCCTAGAAGACCTGCTGCCTTTGGGTCTAGGCTTTAGCCTTGTGAGATTGCGTGAGTCAGTCGTGGTGGAACTTCCGGGGCTCTGGAGAGGCCCCATGGGTGGGAACCAAGGCTGATGGCTTCTTATCCCATATCTGCTGGGGCTTCTCAGAGCAGACCATTAGTGGCTTTGTTGAGCCAGAAACATCCTCTGGCTCTGAAGGAGACCTTGCCTCAGGACTATCTGACACATTTAAACCAGGAAATAAATAGGTAAAAATGATTTAAATAGCTCCAAGACTAGGCAGTCTGTGAGCAAATCATCTCAGCCCTGGGGTTGGGGAGACAGTAGGTGTAGTGAGAGACTCCTGGCTACTGTTGTGGAATCAGGGTGCTGGCTCAGACTGCAATATAGTCCAGGTGAGGGGGATGGACATCAGGACCACACAGGTGAGCAGGTGGGGGGGACATCAGGACCACACAGGTGAGCAGGTGAATGACATTAGGACCACACAGGTGAGCAGGTGGGGGGATGGATGGACATCAGGACCACACAGGTGAGCAGGTGGGTGGCCTGAAAGTAGTTAAGGCAACCACATCAGAGCCGAGGTCTAAGCCAAGTTGAAGCCCCTGGAACAATCAGGGATTCTCCTGTTGGCTCTGGATTATCAAGTGGTCAGATAACAGACTGGTGGGGACATCCCCTTCACAATGCAGGGAGTTGTTTCTTTTGGGGGTCCAGATGAGGAAGTCAAACTCTTCTCTGTCTGATAAGTTCTTGGGCCTGTTTATCTGGTATGATTTTATTCATGTCTATGTGTCAGCATCTGACGCCCATCAAGTGTCCACCTTCCATCCTCTGTACACAGTCAAAGGCTGCTTGTGAATGGAGCCTTTCAGGACGTGTAAAAAGCCTGTGTCCCACAATACGGAGTGTCTTAGGGCAGGGTCCAGCCTGAACTCAGCGTAGCAAGCCATGCCCTTATTCCCAGGAAAGCATGGGGACTGCATCTCCCCGGGACTCACTCTTGCGTCCCCTGTGCCAGGGGACCCTTCCCAGGTCGCCAGGGCTAGGGGTGCAGCCCACCCTGCATGTCCTGGATCTCCCTTATTCTCCAGGCTCCACATGGGTGTCAACCATTTGACTGAGTAGTGGGCACATGCTAGCACCCTTCAGAACTTTTCGGCTGCAGTCTTTTTCTTTTCTTTTCCTTTCCTCTTCCTTTTTTCCTTTCTCTCTCTCTCTCTCTCTCTCTCTCTCCCTCTCTCCTCTCTCTCCCTCTCTCTCTCTCCCTGTCTCCTCTCTCTCCCTCTCTCTCTCTCTCCTCTCTCTCTCTCTCTCTCTCTCTCTCTCATTTTGGTTTCTTGACACAGGGTTTCTTCATGTAGTTCTGTGAACCAGGGTGTGCTTGAACTCAGGGTGACCTTCTAACTGAACTCAACTAAAAACCAAGATGTTGGAGCAGCTCAAAGGAAACAGCCTTTATTTCAAAACAAGGAATTTAACTTTGCGTGCCCGGAACCAGGGCATCACTAAACAATGTACCAGATGGTACACTCAGGTGAGGGTTCTTAAGGAGATAGCCACACTTAAACACTGATTTTTATCCAGGAACTAAGAAACTGAGGCAGAGGTCTCCTGTGACTCTCTAGGCCAACCTGGGCCACACAGTGAGTTTCAGGTAAGCGTGGGCTACATAGTGAGTTTCAGGCAAGCCTGGGCTACACATGAGTTTCAGCAATGCCTGGGCTGCAGAGTGAGATACCTATCCCAAAAGAATAAAGTTGGCTTTGGCTAGATGTGGTTGTGCAGGCCTTTAAGCCCAGCATTTGCTAGGCTGAGACAGGAGGATTACTTCAAGGTCAAGGCCAGCCTAGACTATGTGTACAGCAGTGTCCACTGACTCGAGACTGCACAAGATCCTTCCCAGCATTCCTGCTAACCACAGACATGATGTCACTGACCACTGAGACGGCCCTAGGGGTAAAGGAGTTTGCCATCAAGGACGACCTGGGCTTGATCCCCTAGACTCACCAAACTCCCTCAAGCTGGCCCCTGGCCTCCTCACATGACATGTAACATATGTGCCCTGCCCAGTAAACAAACGAGTGTAAAACATGTTTAAACTTTAGGAAGCTTCTGTGTGCTACTCTGTCATTGGCTGACGCGTCAGGAGGCTGCCCACCCAGCAGGTCCCATCTCTGTGATGGACGGCAGCTCAAACACTTGCTAACAGAACCGCCTGCCAGCTTCTCCTCGGCAGCTACAGTTTCTCGTGCGTGGCTCATTTGGTGCAAATAATTGTTAACTGTTTTTCCTCAACACACATTTAACAAGTACTTTGGGCTGTGGGAATCTTTGGTCTGCGGGATATCATTTGGGAACAGAGGGTTAATGACCAGTGTTCGTGGAATAATGACAGTCCTGAGCTGAGAAACTGCGAACGTGGGAGGCGATGGTTTGTAATGGGCTCGAAGGTACCAGATTGTGGGGAAATGTAGCAGGGTCCAGAGCTTTCTAATTCCATTGCTGTATAAGCGATCTGTTTACTTTTATTTTGTGTGTGGGTGTTTTCCCGCAAGTATATCTATGCACCTTGTTCATGTCCGGTGTCTGCTGAGGCCAGAAGAGGGCGTCAGATCTCCTGGGACTGTGGCTACAGATGATTGTGAGTCACTATGTGGGTGCTGGGAACTGAGCCCAGGTCCTCTGCAAGAGTGTTTCTAACCTCTGAACCGTCAATCCAGCTCCTCAAACGCCCATTTAGTTTTAGACAAGGTCTCATGTCATCCAGGATGACCTTAACTCCTGATTTTTCTGCTTCTACTTCCTGAGTTCTGGGGTGACAAGTATGTATCACCATACCCTGTTCATGTGGTGCTGGGGATGAACCCTGGAGCCTCCTGCATGCCAGGCAAGCAAGCTACCAACGGAGCTCCACCCCAGCCCTCAAGCGTCCATCTTTGGTTTCTGGATCTCAGAGTTCATCACCTTAGTATACATCTGGTATGCCTAGCAACACTACTGCCTCAGCCACCCAAGTGCTAGGATGAGAGACCTGAGCAGCAAGCCCAGCTTACACATTTTTAAAAATGTTAGCATAGTCATAAGAAGGATGAGCTCAAATCCCAGGCAGGATTTGTAGTTGGCTGTTGCTATGCTGTCATCAATTTTCCTGCCACACGTAACCAAGTACACACTTTGTGTTGGGCCTTGTTCACAATATGGCGACTCCAACAACCGAGAGCTTCTCCTGGTCAAGGGTGGTGGCGCACACTTTTAACTCCAGCACTCAGGAGACAGAGGCAGGCGGATTGCTGTGAGTTCAGGGTCTGCCTGGTCTACACAGAGGGAACCAGGCCAGCCAGGGTTACCCAGAGAGAGCTTCCAGGAGACCACACTTTACTAAGGAAGACTGGCAGGTGTTTGTAGCTAACAACAGAGAGAGGCCAGAGTGTGAGCAGGACCTGGTGCAGAGGTCAGAGTGTGAGCAGGGCTGGTGCAGAGGCCGGAGTGTGAGCAGGGCTGGTGCAGAGGCCGGAGTGTGAGCAGGGCTGGTGCAGAGGCCGGAGTGTGAGCAGGGCTGGTGCAGAGGCCGGAGTGTGAGCAGGGCTGGTGCTCAGAAGAGTCATGGGGGAGGGCTTCTTAGATGAAGGGGTAAGGGTGCTGAAGGTTGTGGGGAGGAGGAAGAGTCTGGCATGTTCCCAACATCAAGAGGAAGGGCCAGGGTGGTGCTGGATACTGGGAAGCTATAGGAGGCTGGATCCACAAGGCAGGCTCCATCCTGGGTATAGAAAGACTCGAGAGTGGAGGCAGGGCAGGAGGAAGATCTGGAGGCTGGAAGCAGCAGGAAGAGTCTTGATCTGAAGCTTTGAGGAGGGGAGGGAGCAGCAGCAGCCGGTATGGCTGTTTGTTGGCTGGGCAGAAAGAGCAGACAGGAAACATGGTGCACTTGCAGCCAGACTACTAGCTGCCAGGCTGACTATGGCACTGGAGCAGAATGGGCAGGTTCATATCTCAGCAGGAGCGTGCACTTCAGAGAGATTGTCCCAGAGATGGCTAGGGCCCCGACCAGAGCTCAAAGGGTTAATGCCTTTGTGGTCTGGAGAAGAAGAGGGGGCTGTTGGGTTGGGACAGGCAGGTGCCCAGCTCAGTAAACACTCATTACTGGGCAGGCAGCCATCTCCACCCTGACTGGTTAATCTCATTCCCTCCTGGTCCTTGCCCCACTCCGTTAGTGGGAAGGCCATGGTTTCATCTCTGTCTTCTCAGGAGGAAAGTGGTCACTGTAAGGACATGTCCACCTCCCCCTCCCACCTTCTGCAATTCTGCCTCAAGACTTGTGGAACCTTCCATGAGGATAGAAATGTAGAGTGACCGACCATTCTGCCAACATGGTGGCCAGCAGCCTTGTGAGGCTGTGGTAACATAATAATGTGGTTGGCATGACTGGGGAATATCAGTCAATCCCTCCCTTGCTGAATTTGAAGCCATAGAGATCCTCCTGCCTAAGTTTCCTGGGATTAAAGGTGTGTACAAGTATAGCTGGCCAGAATCTTTCATTTCGTTTCATTTTAATTCATTTAAATTTAAGGGTCAGCAAGATGGCTCAATGGGTTAAGATGCTTGCAGCACAGCCCCGTGACCTGAATTTTATCCCCAGGACCCACGTAAAGATGGAAGGAGAGAGCCGACTCCACTTAGTTGTCCTCTGACCACACACACACACACACACACACATACACACACAAGGGCTGGGGAGACAGCACAGTGTTAAGACACACTCACTGCTCTTGTAGAGGACTCGGGTTTGGTTCCCACATGGTGGCTCACACCGTCTGTAATTCTGGTTTTAGGAGTTCTGACTTCCCTCTTCTGGATTTTGCAGGCACCAGACATGCAGGCGGTACACAGGCGTGCAAACAGGCAAAGACTCATATGCGAAAGAAAGACAAATACCAAATGGTTTTCATCCTACACAGAACCTAAACTTTGAAAAAGCATGAAAGCCGAAGGGGAACCACTGGGGTGGGGGAACGGTCCAGAGAGATGGGGGAGGTGGTCCAGAGGGATGGGGGGGGTCCAGAGGGATGGGGGAGGTGGTCCAGAGGGATGGGAGAGGTGGTCCAGAGGGATGGGGGAGGTGGTCCAGAGGGATGGGGGAGCGATCCAGAGGGATGGGAGAGGTGGTCCAGAGGGATGGGGGAGGTGGTCCAGAGGGATGGGGGAGCGATCCAGAGGGATGGGAGAGGTGGTCCAGAGGGATGGGGGAGGTGGTCCAGAGGGATGGGGGGGGTGGTCCAGAGGGATGGGGGAGGTGGTCCAGAGGGATGGGGGGGTGGTCCAGAGGGATGGGGGAGGTGGTCCAGAGGGGTGGGGGAGGAGCACAAGGAAAGGGAAGGGGCTGAAAATTTCACACTGAAACCCAATGAAAGGCCAGGACTGGCTCAGTTGGTAGGGTGCCCGCCTAATATGCTCAGAAGCCCGCCCAACATGGCATAAAATAAAGTATGGGCATGCATGCCAGTCTTCTCAGTGTTTGGGAGGTGGAGGCAGGAGGATCAGGAATTCAAGGTCACTGTTGCCTGTGTGGGGAGTTCAAAGGAAGGGCTAACATGAGGCCCTTTTGGGAAGAAAAAAAAAAAACAGAGATAGCTAGGGAGATAGCTGTTCCAGGAGGTTACCCAGGCTGTGACTCTCTCCTGAGCCTGGAGGTGACTCGCAGTTTCCTGTGTCCACAGCTGCTGTCCTTAGGCATGAGCTGCAGACTCTGCTCAGTTTCATATATTTTGCATCTGACAGTACGGTCTCCGGGTAACTACGTGTGATTCCAACTCTTTCTGTTCTTCACTCACTCACTGCAGTGTTGGAGACGGAATCCAGGGCCTCTAATATGAAAGCCAGGCAGTCTATCACTGAGCCACACCCCAGCCCCTCACTGGGGGATTCTAGGCAGGGGCTCTGCCACTGAGCCACACCCCAACCCCTCACTGGGGGATTCTAGGCAGGGGCTCTGCCACTGAGCCACACCCCAGCCCCTCACTGGGGCATTCTAGGCAGGGGCTCTGCCACTGAGCCACACCCCAGCCCCTCACTGGGGGATTCTAGGCAGGGCTCTACTGCTGAACTAGGCCCCAGCCTGCTTTATACTTTCTATTTTGAGGCAGGGTCCAAGCTGCCCGGACCTTGAGTTTTCTCTGTAGCCCAGGCAGGAGTCAAACTTATGATGCTCCTGCTTCACCCTCCCAAGTAGCCAGGATGACATCATTTGACAAATGTCCAATTTTCGGTTGACTGCTTCTGGATAATGGGTAGCAAAGCTTATTGTTTCGTGTATCTTAAGACAAGGTCACTGACTGTCCACGCTGATCTCAAACTTGTTCTGTAGACTACGGTTAGCTTCAAACTCCATCTTCCTGCCTCCACCTCCAGTGCTGGGAGCCTCACATGTGACCTCTGTTTTCTCAGTTCCCCAAGGAGCTGAACCCAAGCTGCTTCCTCACCCAGGGGCAGTGTCCCCGAGTCCTCCCTTGGCTGTGGCGCTGCCACACTGAACGTGTACATAGTTCATGCTCTCGTTGCCTCCCATTGTTTGTGGTGGATTTTGAAACCGTAGCAACATCCCGGCCGCAGAGAAGGGTGGAGGAGGGGACAGCCAGCCCCAAGGGCCAACAGTCCATGGTGTGTCCCCTGGACATCCAGCCACTAGAACGACAGGTGAACCAGAGGGGTGGGGCCTCTCCGGACTGATTGGCTCAATGACTGTTTTATTTTTTCTTTTCTTGGCCAGAATGAGACAATATTGTGGGCAGCAGTTAAATGACACCCGTTAAGATCTTAACTGCCTGTGCTCTTTGGCCCTTTCTGGTCTCATTTCGTGTACAAGGACGTAGGACATGGGGTGTTTTGTAAAGGAAATGGCATGTGGGAAAGCCACTCCCAGCTCCCTCAGGTGAGAGACGCTGGCGCCAAGGGACAGAGGTCACAGAGTGTGAAAGAGATGAAGGTGAGTGTGAAAACTCCCTCAAGGCGTGTCGCTAAACAGGAAGAACAAATTAAAATTCCTGTCAAATATGCTATTTCCTAGGGAGGAGCCAGAATTTTAGATGTATATACATATATCCGATTTCCAAGAACAAAAACCCTAAGGGGGGCTTAGTCTTTGAAATGCATGAAGACTTGATCCCCAGTACCCATGGACAAAGCTGGGCATGGCAGTTTGTGCCTGGAGTCCCAGTACTGGGCAACACCAATTCTGGGGAACAGAGACAACCAGATCTTGGGGACCCCATGGCCAGCTCACAACCGCTGTAAGTCTAGGCCCAGCGGATCCAAGGCCTCTTCTGGGCCTCTATGGGCACTGTGCATATAAGAATGTGCACAGATGAACAAGAAAGCATTCGCATCTGTTTCTCTCTGCTCTTAACTAATAAGACATCCTGACAAAAAGCAACAGAGATTGGGATGGCGCACACATTTAATCCCAGTACTCTAGAGGCAGAGGCAGGTGGATGTCTGAGTTTGAAGCCAGCCTGGTCTACAGACTGAGTTCCAGGACAGCCAGGGCTACAAAGAGAGAATCCAGTCTTGAAAAAGCAAACAAGCAAACAAACAGCAGAGGTTTTTTGCTTAACCATTCCAAGTTACAGTACGCTGTCGCAGGGGAGTTGCGTTGGAAACTCAAGCAGCTGGTCACACTGGCCCTCGTCTAAAGCAGAGAGAAACGAATGCACCCATGCTTGTTTACACTCACCCAGTTACATCGCTCGCTCGTACAGTTCAGGAAGGGCTCCCTGCCTAGGGAATAGCACCACCCATAGCGGGCAGGTCTTCCTACACTAGTTAGCAAGGAAGACAATCCCCCTGCAGACCCCCTCAGCTGAGAGCTCTGCTTACGCCATCCTAGTTTGTGATTAGAAACCAAGCATCGTGCGGTCTTAAGGTGAGGAATGAGTGAATCAGGAGTGGGCCACAGGAATGCTGGGGAGGGGACAGCCGACATAAAGGCCCTGCGTTGGGGATGTGTGTGCGAGGAGGAACTGCAAGCAGCCTCTGTACTCACAGCAGAGTCGCTGAGGGGGAAGATGGAAGAGGGGAACTGGAAGAGACACAGCGGGCCATTCCTAGCAGGGTCCTGTGGTGTGACTGAAGACTCTGAAGGTGACAGGAATAGCAGAAGGACTCTGAGCAATCCAGGTGTGAGGTGACTTGGGTTCCAACAAGACAACTCTGACTGTCACGTAGGGAACAGACACTCATGGTCAAGGGCAGTTACAGGAGGTGAGAGTGGACTGGAGGATAGATGTTGAGCGGACGTGACGAGCAGGGCCTGAGTGTGGCTACGTGGGGAAGGTCACCTGGGAGGTATTTTCTGATGGATGGATGTAGGGGCTGAGATGTTTAAGAAGCATTGAGAGTTATAGGAAGGGCTTGAGTTCTACAACTCTACGGTCATGGTTCCTTTTCTTTTGCTATAATGCACAGTCACACAGAGGCTTGGTGAGTCACAGAGTTCTGGAAAGCAGGAAGCCCAGTATCAAGGTACTGGGATTTAGTGATGTCATTATATACACGATGGTGCACAGCGCTCCACACAGGAGCCAAGGCGTGCTGTGTTTATAGTATGACAACTCCCTCGTGGTCTAGCCTGCTCTCAGGAGATGACTCCAAGATACTCAATCTGGAGAAGTAGCCTACTCACAGGATACCTGATCCACTCTAGGATAAGTATCCAAGTTTTTGAAGTAAGTCATCCTTATGCAGGATAATTACCCCCAAGATGGTCTATCCACTCCTGTGATTGTTAGCCTACATTATCCATACACAGTCTGCTCAGAGGATAATTAATCTACTCCTGAGGTGAATACCCTAGTCTCTCCAGAAGCAGCTCGTTCTCGAGATGGTACCTGTTCCTGCAGTGGCCAGTGTACTCGAGTTCCCTGCTCTCGAGGCACCAGACCGTGGACTGCTGTTCATCCATCCCTGTGAGTGTGGCTCTTCACTGCCTCCGAATATCTTCAATGAGTAGTAAGGTCATTTATATTTCAGCTGGGGCCAGAAAGAGGACTCAGCAGGTAGAGGTGCTTGCCTCCAAACCTGACAACCTGAGCTTGGTCCCCAGGATCCACAGGGTCGAAGGAGAGAACAGACTGGCTAGAGGCATGTGCCTCACAAACATGTGCGCACACATAAACAAGGAAAAACTAGCCAAAATTAAATAAGGGGCTAGGGAGAGTTCTTAGTGCTTCAGTGCACCAGCTGCTCTTCCAGAGGATTCAAGTGTGGCTCCCAGGACCCACATGGCTCGCATCTATCTATAACTCCAGTCCCAGAGGGTCTGTAAGCCTCTCCGGCCTCCACGGTGTATAGTGAGCAGATAGTCGTGCAGGCAAAGCACCACATACATTTAACACACACACACACACACACACACACACAAAACCTTTAAAAACCACTAAGTTTCAGGCTGGTTTTGGAGGGGGTCAGTGAGGCCGTGGTACCCAGAGTGTGTTGAGATGCATACTCTCCAGGCCCTGACCAGAGCTGCTCATCTGACCGCTCTGGGGAGGATTTGAGGGGGGCTGGGATTGTACACCCACAGGCTACCACCGTCAACCTGCTCTGGGTCCCCTACTCTCAGGGCAGAGCTAGAGGAACCTTGGGACTTTTTGGTTTCTAAGCTAGCCCGGCCACTCCACCTCAGGGGACTGGTACATGCTTCACCTGTATCCCTCCCTCCTGTGACAGAGGAGTCTTCAGGCACTCGCCTCAGAGCAGCTGTGAGCTCCCAGTGAGCTAGCTCCAGGATATAAAATATTTAAGACAGCGCCTGCACTCAGGATCTCCTAGTAAAGGATGGTTATAATCAGCTTGCTCTACCTAAGATAGCAGACACTCAACAAAAGTCCACACCAAAATATGAGTGCCCGCACAGCTGGGTTGACGGAGTGTCTGCCCGCACAACTGGGTTGACAGAGTGTCTGCCCGCACAGCTGGATTGACGGAGTGCCTGCACAGCTGGGTTGATGGAGTGCCTGCCCATAGCTGGGTTGACAGAGTGCCTGCCCGCACAGCTGAGTTGACAGAGTGCCTGTCCGCACAGCTGGGTTGACAGAGTGTCTGCCCGCACAGCTGGGTTGACGGAGTGTCTGCCCGCACAGCTGGGTTGACGGAGTGTCTGCCCGCACAGCTGGGTTGACGGAGTGTCTCCCTGCACAGCTGGGTTGACGGAGTGTCTCCCTGCACAGCTGGGTTGACAGAGTGCCTGCACAGCTGGGTTGACAGAGTGCCTGCACAGCTGGGTTGACAGAGTGTCTCCCTGCACAGCTGGGTTGACAGAGTGTCTGCACAGCTGGGTTGACAGTGTGCCTGCACAGCTGGGTTGACAGAGTGCCTGCCTGCACAGCTGGGTTGACAGTGTGTCTCCCTGCACAGTAGGGTTGATGGAGTGTCTGCCTGCACAGGTTGCTGCTCTGTTGATGGAGGATTCTTAGGGCTTTGTTTTCCTTTTTATTTGTCTGATTTTTTACTTTTTGATCCTACTTTGTAACCCAGGCTGACTTGGAACTTTTGATCCTTCTGCCTCCTGAATTTTAGACTAAAAATGTTTTAATAAAAAAGAGCAGTGGTGCTGGGAGAGGCTTAAAGGTAAAGTGCACACCTTTCGGCTATAAGAACCTGACATCAGATCCTTTAGCACCATATACCCAGCCAGCCCCTTAGTCCAGCACCTAGGAGGTGGAGGCAGGAGGATGAGAATTTCAAGGTCATACAAAGATTCAAGGCCAGCCTATGCTACACAAGACTCTCTTATTAAACCAAACCAGCTGAACCACAAAACTAAGACCAGGGAGATGGGTATCAGGTCCTCTTGAATGTGCAGGTCCTCAGGGAAAACTCCACTGGAAAAGGAAGGGGATGGCACATCCTGGGTGGAGAAGGCAGGTACGGAGGCCCGGTGTGGGAGGCACTGGAGAGGCCAGAGGTAGAGCGGGCACGTGATGTAGTTCACTTTCTGTTACACAACACCGACCCAAAACAACCTTGGGGAGGAAAGGGACCCTCACTCAGGGAAATCAGGGCAGGTGCTGATGTAGAGGCCATGAGGGCGCTGCTGACTGGATTGCTCCCCATGGCTTGCTCACCCCAATTTTTAAAAATATTTATTTATTTATTTATTTATTTATTTATTTATTTATTTATTATAGAATATTCTGTCTGTGTGTCTGCCTGCAGGTCAGAAGAGGGCATCAGATCTCATTTCAGATGGTTGTGAGCCACCATGTGGTTGCTGGGAATTGAACTCAGGACCTTTGGAAGAGCAGGCAATGCTCTTAACCACTGAGCCATGTCCCCAGCCCCTCACTCTGATTTTTTATACAACTCAGGACCACCGTCCCAGTGTAGCAGCACCCTCGGTGGGTGGAGCCCTTCCATAGCCATTGTTAATCAAGAAGATGCCCCACATACCCATGTGACAGCTGCAACCACACAACTGAAGTTCCCTCTTCCCGTGTGGCTCAAGTTGACAAGCGCCAGCTAGTACAGAAAGGGTGAGGGCTGAGACCAGAGAAGGCAAGGGGTAGCAGACGGCACTTGATAGCCCCAGTGAAACCCTGCTTGTTCTCTCGGTGTAACCAGGCACTCTGGATCCAGAGTGGGAGATAAACAAGATGTGACCTGCATCTTGATGCCTCCTGGGTAGTCAGATTAACAAATCTTTACGCCTGTCATCATCTGAGAGTCCAAGACTGGACTTTCCAACCCACAGCCTGAGGGCCAGTCATCCTGTATGTGTTAGTAAAGCTTTATTAGGACATGGCCTCATCCATACAAGGGTGGAATTGGGCAGTTACAGCCCAGACCTTGGTAAGGCAGAGAAATCTCTACTGTCTAGCACTGTGCAGGCGATCTAGCCAGATCTGGCCAGTCCCAACCCGGAACAAGAGCCAGCACACAGTAGGCACTCTGCGAGTATTTCTCTTTGCAGAACAGGGCCTGCCACTTGTCCATGAATCACAGGAGGGCTGCCAATTCTCTCTGGTCCTGGGCTACTTCCAGCCCAGAGTCACACGGACCAGAACTACAGCCAACACAACAGTGACCAAAAATAATGCTGGCACCATCTAAGTCTTTGCCACAGAGAAAATACCCAGGTGGAATTACAAGGCAGCCCTGGGGACAGTGCAGTTCAGCTCTCTCTTTGCTCTGTGGCATCCAGGGTTCCCCAGTTTTTGTGTTCACAAAGTCTCTTCACCATGGGCCATCCTTCCTATCCCTATTTCCCATCTCTTCATTCAGCTTCCGGTTTGGGGGCCAGGGCTCTATCAGTTCATGTATCTATTTTTATGTTTTAAATTCAAATTTAAAATTGGAAGGGGATTGGTTAATTATGGTAATTTTAGGACTGTTTGGAATGTGCTTTTGTCCTATCCAACCTTGTGACTCTCTCTTGGGTTTTCTGCCCTCTTTCTGGTTCCTCCCTTCCCCCCAAAGAGACTGACTCTCCTCCCACCGTGTGGGTCCCAGGATGAAATTCAGGTCATCAGGCTGGGCAGTTTTTCTCGCTGAACCATCTTACCTGCCCTTCTCTTCATTTCTTGAGACAGGGTCTCTAACTGAACCTGGAGTTTACCAATTGGGCTTGCCTGGCCGACTAGGGAGCCCCAGGGATTGCAGGCCTACAACACTACCCCTGGTTTGTGGCTGGGTGCCGGGGACCAAAATTCAGTTCTTCGTGTTCACACTCACTTTACTGACTGAGCCGTCTCCTCAGCTCATTTTTTTTTTCTTTTACTTTTTGAGGCAGAGTTTTGCTATTAAACTCTGACTGTCCTGGAACTCACTCTGTAGACCAGGTTGGCCTTGAACTCCGAGATCTGACTGCCTCTGTTCCATGATGCCAAGCTTCTTCTTTTCTTTTTAGAGACACTATCTCACATAGCCCAGGCTGACCCAAAACTTCCTTGTAGCTGAGGCTGGCCTCGACCTGACTGTCCTCCTGCCTTCATCTCTCCAGTGCAGGTGTGACAGGCGTGAGCCACCATGTCCGAAATCCTTCTACCTTTTTTTGTGTCATATATAGTGGAACATATCACATATGATTATTATTTATAATGTATTTTAATCTAGAGCCTGGCGTTCAATATTTGTCTGTTTGTAGCTGTCTGAGCTCCTCTAGCATGCTGATTACCAGGCCCAACTATCTTCCTGCAGAGGACATGGTTCTGTTCCTCTTTCCAACCGAATAAAGGTTCATTGTGCTGTGTACATTCTCACATCCTCTCTATCTGTTCATCTCTCGAGGACATCTAAGCGGCTGCTGTTTCCTGCTTCTGTGGATAGAGATGCAGTGAGCATGGCCAAGCAGGTGTCCCTGTGGAGCAATGCATTCCCATGTGGGCTAGGACTGATCATGTGGTAGTTCTAATTTTGGGTTAGTTTTTATATTTTTTAAACTTTATATAATTTTTATAATTTTTAAATACTTTGCTATTTTATGTTCATGGGTATTTTGCCTGCATATAAAATTACTTTATTATTTTATATGTTTTACATGTATGTATAAAAGTACACTACCTACATGCCTGGTGCATGCAGAGACCAGAAGAAGGTATTAAATGCCCTGGAATTGGAGTTACAGATGGGTGTGTGCATTCATGTGGGTGTGTGCATTCATGTGGGTGTGTGCATCCAGACGGGTGTGTGCATTCATGCGGGTGTGTGCATTCATGTGGGTGTGTGCATCCATGCGGGTGTGTGCATCCATGTGGGTGTGTGCATCCATGTGGGTGTGTGCATCCATGTGGGTGTGTGCATCCATGCGGGTGTGTGCATCCAGATGGGTGTGTGCTTCCATGTGGGTGCTAAAATAGAACCTGGATTCACTACAAGAACAGCTATCACCCCAGTCCCCACTTCTTTGTTTTTAGATTTGTTTTTAATTTTTTTGTTGTTGTTGTTGCTTTGAGACAAAGTTTCTCTGTGTAACAGCCCTGGCTGTACTGGAACTCACTTTATAGACCAGGCTGGCCTTGATCCACCTGCCCCTGCTTCCCAAGTGCTGGGATTAAAAGTGTGTGCCACCACTGCCTGGCCTTTTTTTAATTTTTTTTTTTAATGTGAGCCAGGCACAGTGATGCACACTTTTAATCCAAGCAGAACCAGGTGGATCTCTGTGAGTTTAAGGCTAGATAGAGAATTCTAAGACAGCCAGAGCTACATAGGGAGACCCTGTCTCCAAAAACAAAACAAAAATGTTATGTGTGTGTGTGTGTAACTTGCCTGTATTGATGTGCACCATGGGAGTGCTATGCCCTTGAAGGCCAGAAGAGGGCACTGGATAACATGGAGTTATAGGTGATTGTGAGCTATCTGCTGTAGGTGCTGGAAACAAATCTAGGTCCTCTGCAACATCAATCACTCTTAACTGATGAAATAGTTCTCCAATTCCAATTTTTAATTTTTTAAAAAAGATTTGAGGGCTGAAGAGAAGACTTGGGAGTAAAAAACATGCACTGCTCTTGTGTGTGTATGTGTGTGTCCTTCTGTGGGTGGTGTGTATATACATGTGTGTGTGAGTGTGTGTGTGTCCTTCTGTGGGTGGTGTGTATGTACATGTGAGTGTGTGTGCGTCCCCTTCTGTGGGTGGTGTGTATGTACATGTGTGTGTATATCCTTCTGTGGGTGGTGTGTATGTACATGCGTGTGTGTGTGTCCTTCTGTGGGTGGTGTGGATGTACATATGAGTGTGTGTGTGTCCTTCTGTGGGTGGTGTGTATGTACATGTGAGTGTGTGTGTGTCCTTCTGTGGGTGGTGTGGATGTACATGCGTGTGTGTGTGTCCTTCTGTGGGTGGTGTGTATGTACATGTGAGTGTGTGTGTGTGTCCTTCTGTGGGTGGTGTGTATGTACATGTGAGTGTGTGTGTGTCCTTCTGTGGGTGGTGTGGATGTACATGCGTGTGTGTGTGTCCTTCTGTGGGTGGTGTGTATGTACATGTGAGTGTGTGTGTGTGTCCTTCTGTGGGTGGTGTGTATGTACATGTGAGTACATACGCCCACAGAGGTCATCTCTTGGAATTGGAGTTGTTTTTAGTCTTTCAAGAATGTATTTATTATTAGTGAAGAAGCATGTTAGTGCAGGACACCCACACGCATGTGTGCAGGGCAGAGAACAACTTTCAGGAGCTGATCCTGTCCCCAGGCTTGAACTCGGGTCATCCGGTTTGCCAGCAGGCACCTATCCCAACTGAGTTTTCCACCATGTCCCTTATTAGTACATCCCTGCCCATGTATGTGTGCATGAGTGAGGGTGCATGTTGCCAAGGCACATGCTAGAGGTCAGAGAACAGTATGGGGTGTCTTTCTCTCCTTACACTTCATGGGTCCCAGGAATGGAGCTCGGGTCATCAGGCTCGGTGGCCAGTGCCTTGGTGACCATCAGGCAGTCCTAACTTGTTTTTGGATACAGTCTCAGTGTGTAGCCCTAACTGGCCCAGAACTCACCATGTAGATCAAGTTGGTCTCACACTTAGCCTCACTGGCTTTTGCCGCCTGATGTGGGTTCAGGAGGCTGAAAGCCCTTTCCCCTGGCAAGTCATCTTGCTGGCCTGATGTTTGTTTTCTTGATGACGGTCATTCTGACTGGGGTCATATGGAACCTTGAACTCTGGATCCTTCTGCCTCCACCTCCAAAGTGCTGGAATTACAGGTATGCGGCACTCCACCCAGTTTATGTGATGCTGGGGACTGGAGGCAGGGCTTCCTGCATGCGGGCAAGCACTTTACCGACTGAACTCCACCTCACACAAAATCTTTTATTATTGTATAATGTCGTAGCGCCTTGCTTGTCTTACCCACACCTTTCAGCCTTTTTGCTCAGTTCTGTGGACTCAGGTCGTACTGAGGGCTGGGATTCAGGAAGCTTCCATGTTCTCCTTCCTTCTTTCTGTTCACACATATTTGGGTGTTCCATTCCCCTTTACCACTGATTTTCCTCTCTGTTGCAGCTTACCTGCCCATGGGGACTGTTATGGTTTGAATAAAAATGGCCCCCAAAAGCCCATGGGCAGCAGTACTGTGAGGGGGTGTGGCTTTGTTGGAGGAAGTGCATCACTAGGGGTGGGCTTTGAGGTCTCTGAAGTTCAAGCTTGCTGTCTGTGGATCTTGATGTGGCACTCTTAGTTCTCCAGCATCACGTCTGCCTGCATGCTTCTCGTCATGAAGATAATGAATTAAATCTCTGAAACTGTGAGCCAGCCCCAGTTAAATGTTTTCCTTTATAAGAGTTGCTACCATCATGGTGTCTCTTGTGACAACAGAAACCCTGAGACAGGTAGCTTCATATGGAGAAGATTAGCCCCAGACAGCCAGGGGCTCACAATATGATGGGGAATATCCCGGAGATGGTATTGGGTGTGACAGGCTGGGACTTTACCCCAAGCATGTATTCTGTCTGTGATGGAGGATGTGCAGAGGGCTTTGAGGAAAGGGCATGCTTTCTTTGGAATTGATTTTTTGGCCTTGCCTTGCCTCTGGTGGTACAGTGGAGACAGGAAGTGATCTCACTGAGGCAGTCAGGTCTCTGTGCCCACACCTGTAAAATGGGCACGATAGCAGGACCAACTGCATAGCGCTGATGGGGTCCATGTTGTGGGATTTAATTTGAGGGCTTAGAACAGTGAGTGTTCTCACTAAATCATAGCAGACATTAAAGTGGTACGGAAAATCCCCAGTGGAAGGAAGCCTGCTGTTCCCTATATGACTTCATGTGTGGTGGCGCACACTGGCGATTCCAGCATCCACGAGGTGAAGAGTCATTCTCCTCTACATAGCCAGTCCCATCTCCCCTCAGAGGGAGCAAGCGGAGCTCATGCTACCTCATGATGACATTACTGGTTGCTAGGAAGATTGAGCCAACTGATGACGTCACTAGTCGGCAGGAAGGTTGGCTGGCCACGGGGCCTGGGCCCTCAGTTCCAAATGGACAACAGAGTGCCAGGATGGCCAGGGCTGCAGAGTGAAACCCTGACTCAGAAACGAAGAAGCAGGCCTGCAGCAGTGGCTCAGGGGTTAAGAGCACTGGCTGCTCTTCTGGAGGACCCTGGTTCAACACCCATATGGCAGCCTGCAGTCATCTGTACCTTCAGTTCCAGGGGATCTGACGTCCTCTTCTGGCCTCCAACAGCACTGCATGTACATATGTGCATATATGCAGGTAAAACACCTACACGCATTGCATCAAAACACACACAGAAACGACTGGGAGGAGGAGTGTATGCACAGGCCGAGCCAGGCAGGCCCAAGTGCTTAAGGAGCTAAGGAAAAGCAGGGTTTAAGTAGCTGGGAGACGGGTGGGGTGTGGCTATGTGGCCAGGGCCTCGGGGAGGCCTTTGGTATTTGTTTGTTTACTTTTTATTTATTTTTGCAGTAGTGTGATTTGAACTCAGTGCTTTACAGCTCAAGCGCTGCACCCCTGGGCTTCTTCCTGTAGAGACAGGCTCACACTCCAGAGCTCAGTCGCTTTGTTTCAACCCATGACCTCAAACTCACTGCAGCCCCACCCTCCCAATGCTGGGGTGATAGATGTGATCCTCTAGACGAGGTCGGGGTTTTGTTTTTATTTCCTAGAACAGGGTCTCCTGTAACCTAGGCCGGCCTAGAATCTTTATGAAGCCAGGGTGACCTTTATGTAGCCAGAGGGTGAGGGCTGGGATGACTGGCAGGTGCCACCACGCCCACTTTGCACAGTGCTGGGATGGAACCCAGGGCTTCGCGAATGGTAGGCAAACCTTTTACCACTGTGTCCCAGTCCCAGCCCAAGATAAGGATCTCAATAGCCCCAATTTAAAGTCTTCGGGGACATTACATAGTGGAAACGCTCTACGTAGCTTTGAGCATACAGCAGGCGCCCAATAAATAACAATTTTGACCCAGGCAGTGTGCCATCCACCTGCATAGAGCCTGCTCACGGTCTGCGTTCCACAAAAGCGACATCTCCTTGATGTGTGTCCGCGCGCCGGCTCCCCGGGGACCCAGGCATTCCGGCCTCCTGCCACCCGGTCCATGCACGCACAAAGGCGTCCATTCACGGTTGTATACAAAGCGGCCCATTCACCGGGTCCCCTTCAACCAGCGGCTCCCGGCCGCTCCCCAAGCCTCTTTATTGGTGCCTCCCGCTGGCCATCAGGCCCGGGCCCCTCCAACGGCCGCGCACTCTCGGCCAGGTTCTTTTCCCACGCCTGGCACGCTTCGCCAACTTCTGATTGGCAAGGCGTACAGCCACTCTTTTTGATTGGACAGAGCTGAGACTCGGGGATGGGATCGAAGCGGGCCGCAGCGAGTGCTGATTGGTCCATGATGCCCACCTGTGGGCGGGGCTGTCCCACGCAGGCCCCTCCCCCTTTTCTGCCCAGGCCGAGGCCTCTGGACCGCCCTGGACGCCGGTGAGTGTCCGGTGCCCCCGCAGTCCGTCCGGTGCGGTGGTGCCAGGGGCGGCCAGGCCAGGGGAGGCCAGAGCCGACGGACTGTGTTGGGGGTCATGGGGAGAGGTGGACCAGGGCATTCACTGTGGGTGCAAGCGAGCCCGGGGTCGAGGAGGGGTAGAGGGGGTTGCAGTCACCCAGCCCCGCTTCCCACCGCGTGCCAGGGATCCTGGGGTCCTTTCTGAAGGAGTCACCCGGTCTGTTATGCAGAAGGGGAAACTGAGGCAGTGCTTGGAACTTTGTGTGAAAGAACACCTGAGTCATGGTCTCCTGTCCCTAGCTCCCCGGACGACCGTGAATAGGAGGGAATAGCTGTGGACCAGAGAGAGAGGTCGCCATAGGAAGGGCCAGGGGCCGGGACCGATGTGTTTATCTGAGTGTCCCAGTTTGGTTTGTTTTGACTTGGTTTAGTTAATTTTTTTTTGAGACGGGTTCTCATTCTGTAGTTCAGCTATCCTGGAGCTCACGGTGTAGACCAAGCTGACCTCTAGTCCCAACCTTCCTGCCTGAGCCTCTCTGTGCTTGGATGAGAGGACTGCGCCACTACGTATCTGAACACCCTCACAATGGACTTGGGCACTTTAATTCGTAACTGAGAATGGAGTTGAGGTGGTTTCTGTAGTCCTCATTTCACAAGGTGGCTGGACCGTGGTGGGGAATGGAGGGACCTGGTGTGCCTGGCCGTGTGGCCCCCCTTTTTAAATAATACCACAGTAGTGATCAGAAGTTCGAGACCAGCCTCAGCTACACAGTGAGTTCCAGGTCAGCCTAGGCTGCCTAAGACCCTGTATCAGAAAAACAAAAAAGAAAAATAAATTGTGTAAGTCAGAACTCTTTACATCTTCTAAGGAGAAAACTATACACTTATGGCAGACACGCCTACCCTGTGCTTCCTCTTTAGTTCACCCTGAAGAGACCCAAACCCCCAAAGCAGACATCGCATTTTGACATGGTACCTAAGGATTGGGGTGCCTCACTTCCAATGTTGAGGAAACTGAGGATCAGAGATAATAAATGATAAAACAGCAGTCTCGGTCCCTTTTCCACATGATTTTTATTGATTTCATGAGCCTCAATTCCTATCAAGGAAAGCGGAGGTCCAGAAGGCCGGGGACAGATTCGAACCCTAGGAGGCGTGTGCAGACTGGCTCTGCGCCGGACTTTCACCTTATCTGCCGCCGCCCACCTGGCAACAGGTTTTACCTCTGGCTGGCTGCCGCTCCAGGCCCCACCCCCTTGCCCAGCCCGGCAGGTGTCGGGTGATGTCAGCGACCGGTCCCGCCTCCTGACGCGAGAGGCCCCGCCCCTCGCTGGACCGCAGAGCCGGCCTCACCTGGGTGCTGGAGAGGATC
Source organism: Myodes glareolus (assembly GCF_982192425.1). Classification (NCBI taxonomy): domain Eukaryota; kingdom Metazoa; phylum Chordata; class Mammalia; order Rodentia; family Cricetidae; genus Myodes; species Myodes glareolus. The sequence goes on from NC_142049.1 coordinate 49,681,327, forward strand.
TGGACTCCAAGGCCTCCCCATCTCTCCACCGCCAGGCGCCCAGGTAGCCTCGGGGGTCCACGGGATAGAGGAGGCAGGTCACAGGACCCTTGATCAGGAGGACAGGGGGTTAGGATGTGAGCTTCCGGAGGTCCATGGGCCGGGTACCCCAAGTCAGAAGGAGGAAGCTGAGCATGGACCCCAGTGTCTGAAGGAGGAGAACTGAGGTTCAGGACCCATAGATCTGAGGGAGGAAGCTGGACCGTGGACCCCTGGGTCCGAGGGAGAAGGGCTGGGGTCTAGACACCTGATCTGAGGGAGGAGGTTGGGGCCTGGACCCATGGGCCTGAGGGAGGAGAGCTGACTGGAGTCAGGATCCCTGATCTGAGGGAGCAGGCTGGGGCCTGGACACCTGGACCTCAGGGAGGAGAGCTGGCTGGGCTCAGCACCCCTGTGACTGAGGGAGGAGGCTTGGACCTGGACCCCTGTGTGTGAGGGAGGACGCTGGGACCTGGACCCCTGTATCTGAGGGAGGACTCTGGGACCTGGACCCCTGTGTGTGAGGGAGGCAGCTGGGACCTGGACCCCCTGTCTGAGGGAGGAGGCGGGAGCAGGACCTCTGTGTGTGAGAGAGGACGCTGGGACCTGGACCCCCTGTCTGAGGGAGGAGGCGGGAGCAGGATGGGATCTCACCCATAGGCTGAGGTCATAAGTTTGGTGTAGTCCCAGCCCCTTCCCGGGCGGGCGGGGCCCTGGCCGCTTTCCTTTTCCACACAGGTCTGTCTGCCCCTCCCAGGTGCTCTCACCTGCCTAAGTGACACTAATGAGTCCTGGCACCACATTCCTGCTGCCTAAGGGAGAGGTGTGTGGCTGGGGCTCAGCCGTTTGGGGCCAGGTCCTAGGCAGGAACCCCACATCCCCACTTCTAACCCTGGCTGCAGTGGGCCCCTGTCGAAGGAGACTGGGCTGGAGATCCCACTCTGGGGCCCTGAGCCCTGACTCTGGGTCTGAGGCGCTGAGCCTGCTCTTCTAGCACTTAGGGGGAGTGATGGGGCAGGGAGGTTCAGAGCCACCAAACCCTTTCTGGTCAAAGGTCACCAGGCTGGAGAGGAAGCAGGTGGGTGGGGTGGGTAAAGTCCCTGGGATGGGGCTTGGCTCTGGGTGTATCTTTGCCACACAGAGCCTGGGGTGATCCTTGGCCCTTTGGGGCTCACCATTTGTTGAACACGAGGTTCACAGTGGCTGGGAACTATTGGTTGTTGGTGCTGGTGGGTGTGGGAGGAAGTTTACATGTGAGAACCGCTCCTGGGACAAGCTTGAGGGGACAGGATTGGGGGGAAACCCCTTGAACAAGCTGAGAGCTTGGATGGATGCTCCCAAGGGGTGTGCTGGAGGTGGAGGTGGCCTGGTCACAGGGTGAAGTGGAAGACAGGGGTGTGGTGTTTGCTTTCGGATGGAGATGGTGGGACAGTAGGAGCTACTTCCTGCAAGAAAGACAGCGTGGGGCATTTTCTGTGGGATATTGGAACACCCTGGAACTGCTACGTTCCCTAGTCAGTGACCCCGGCAGGTGGGAAGGCGCCCAGGTACTCTGACTGCCCCCAGGAACCCTTCTTAAAGAATCCGAGACTCAGCTGGGCCCAGTGCACCCTGAGGCCTACTCAGAGGCGGGACCCCGCACCCCATGAGTCTCCAGTGCCTCTGAGAATGGTGGATGAAGCCAGAGGGAGGATGGGATGGGCGACCATCCTGTGATTATGGGGCCGGTGGGCGCAGAGGTGACAGACTTCAGATCTGTGCCCTGCCTGGGCCCCCTAGAGTGTGCAGTGTCCCTGCCGCCTCACCTCCTACCCTCTCCTCACTGCAGCTCCAGCCACTGTGGAGCTCTGCAGACAGGTACACATTCCTGCCCCAGGGCCTTTGCTTTTACCCCACCGTCCCAGCAGCCCCCTCCCCCCTTAGATCATGCAGGTCTTTATTTTAGTAGGAAAGAATTTGCTACTTAGTCTAGTTAAAATGTAAGCGCAGCCTCGGCACCAGCACCCCTCTCCCTGCTCTGTACCTCTGATAGTCATTCGTCATATAAACCATTTACATGATTATAACAATTTATCTTTTTATCTGTCTCTGAGATTAGGATAGTACCGTCCAATATAAACAGAATGCAAGCCAAGAGTGTATTTAAAATTTTATAGTGAGCACATTTTGAGAGGAGGGGCAGTGGAGAGATGGCTCAGCACTTAGGAGCGCTGGCTGCTTCCTGCCGAGGATCTCTGTTCAATTACCAGCACCAACATGGTGGTTCAGAACAGTCTGTAACTACAGTTCCAGAGTATCCACCGACCTCTTCTGGCCTCCATGGGTACTGCATGCATGTGGTATAGACATTGTAGCACTGATTGCTGCAGAGAACTGCTGCTTGTTCCTCAGCATCTACACCATCACTCCAATTCCAGGGAATCCGTGCATCTTCTGGCCTCTGTGAGAACTTCATACGTGTGGTACATATAAATACAGCCAAACACATACACACACACCCAAACACACCAAGCACACACACAAATAATAAATCCTTTACAAGAAGATTTATTTATAGTACTTTATGTCGGGGGAGGGGTGAGTCACGTAGTTGTGAACACCCAATACAAGATACTGAACTCTGAACTCAGATCCTCTGAAATCTCTCTCCAGACCCATAATAAATGGATTTTTTTTTTATTTAAAGACAGGGTTTCTCTGTATATCCCTGGCTGTCCTGGAACTTGCTTTGTAGACTAGGCTGGTCTTGAACTCAGAGATCTGCTTGTCTCTGCCTCCCCAGTGCTGGGATTAAAGGCATGGGCCCTCACTTTCAGCTTAAATGAATTTTTTTTAATAGCAAAGCTAAGCCAGGTGGCACAGTCTTATCATTCTGTCTACTGTAAGACTGAATCTGAGGGAGCCAGGTGGGAGTGTATGCCTTTAGTCCCAGCACCCAGGAGGCAGAGGCAGGTGGATCTCTGAGTTTGAGGCCAGTCTGGCCTACAGAGCGAGTTCCAGGACAGCCAGGGAGGGCTACACAGAGAAACCCTGTCTCAAAAAAATAAAACCAAAACCCCCCCCCCAAAAAAGAGGAAAGAAAGAAAAAGGTCTGAGGGGTGACTCAGTGGTATGGTGTTTTCTAGCATGCAGGAGGGCTAAGCCCCAGTGTGGCCAAAGACAGTCCCAACTGATGTGTCCACTCTCTTTCCTCAGACGATGGCCGCAATGACCCTGTCTGTGTCTGGGAGGAAGGTGGCTGCCAGGCCAGGCCCTGTGCCTGAGGCGGCCCAGCCGTTCCTGTTTGCACCCCGGACCCCAAGCGTGGGTGGCCCTGGAGGGCCACAGGTGGAGTGGACAGCACGGCGCATGGTGTGGGTGCCCTCGGAACTACATGGGTTCGAGGCCGCAGCCCTCCGCGATGAAGGAGAGGAGGAGGCAGAAGTGGAGCTGGCGGAGAGTGGGCGGCGCCTGCGGCTGCCCAGGGACCAAATCCAGCGCATGAACCCACCCAAGTTCAGCAAGGCAGAGGACATGGCTGAGCTCACCTGCCTCAACGAGGCATCCGTCCTGCACAACCTGCGAGAGCGCTACTACTCCGGGCTCATTTATGTGAGTGACGTTCCCCACGTGGGGTGCCAGGTGTCACCAACCTGACCTGGATTGACAGGGAGTGGTATTGAGTCCTGTGACTGTCCTCCAACTAGTGAATAATTATAACGCTCTATGTTTTATGGAATAGGAGGTTAGACAGGTGTGCCAACACTGAGCGATGCCCCCAGCACCTCACTGGGAAGTTCTAGGCAACTCTTCTATTGTTGAGCCACTTCCCTGGGCCACTTTTTTTTATTTTAACCTCAAGATGAGATCTCCCTTGTAACCAAGGCTGGCCTCTAACCTGGGCTACTGGTGCCCATCCTTTAGAGCAGCTGGAACGACAGGCTTGCAACGCGAAGGCTGGCCCGACTTGTACTTTATTGGATGATTGAAGCCGGCTTCCACCTGGCCGGATGTCCTGTATGGGGGCACCCTGTATCACCTTTTAATGATAAACAGTGAAAATTCATGACTAATGAGCCTACATGGCTCCCTTAGTTCATTTAATTCTGCTCAGCAAGGCGTGGCCTTTATTATTAACCCCATTTTGCTAAAGACCAACAGAAAGAGATAAAAATAAAACCCGCCATGGAACCAGGTATAAAGAAGAGAGGAGGATCTTTTAAAAATGGTTACATTTATTTATTTGGGGGTGGGGCATGTATGGAGGTCAGAGCAAGCTTGCTGGATTGGTTCTCTCGTACGCATGAGTCTTGGGTTCAGACTCAGGTCACCAGGCCCTGTGACAAGCACCTTCACTCCCTGAGCCATCTCACTGCCTTCTGGCAGGATCTTGACTTTGAGGCCAGCTGGGTTGTAGAATGATATCCTGTTCTGAAACAGCAGAATAAAACAAAATAATGTCATGGGATTGATGGTATCCAGGTTGATTGAGGTAGTTTGCCAAGCTCTGTGATCCATTTTTGATGTCTGCATAGCTCTTCAAGTGGGGGTACTGCACACGGAAGTTGTTCCACATCCTGGCTTCCTGTTAGAAATGCGGAAGGTCTCTAGAAGGCCTGTTTGCTGCCTCACACCCCACGGCCAGGACACTCCGAGCTGGTGGGGAGTGACATGCACAGCTTTTTGTTCCTTTTAAATAAGCTTCTAGGGTGTGTCTCATGGACAGCTAAGGTGTGATTAACTCCATTTAAAAGAGAGCAAACAGGATCATAGAGTTTAACAAAGAATGTTACAACTATAATGAAAAAAAAAAAACCCTGAGAATAGTGACTGTAAATATTTATCAAGGACTTAAGCTGTACTGGGCCTGCTCTGAGTGCTGTTGTTGAGTTCTTGGCTGGCTTCATTGCTGGGGACTGTTGATGTCACTGACATTCCAGAATGTTAAGTGAGTCGGGCCCAGGGCCCATGGTCACTGAGGAATCCTTGGGTACACATAGCTTTCTCTGCTAGACTCAGCTCTGAATTCCTTTCCTAGGGAATCTTGTTGCCCACCTCACCTCCCCACCCATGCACACACCAGGCTGTGGGGTAGAGACCAACCTCTCCTTTTTCCCTCAGCTTGGCCTAACACAAGCTAGTGATGGCTCTCCCACCAAACAGGTACAGTGCTGCAGATGGGTGCTGAGTTTCCAGAAAGCCACATGGACTTTGACAGGCTCTCAGCCATGCTGGGCGGGAAACACAATTCTTTTCTCCATTCATGGAGACAATGATACCCAGAGGGGTTGCTTGCTCAGGTCAACCAGTAGGAAATTGATAGCATGGAGATTTCGGCTCCCTTCCTGTCTGATGGCCAATGCACAATATGTGCTTGTGACTAACTGGTCATAAGAACAGTGGAAAGTGAGACCCCCAGGGATTGGTCCCTTCAGTGGGACTACAGTGGCAGAGAAAACTGGTAGAATGAATGACTATGCAAGGAAGTCTGGTCCATGTAACATGGGACAATGTGTCACTGAGCCCATTGTCCAGGGTTGGACTTTGTGGCCTTTTTCCCTATTGGGATCAAAATCAGAGCCTTGCTCATGGTGAACTTTACCCCCCGCCCCTCACTGGGGGATTCTAGGCAGGGGCTTTACCTCTGAACCACACACACGGCCCCTCACTGGGGGATTCTAGGCAGGGGCTCTACCTCTGAACCACACACACAGCCCCTCACTGGGGGATTCTAGGCAGGGACTCTACCTCTGAACCACACACACAGCCCCTCACTGGGGGATTCTAGGCAGGGGCTCTACCTCTGAAACACACACACAACCCCTCACTGGGGGATTCTAGGCAGGTGTTCTACCACTGAGCCGCACCCCAGCCCCTCACTGGGGGATTCTAGGCAGGGACTCTACCTCTGAGCCACACCCCAGCCCCTCACTGGGGAATTCTAGGCAGGAGCTCCACCACCGACCACATCGTCAGATCTTTTTACTTTGAGACAAATTCTCACAACCTTGCCTATGGTACCTTCTGATCCTCCTGCCTCAGTCTCCAGAGTAGCTATCATGGCAGGCCTGTGCTACCTTTAAGGGGGTCAGTTCTTCCTGGAAGTTATGTACAACTGGGAGCCTCAGCCTTTGGCTTCCATCATAGACAGTTAGAGCCAGTCAGCTTTGGCTCCCAGGTGGCTCTGTAACTTGAGCATCCCAGACTGCTGTTTGGAGAAGGAGGTGGGGCCACCTTGGCTGACTGGTATTCATTCTCTCTTAATCTGTGGGCCTTTGTAATGAGGCAAGCTCTTCCAGAGGAAGCCAGACAGGGGAATATCCTCAAATTGTGTGGAGACACGAAGGGTGGGGAGGAGCAGGCCCGTCTCCAGAGCCCTCCAGGCTAGGCAGCCCTTCCAGACCCTTCTATGGACCCTCTAGGAACTGAAGCCTCTTCCATTTCTCCCCTGGCCCTGTTGGCCAACTCAGGTTTCCATCCTGGGTGTTACCCAAGTGGTGTCTGGCCCAAGGGACTGGCATGGGGAGTGGGCTCTGGCGCCAGCGGCCATGAGATACCCTCCCAGGGAATGTGGTCCAGCCACTCCACCCTGAGACCTTTGGAAGCAGCCAGGAGACTAGAGAGACAGATACTAGGCTAACCGGTTCTTCCGCTTGTGGCCAGCTGCCTGCCCCCTCCATGAAGAGGTGGCACCAGGCAGCCTGGTGGCCACACCCTGCCAGAGTCAAGTGGGTGGGGGGGGGCAGAGCAGGTACCCACTAGAGAGCCAGCAATTGGCTGACTAGCCTAACCAATAAGCAGCTGTGGTCCTAAGTGGTGAGCTAGCTGGCTTGTTCAGCTGGCTGTCTCCAGTGCATTAGGCTAGTTAGCTGTCTGGCTGACTTAGCTAAGGGGCTAACTAGTTCTCAGCTATCTAGCCACCTCCATAGGTGTTGAGTGTTTCCTGCTGATCTTGTACCCTTCTGAGTACAATAGAATCTCGGTCAGTAGCTCAGGCTGGCCCAGAACCCACAGCAATCCCCTTGCTCCAGCTTCCTGAGTTCTGGGGTTCCAGATGTACATGATTGCTTCCACAGCTTCGTGTGTAGCTTTGAGGCTTTAGCAGAAGGTCACATGTGTTCCCTCTGTGTGTCCATCGAAGAAGTCAAGGCTCGTGACCTGAGGCTGTCTTCCTTGGCCTCATTCCCTCTGTGGTGGCTCTTCGCCCGTGGACACCTCTGGACAGTCTGGAAAGATTCGTGTCTGCTGTTAGCTTAGCAGCGTCTCTAACACCCATGCCAGGCCGAGTAGCTCATTCCTGTAATCCTGTCACTTGGGAGGCAGGAGGATTGCTACAGTTTTCCAGGCTCAGCTAGAGAGTGATGCAGAGGCTCCATCTTCAACCTCCAACATCCACACGGCAGCTCACAGTCATCTCCTCCAGTCAGGAGGCCCAGGGCTCTCTTCCGGCCTCCGTGGGTCCTGCATGCATGTGGTAAACAGACATACATGCAGACAAAACACTCATACCCATAATTACACACACACACACAGAGACAGAGACAGAGACAGAGAGCCAGGCATAGTAACACATTCATAACTCATAATCTCAGCCCTGGGGAGGCAGAGGCAGGAGGATTCATGTAAGTTTCAATCCAACCAAGGCCATGTAGTAAAGCAAGACCCTTAGTAAAACAAAATATGCAAAACATGAGCAAAATAAAACTTACCTTTGTATTGTCAGGTGTAGCTCTGCCTTCCGCCTCGCCCAGCTCCTGCTGAGGCAGCCCCTGACGCTCTCTCCCCTTTGCCTGTCGCAGACCTACTCTGGCCTTTTCTGTGTGGTCATCAACCCATACAAGCAGCTGCCCATCTACACGGAGGCTATCGTGGAAATGTACCGGGGCAAGAAGCGCCACGAGGTGCCACCACACGTGTATGCTGTGACAGAGGGCGCGTACCGCAGCATGCTCCAGGGTGAGTGTATGGACAGCCCTGTGCAGGGACCAGGTGGGCACTGCTGCTGCTGGGAAGCAGGGACAGGCTCGAATGATGGTTTGGGGACACACTGGGAGGAGGGCTGGGCTCCAGTTCTTACCATGCAGGTCCTTTAAAAAAAAATCTTCCTCTGTGTTCATGACAGTATTGCTTTGAAAGGAAAGTAATGCTGATCTGTGGACGTTTCCCAGAGAGACAGTAAGTGTGTGACATGCACATCTGTTTCATAGTGAATACTTGTGTCAGGTCATGGGTAATAATGGCTCATGTTCTGTGATCTCATTCCTTCCTTGGCATTTTATTTTTGGCTTTTTTTCAAAATTACGTGTGTGTGTGTGTGTGTGTATGCATGTGTGTGTGAATGTGTGGAGGTATGTGTGTGTTTGTGTGCATGCATGCATATGTGAGAATGTGGGGGGTATAATGTGTATGTGTGTGCATGCATGCATGTGTGAGAATGTGGGGGTACATGTGTGTATGTATGTGCATACATGCATGTGTGAGAATGTGGGGGGTATGTGTGTGCATGCATGTATGCATGTGTGTGAGAATGTGTGGGGGTATGTGTGCGTGCATGCATGCATGTGTTTGTGAGAATGTGTGGGGGTATGTGTGTGTGTGTGCATACATGCATGTGTGTGTATGCGTGTGTATGTGTGCGTGTGAGAGAGAGAGAATGTGTGGGGTATGTGCATATGAATGCAGTGCCAATGGGAACCAAAAGAGGGCATGGGATCCCTGGAGCTGGAGTTACAGGAGGTTGTGAGCTGCCATGTAGGAGCTGGGAACCGAACCAGAGGTCAACCTCAGACCTGGAAGTTGTCTCTGTCTCCCCAGCACTGGGACTACAGCTGTGCCCGACCATGCCCAGCTTTTTGTGGGGGTGCAGAAGATTGAACTCAGGCCCTTGGGATCACTAACACTTTATCAGCCAAGTATCTCTCCAGCACCTTCCTGTCTTCCTGGTGTTAGTTTTTGATTGACCTGAGGCAAACTGCCTTGCCTTTGGTGCTCTTAACTGTGTGAACGTGGTCAGTCCGCTTCTGCTGTCATTGTGTGGCCTAGTCTGTAGGTCTGCCATGGTGCCATTGAGTCCCTGCTGGGTCAGTCCATTTCTGTTCAAGGTATAGATGGGAATGTCTTCTAGGATCGCTGTCTCTCAACTACGTTACTTACCCTCATAATAGTCCTCTGGTGTAGTTTTTTTATTATTATTATCCATCATTTACAGATGGGGAAACCAAGGCACAGAACAGTACAGTTACTGCCCATGGGCATACTGAAGGGTAGCGCTGAGGTATGACTTGAACCCAGGTTCTGGCCACTGCTCCCAGTGTCCCACTCTGAATTTAATTTTCACTCTATACTGGGTGTTGTGTTGGACGTTTTTGTTTATGAAATGATCTCATGTAGCCCAGGCTCGCCCCTAACTCCTGTGTAGTTAGAGATGACTTTGATTCCAGATCCTCCTGTTGAGATTATAGGTTCCTGGTTTGCGTGATGCTGAGAATGGGCTTTGGGCATGCAAGGCGAGTGCCTGCGGGTGGTGATGTCACCGTCACCGTCGTTTAGGTCCTAGGAGTCAGGCTCAGGCCACCAAGCTCGCTGGGCTGTCGAAATCTCGCTTTTTAAGATTTATGTATTTCAGCTTTTTTGGGAGTGGATTTTTTTTTTTTTTGCTGTATGTCTGTCTGTACACTACTTATATGCCTGATACCTGCTGAGGCCAAGAGAGGGCATATAACTTTGGAGCTGAAGTTACTACAACTGTGAGCCATCATGTGGGTGCTGGGAGTGGAACCTGGGTCCTCTGCATAGCAGCCAATGCTCTTAGCCACCGAGCCATCCCTCAGTCCGTGCTGAGGGCGCCTTAGAGGCCCCACTGGACTCTGACTGTAGCCTGTGCTGAACCCATTTTTTAGATATGGAAATAGAGGCACAGAGCAGCTCAGAGGCCGGGGTCACACGCACACCTGGGCTTTGGTTCAGACCGGCCAGGGTCACAGGGCACATCACGGCAAGCTCATCGGGAGCCCTTGTGCCGTGTCACCTGACTGGCTGTGCTCAGCCATGACACTCACTTCCCTTCCCTATCTGCAGGGTCTTCACCCCGTGAGACACGGTCTGTGTAATCACATGACGCCAGCTTATTGTCTGGCTTACACCGTGGTTGTGCTCTAAATGACTCCTCCCTTGAAAAGCACGGGGCTTGCCTCACCCGTAGTCACGGCCTGTGGCCCTAGGTTTTCTGTTTTAGCTCTGCTATTCAGTGTTCCTTTCCTTGTTGATAACAGGACCTGGCACTTAGTAGGTGATCAGAGTGTATGAGAGATGGTGGTGCAGTGGTGCCAGACCCAGGGTGGCAGTCAGAATAGACATCTTGTGTCTCAGCTCCTTCTGGGGTCCAGGACCTCCCTTTCCAGCTCTTGAGCCTCAGCTGCCTAGCCTGGGGTGGCACACAGTAGGGACTTGTCGAGTTGAAGTGAATTGTAGTCTGTATAGTTGGGGTCCTTGCCTCCACTTGCTGGTGAGGAAATGCAGGCTCAGAGAGGGACAGCTGCTTTTGTAGGGTCGCTCAGCAAGTGAGATGTTTAGTCAGGATAGAATATTTCAACTCTGAAGGGCTGATCATTACAATCCCACCATTTGCTTATGGGTCTGGAAAGTTTTGAGATGCAAAGGGGCCAGGGGACTAGAGACCCTCTGGGTGACTTGTCTTTCCCTTCTGTCCCCTACAGACCGTGAGGATCAGTCCATTCTCTGCACGTGAGTTGTCTTAAGGGCTTCAGAGGCAGAGGTCCCCACAGAACGTGGCTCTGCACGAATGTGGAGGGCACCAGTGGGTGTGGCACTGGGTAAACTGGCAGAGTTGTCAGTGGGCAGGGGCTGCCTGGTCTCCCTGCCCACCCACCTCCCCTTGCTGCCCCACAGAGGGGAGTCTGGAGCTGGAAAGACGGAGAACACCAAGAAGGTCATCCAGTACCTGGCCCACGTGGCATCATCTCCCAAGGGCAGGAAGGAGCCTGGTGTCCCTGTAAGCCATGCAGCCTTGGGACACCCCAGACCTGTCACTAGCAGCTCCCCTTGTCTTGGGCTGCACTCCACACCTGTAGTTGGTACCGGATCCTAGTTCTGCCTGGGCTGCCTGGGCCCCTCCTGTGTGCTCAGCGCGGAACCAGTAGCCAGCAGGTTGGAGAGATGAGCCTGGTTCTTAGCCTCGCTGGTTCTAGAATAGTTCTGGGTACATAGTAGGTGCTTTTTTGAGACCTGGTTTTAGGTGACCTGTGTCTAGATTTAGAGGACTGTAGAGGTGTCCCCAGTCTCTGAACCCTCAGGGAGTTGTTACCAACAGTACCAATAGGAAGCCCCAGTCTCTGTGGGTGAGTCGTGGTGGAGCAGAGTGGGTGGTACAGTGGGATTTAAGCCTGGGCACATAATCCCTGAGGTTTTCCTGCCCCATACTCCCATTGCCCCAGCCCTTCAGCCGATCACCATGTGTCTGTCCATGTTCCATGTGCCGTGTGTCCTGGTCCATGTCTCCTGTCCTGTGACTTCCTCAGGCCTCCGTCAGCACCATGTCTTATGTGAGTAGCAGAGAATCCCCTTGCCACCCCAGTGTCACCCCAGTGTCCCTTGGGGTTGCTAGCCCACAGACAACTGGGAGACAGGGCCCAAGAACGGCACACCAGCCCCCCAGGGACCCACAAGGCCACTTTGACAGTCCTACCATGCAAATGCAAGGACCATGTGGCCATCTAACTTAGACATACTATGTGCACGAAGCCAGGGTCCCCTACCACTGTCCATGCAGCCCCGCGGTGTTTATGCAAGCCCTAGGAAGCTCTGTTGTGTGCATGCAGCCAAACTCGCCCTGCCATTTACGGCAGCCCTGGTATGTGACATGCTACCCAGGCCTCAGACTGCTATTTAGTTCAGTCCTAATTATGTACAAAAACATCGCTCCCATGTTTGTGCCAGCCCTGCTGTGTGCACATCCTGAGACCTCAGGCTGGCATTTAATACAGTCTCCTGTGTACATGTGGCCAAGCCTCCTGTCATTTGCACCACTTCTCCTCTACCCGCATGCCTGGACCCCGTGCTGTCACTTAGCACAGTCCTACTATGTGCATGTAGTTGCTCACCCTCCAGTATTCATGTACACAAAGCAAGGGTCCCCAAAACCATTCATGGTGACCCACTATGTGCAAACGCCCAAACCCCATGCTACTTTTACTGCAGTCCTGCTGTCTGCACATAGTCATGACCCCATTATTGGTCATGGAAGCCCTACTATGTGCATGCAACTAGGCCCCCACTGCAGAGAAGCCATACTGCGTGCACACCCCAGTCCTACTGTAATTATGCAGCCTGGGCCTGTGCTGCTTGCCATGTGTGCAGAAAGAGGCCACAGACAGCATCACGCAATACTGCAGACTCCTGAGCTCCTCCTCCCGCAGGGCTGGAGAAACAAGCTCTCCTATCCACGCCACATGACCCTAGCCACGCCACACAGCCCTCACTTTGCACATCATCTTTTTTGTTTGTTTTATTTATCTTTTCTGAGATGGGCTGTTGCCTTGTAACCTCAGCTGGCCCTGAATTTGCTCTGTAGCACATGCTGGCTTTGAATTCATGTCAGTTTTCCTGCCTTCACATTCCCAAATGCTGGGGTCACAGATGTGAGCGCCATGCCTGGTCCCATTTGATTTTTTCTTTTCCTTCCTGTCGTTCACTTGACAAGTCACTAACTGATGTAACTCTGACACTGGGGCACCGGAAGTAAGTTCAGAGTAAGGGTCCTAGCATGAGACCACCACTTTTGAATGCCTACCATGCACCAGTGAGTTTGTAGTATACGTTATTCTCTGAACTTGTTTCAGCGAGTAGCATATGGGGACCTGGGAGCTACAGCAGCAAACACGTCAGGAGAGGGTCGTTGGCGGCTTGGTGTGCACCTTAGCAGACCTCTCCCCGTTTGCCACCATGTGTATATTTAGAAATAACCGTGTTCTTTGTGCTGTGGTTTCTAACCTACTTTGTTTCTTATTAATGGGAACACGGCTGGTTCTGCAACATTTTCCCTTTTGGTTGGTTGTTTCACTTCCACTCACCAGTCTCCCAGAACCCCCTACTTTCCACAGCAGGCAAGACCCTTCCACCCCAACCCAAAGGCCCCAAAGAAGGCCAGCCTGAAGCCCTGGCCCCGTGAGGAGGCCGCCTCCCACTTTTCTCTGATGCACCATCTCCCATGACCTGCAGGGAGAGCTAGAGCGGCAGCTTCTTCAAGCCAACCCCATCCTGGAGGCCTTTGGCAACGCGAAGACTGTGAAGAATGACAACTCTTCCCGATTTGTGAGCATGGGGGCTGTGTATCTGGCAGTCTGGGAAACTGGGGCCTGATCTGGGGGTAGAGAAGAAAGGTGGAGGGAGGAGGCAGGGATCTGGACCCCTAGGGTCTGAGGAAGGAGGTTCATCAAAGTTGTCTGGACCTGAATTCCCTGCAGAGCCCCTGCCAGGGACCAGCGCGGGTATGAGCTTTAGGAAGAAGAAGGAGGTGTGGATTTAGGGAGATCACTCAACTTGGCCCTGCACCATTTTTACTCCAGGGCAAATTCATCCGCATCAACTTTGACGTCGCTGGCTACATCGTGGGCGCAAATATCGAGACCTGTATCCTCTGAGGGATCCTGGGAGGCATAGAAAGCAGCCAAGGAGGACCCTCTGAGCCCTCACCCAGAAAAGACACCCCGGGTAGTCCTTCAAGGGACCACACGGTGATGCTCAGCTGCTCACCGTGAACCTTGTGAGGGGGTGCTGGGTGTAGACCTCCACACTCAGCCTGTGGTCAGCCCCTTGACTGTGCTTTATGGGAATGGGGGGCACAGGAGCCCAGGGAGAGACAGGAGGGACTGGGTCTAGGAAGGCCAGGTGAGCAGGTGAGCACCCAGAGTATCTGCTCCATGGGGTTGTATAGGATGTGCCCAACTGCCTAAACGGTGGGACACTGTCGGGACAGTCCCCGGAAAGCTAGGCAGACCCTCAGGGCTCAGTGTTCTTCTAGGGTGAGGTAGCTCCTCTGCCTGCTGAGCTCAGGCCCCGCGCTCCTGAAGTGTGTACCCCACACTGACACGGCTGAGCTCAGGCCCCGCGCTCCTGAAGTGGTTACCTAACACTAAAGCAGAACACGGTAGGGTGTGCTTGTCAGCCAGCACTCAGCACCGTCTCAAAATATCAGACAAAACTGAGGGCCAAAGAGAAGGCTTTCCATGTGGGTCCTGGGAATCGAATTCACATCTTCAGACTTGGTGGCAAGCACCTTTCCCCACTGAACTATATTGTAGTCTCTCATTGATTTAAATTTATTTTTATTCTGTTATTTTGTATGTGTGGGTGTTTTCCCCTGTATACATGTCTGTGCACCATGTCCCTGGTGCTGTCAGAGGCCAGAAAAGGGCATTTGATCTCCTAGAACAGAGTTACAAGATGGTTTGTGAGCCACCATGTGGGTGCTGGGAATTGAACCTCGGTTGCCTGTTTAAGAACAGCCTGTGTGCTAGCATGGTGGCACACTTTAATCCCAGCACTCGGGAGGCAGAGGCAAGTGAATCACTGCCTGGTCTACAGAGGGAGTTCCAAAACAACCAAGACTACACAGAGAAACCCTGTCTCGAAGAACTGAATAAACAAAAAACTAAACAACATGTGGCATTTTTGTTTGTTTGGTTTTGAGACAGGATTTCTCTATGTAACTACCCTGGCTGTCCTGGAACTCTCTTTGTAGACCAGGCTGGCCCCGAACTCACAGAGATCTTGCCTGTGGAGTAAAGGCATGTGCTACCAGGGTAGCCTGTGTTCTTAACCACTGATCCATCCTGTCAGCTCCATATTGTTTTAATTTAATTTAATTCATCAATGTATTTGTTTTTGAGACGGGGTCTCACACTACAGTTCATGTTGATCTGGTGCTCATTATGTAGTTCAGGATGATCTGGAGCTCATGACAATCCTCCTGCCTCTGCGTTCCAAACACTGAGAGCGCAGGGGGCAGGCAGCCTATTGGCTCCTTGACTTCTTCCCTCCCAGATCTGCTGGAGAAATCCCGGGCCATCAGACAGGCCAAGGATGAATGCAGCTTCCATATCTTCTACCAGCTGCTAGGGGGTGCTGGGGAGCAGCTAAAAGGTCAGTATCTCTCTTCCCCAGCTCTTTTGCCCTGGGAGAGTGGCCAGGAACCCCATCCCCAGAGCAGAGTCCCCGTGTCCCTTCCCCCACTCCTGTGTGGGAGCAGAGTCCCCGCGTCCCTTCCCACCACTCCTGCGTGGGAGCAGTGTCCCCGCATCCCTTCCCACCACTCCTGCGTGGGAGCAGTGTCCCCGCATCCCTTCCCACCACTCCTGCGTGGGAGCAGTGTCCCCGCATCCCTTCCCACCACTCCTGCGTGGGAGCAGTGTCCCCGCGTCCCTTCCCACCACTCCTGCGTGGGAGCAGTGCACCAGTCAGGCTGTGCTGCCCTGGGCTGCTGCACTGAATCCTGTCCGCTGGCCTCCCAGCCCCTGCTTTCCACCTCTGCCTCCAGCTGCCTCCTGGCTCTCACTGCTGCCTGCCGCATCTGTCCACTCCGTCCTGCACCCCTTCCTCCTGACCTGAGGTGACTCTGCCCTGCTATGGCTTTTGGCAACTCCATGCTTCCAGTTGATGCTACTGTGTGCTGTTGTGCCTGTAAGCTGCCGTCTGTGGTTCCTGCCAGCTCCACGGCAGTGCCTGTCCCCTTCCTGTGGTCCTGTAAGCTGCCGTCTGTGGTTCCTGCCAGCTCCACGGCAGTGCCTGTCCCCTTCCTGTGGTCCTGTAAGCTGCCATCTGTGGTTCCTGCCAGCTCCACGGCAGTGCCTGTCCCCTTCCTGTGGTCCTGTAAGCTGCCGTCTGTGGTTCCTGCCAGCTCCATGGCAGTGCCTGTCCCCTTCCTGTGGTCCTGTAAGCTGCCGTCTGTGGTTCCTGCCAGCTCCACGGCAGTGCCTGTCCCCTTCCTGTGGTCCTGTAAGCTGCCATCTGTGGTTCCTGCCAGCTCCACGGCAGTGCCTGTCCCCTTCCTGTGGTCCTGTAAGCTGCCGTCTGTGGTTCCTGCCAGCTCCATGGCAGTGCCTGTCCCCTTCCTGTGGTCCTGTAAGCTGCCGTCTGTGGTTCCTGCCAGCTCCACGGCAGTGCCTGTCCCCTTCCTGTGGTCCCCGCTCCCACTCCTTGAAGCTAAAATTCTCTCCTCCTTTTCTTTTTGAGACGAGATGTTGCTGTATAGTCCAGGCCAGTCTAGAACTCACAGCAACCCCCTGCCTCAGTTTCTTGATGTCTGGCTTTGTAGCTCCTTAGTCCTTTACCTTCTGCCCACAGCGTTTTCCTCCCTCCTGGTTCCTGCATTGTTCCTCTGACACCTTGGTTCCCACTCTGGGGCTCCTGGCATTACATGTGTCCCCAACTGCTGCCTCTGCCATCTTGGTCACCAGCCTGGAGACTGTGGAAGAGCCAAGAGGAACAGTCTGCTGTCCTGTGCACCTCTGCAGCCTGCCTGCCCCAGGCCCATCCATCACTCCTACAGCAGACGTCCGGGCCCTGTCATGGTACACATGACCCCAGCACACCCTGACCCTGGTCTCTGCCCTCTCCCTACAGCTGACCTCCTTCTGGAGCCCTGTTCCCATTACCGCTTCCTGACCAACGGGCCCTCGTCGTCCCCTGGCCAGGAGCGGGAACTGTTCCAGGAGACGCTGGAGTCCCTGCGTGTGCTGGGCTTCCTTCCGGATGAGATCACAGGTGAGAGAACCTGAGCTACAGAAACGTATTCCATGTATGCAGGTGGATATACTTGCAGATGGTGGTATGTGCACCTGCAAGTATGTGTGCACATGTATGTGTGTGCACACATATGAAGGCCAGAGGTCAACCTTGAATGTTGTTCCTTAGGAGCTGAGCCATCTACCTTGATCTTAGAGATTTTTGTTTGATTGATTTTAGAGTTTAATTTTATTTATTATTTTTTTAAAAATGCATTACAACTAGGTGTCGTGATGCACATCTTTAATCCCAGTAGAGGCAGGTGGAGCTTGGATTTAAGGCCAGTCTGGTCTACACAGCAAATTCCAGACCAGCTAGGGCTGTAATTTTTATTAATTTTTTTTAATTTGTGTGTAAGAGGCATCTGAAGACACACATGGCACAGCACGTGCCACTCAGAGGACAGCTTGAGGGACAGTTTCCTCCTCTATGTAGGTCCTAGGCATGGAACTCAACTCAGGTCGCCAGACGCGGCAGCTGGTTTGCCAGCGGAGCCACATCACCAGCCCTTGTTTATTGTGAGTGTGTATATGAAGGTGTCTGTGTTGTGTGTATGTGAGCATGTGTGTTTGTGAGTTATGTGAATGTATGTGAATGTGTGAGCGGGTGTGTGTGAGTTTTGTGTGTGTGAGAGCGTGTGTGAGTGTGAGCATGTCTGAGTGCAAGTGTGTGCACGTGTGTGTGAGTTCAGGTGTAGGTTCCAGCTCTGCCACGGTTGGTTCTGGGGATTGAACTCAGGCCTCAGGCATATGAGGCATAAAAGGTAAACACTTTTATGGACTGAGCTTTAATCTCTTCGTCTTCACTGCTTTTGAACTGATCCACCTCCCAGGCACCTGCTGTGTAGGAAGGACTGGAGCTCTTCAGGGCAGGAATGAGTGAACCCCCTCCTCACCTTGGGGAGACCAAATGAGAGCAACCAGCCATAAAGGGCAGTATCCACTAGAAGCTGGTCAGAGTCTGGAGGGGCACAGAGCGGGAAATGGGGGGGTGGTAGTTGGGGTACAGCTCCCTACAGGAGGTTAGACAAGGGTACTGGAAGAAGGTCCTTGGACAGAGGCCTGAGGTCAGGGGACAGGCACTGGTGAGGGCAATAGGAAGAACATTCTCTGCAGCTGGATGGCGCAGGGCAAGGCTGGCATGCTTGAGAGATTAAAGCTTCCGAAGTGTGAGGAAGGTCTTCCGTGAAGGTCATCTGGTGTTTCCGATTGCGATCATCAGAAGAGCTCTGGGGCCAAGCAGGAAAGGAGAAGTGTTTTAGCAGTGATGTGGGCCACACTGACAAGGATGGAGTGTCCTGCTTAGCTTTATTGTCAAGTTGACACAACCTTGACCCGCCAGGGAAGAGGGGCCTCAGCTGAAGACTTACCTGATCATATTGATCTATGGGCGTGTCTGTAGGGATTGTTTGGATCGATGTTGAGGGCCCAAGCTACTGTGGGTGGCACCATTCTAGGCAGGCAGACATGAGCTGTGTAAGAAAGCAGCTGGGCACAGACTGGAGAGCATGGCAGTAAGCAGCCTTGTTCACGTGTCTGCTTCACTTCCTGCCTGAGCTCCTGCCCTCACTTCCCTCAGAGTGGAACGAGTGGAAGTGTGAGCCAAGTGAGCCTTTCTTCCCCTGTGTTGCTCTTGGTCAGAATGTTTTGTTGTAGTGGTTTGTTTTTGTTTTGGTTTGATTTGGTTTTTCAAGGCAGGGTTTCTCTGTGTAGCTCTGGCTGCTCTGGAACTCACTCTGTAGACCAGGCTGGTCTCAAACTCACCCGAGTGCTGGGGTGACAGGTGTGCACCAACCTGCCTGGTTTACGTGGTGCTGGGGATGGAACCTAGGACCTCACACATGCTAGTCAGGCACTCTGCCAACTGAACTACATTTACAACCCTTTAAAATTATTGTTGCTATTATTTTTATTGTTATTTGGTTTGTTTGTTTCAGAGTCTCATATTGTGGCCCAGGCTGTCCAGGGACTCACCTTACAGCCCCCCAGGCTGTCCCGGGACTCACCATAAGGTCCCCCAGGCTGTCCCGGGACTCACCATAAGGTCCCCCAGGCTGTCCGGGACTCACTGTGTAGCTAAGGCCTCAGGCTCATTGCGGTGCTCACGTCTCAGCCTGCAAAGTCCCGTGATGGCAGGCGCTGGCCCTTTCCCCAGCTGGACCACAGTGTCTTTTGAGAGGTTGTGGTGTTTTCCCTTTTGGATGGACTGGGCTCTCAGAGAGACCTGCAGATGTGTAGGCATCAGCTGGACCCACCTCATAGTCTTGATTCCCCGCCCAGGAGCTTGTATTGGCTCCAGTGCCCACTCCAGAGTGGTGAGCACTTGACCGTGTGCCCGCCCATGCCCACAGCCACAGCCATGGCCAGATTTCCCAACCATGGCTTTAATCTCCCAGATTGCAACTCTCCCCACCGGGTGACCTGGCCTGGTCAGCCCAGCCTCTTGATACCAGGTGGCCCATGTGACCCTCCTGCTGGCTTGCTGTGTAGAAGATCTAATGGCAGGTGGGAGTTTTCCATTTTGAAAATGAAATTTTCAGAGTTTGGATGTGCTTCCAGCCTGACCTTGGATCACCATATACTTTTCAGAAATAGGATCTCAGTGTGGCCATTGTCTGAGACCATAGGGCCTGCCTCTGGAGTCCACTGCACTCCCAGACACATTTAACGTAATTCATTGCTTTATTTGAGACCTGGGACCGGAGTGCTGTTCACGGGCGCTACCACCGTGCCGCATCCCCAGACCCGCACTGGGAGACCCTAAGCAAGAATTAGCCATTCCCTAATCTCCAATGGGTTTAGCTGGGAGGAGCCGTGTCACTACTAACCACAAGGTGGCACCAGCTCCCCACTCCAGCTCTGGACCCGAGTGCTCTCCATCCCTCCAGGAGTGGCAGACAATCTCCTTGCACTCCATTTGTATGGAGTAGAGTCCCCCATCTTTGCATAGACTCAAGTCAAGGATGAGACAGAAGGAGACGGCAGAGCGACTGTGGACTCAGCCATGCAGATGAACTCTGTGTGCACCCGAGGGCAGCCTGGGCAGACAACCTTTGGGACTCATCAAGACCTCTGTATCTCTTCACTTTGTCTTTCCCTCCCAACCTTAGGTACTGTAAATGCCAGGCTACAAGCTGAACAGTTTGTGAGTCACCATGTGGGTAGTGAGATTTGAACCCTGGTTCTCTGTAAAGGTGGCAGCCAGTGCTCTATAATCACTGAACCATCTCTCCAGACTATCCAGTCAGTTCTGCCTTTCAATACTGGGCTTCTGTTTAAATATTTGTGCTTTTTTTTTTGTTTTATTCTTTTTTCACATTTATTTACTTGGTGTTTTTGTAAGCATGCATGTGTGCTTGGTCAGAGAACAACTCAGTGAAGTCAACGCTCGCCTTTCACAATGTAGGACCTGGGAATTGAACTCGGGCAATCAGACTTGGTGGCAAGCCCCTTCACCAGCTAAGCCAGCTCATCAACCCGGATTGCTGTCTGTTGTTGAGACAGTTTGTAGCTCAGGCTGGCTTTGAACTGATTCTCCTGCTTCCACTTTCCAAATGCTGGGATGACAAGCATGTACCACTATAGAGTATGTGTGTGCTACGTGTGTGTGTGTGTGTGTGTGTGTGTGTGTGTGTGTGTGTGTGTGACCCCAGTTTCTTTGGGTGTGCTGTGTGCAGGAGCGTACTGCATTCCAATACCTTACTGTGTGACGGACGGGAAAGCTCACACAGCTCAGCTGGAATCTTGGCTCTGCCAGCTTGAGTGATAATGATTTTTTTAATCACATGCCTCAGTTTACTCATCTGTCAAACTGGGCTCATAGGCAGTGGGCTCCACCTTCTAGAGCTGTGTTTGAAGGTCAGGTGCTTGGAATGGATGTGGTGTAGGGAAGAGTAAATAATCCATGTTTGTTGACTGGGTAAACACAGGGAACTAAACAGCTGCTGGGGAACAGTGCATGCTGTGTGATTCTTAATGTTGCCATGGAGACAGCTGATGCAAACACAGCTGCAGCAGCCCACCACTGACCCCAATGCCAGTGCCCTCAAAGAACAGAATGTCTCAGAAGGGTGACCAAGTTTTGATAGAACTGAGCAAAATCAGCAGCTGGGATGGAGAGACGGCTCAGTGGTTAGGAGCATGGGCTGCAGTCCCAGAGGACCCAGGTTTGATTCCCAGCACCCATATGACAGCTCTTGTGTTTCTAACTCCAGTTCCAGGAGATCCGACCCCTCCTTCTGGCCTCTGTGGCCACTGTGGGCACATGATGCACACATACATGCAAGCAAAACACCCGTACACATAAAATTAAAAATCAATGGAAACAACAGCAAAAAAGGGTGATCAGCAACAGTCTCCCAGGTCACACAGTGGCCGGCTTTCTCCACCCCCACCTCATGCATGGTGATGTCCTGACTGACAGGCTGAGCTGTTTCTCCACAGTGCACCGGGTGTCCTCCAGGGGGCAGCACAACCCCAGTTCTCCAAGCACCTAGCATCCCTTATGGGAAAACTCACACTGGCCCGAAGCATTTGCAAAATCAAATTCACTTTCTCTCTAGGTCTATTTCTGGGGTCAGAGGTCTCTGAGATCTGTGGCTTGGCATCTTGCACAAAAACCTGGGAGGTAGGAGCTGGGGCCCGGGCTGGGGTCCAGTTAGTAGAGCCTGTCATGCATGAACCTCCGGCCTCTGTCACCAGAAGTGATAAACCAGGCATGGTGCTGTCTTGTCATCCCAACACTAGGGAAGTGGAGGCAGGAGGTCACCCTCAGTTACATCAAAAGGTACAAGCCAGCCTGGGATATGTGAGTCCAATCTCAAGGAGTCAAATAAGAACAAAACAACAACAACAAAGACTTGGAAATAGAAATTGGGATGGGAATAAATTTATTTAAAGGATAGAAGAATCCTTTGTTCTGTCCAGGAAATGGGCCAGCAAGACAACTTAATAAGTAAAGACGCTTGCTGCCAACCCTCCAGCCTGAGCTCAGTTCCTGAAGTCTTCTTGGTGGAAGGAGAAAACCAACTTCTCTAAGTTGTCCTCCGACCTCCACATATGTGCTGTGGCACGTGCACGCACGCACACGCACGCACGCACACGCACGCACACACACACACACACACGCACGCACACGCACGCACGCACGCACACACACGCGTGCACACTCGCACCACAATAAATAAATAATTGTGGAAAGAGCCTGTGCGGTGGCCCACACCCTTGATCCCAGCACTCGGGAGACAGGCAGGCAGGTCTTGGAGTTTGCAGTCAGCCTGGTTTCAATAGGGAGTTCCAGGACAGCCAAAACTATGCAATGAGACCCTGTCTCAACTCCTCCCTCCAAGAAACAGGGACAGAAACCTCCAGCCAAGAAACACGTATGTGCAGACCAAACTGAGGTGACTGAGCACAGCTTTCTGGGGGCGTCCCCTCCAGTTGACAGAATTTCAGGGTATTCAGCCCTTGCGGGGAATTTTCTAAAGAAATCTTAGCTCTTTATGTTCTCCTCTTTCGGAGGCCCCGACTGTGGCCACTCAGAGCAGAGTAGTGTGATCTGGCTCCAAGCACTGTCAGTCAGCACCAGAGAACGACGCTCAGCTGCGTCAGTTCAGACCGGTGTCCTTTCTGGGGTTCTCTTGGTTTACTAACTTAGTATGTTTGGAATTTTTAAAAAAGATTTTTGTGTGTGTGTGAATGCGCGCTCACACGTGTGAGTACCTCAGAAACCAGGAGCTGGAGTTATATGGGTACTTGGAACAGAACTTGGATCCTTTGGAAGAGCATGTTCCTGAACCATGGAGCAGTTCTTGCCATGTGAGCTGCCTGGCAGCACGGTGCTGCAGCAAAGAGGCTTTGGTGACCACCTTGGAAAACACCGTGTGAGACTCACTTCACTGTGGCGTTGACTTTAATACCTTGGCCACAACCTCTGTGTGTCAGCAGTGAGGCCGGGAGCTGGGAAGATGGGGAGATGGCTCAGTGGGAGGAGCACAGGCTGCTGAGCTGGAGGACCTGAATTCTGACAGCGGATACTCTCACACAAAGCGTTGGGCGTGGGGCTGGCAAGGTCACTCCAGGGGCAAAGGGGCTTGCTGCCAGACCTGATGACCTTCACTCAGTCTGGAGCCTGGCAGTTTGGCTAGGCTGGCTGGCTGCTGAGCCTCAAAAATCCTCCTGTCTCTCCCTCCTTAGTACTGGAGTTTCAGATGTGCCTTTTTATGTGGGTGCTGGGGAATCAGACTCAGGTCCTTGTACTTGCACAGACTGCTTTACTGACTGAGCCATCTCCCCAGCTCAATGTCTGGCTTATTTTGAATGTTGTATACATCATATCTCTGTTCATGGGCAGACAGGACAAAGCAAGGCTTGAACACCGAAAGCTGAGTATGTTGACCATGATGCTTGTTTAAAGATATATTTATTTTTTATGTATACAGTGTTCTGCCTGCAGGTCAGAAGAGGGCGCCAGATCCCATTACAGATGGCTGTGAGCCACCATGTGGTGGCTGGGAATTGAACTCAGGACCTCTGGAAGAGCAGCCAGTGCTCTTAACCTCTGAGCCATCTCTCCAGATCTCCTCCCCCGCCTCCCACCCCCTGCAGTGTTTTTTTTTAAAGTCCAACTGAGGTCACAGATGAGCTTTCAGTTCTAGGGTACTGAGCACAGCTTTGGGGTTCCTGCAGCGTGATTAGAAGTCCCCAGCCCCACATGCTCTTCCGTTCTGCTCCACAGCCATGCTGCGCACCGTCTCAGCTGTCCTCCAGTTCGGCAACATCGTCCTGAAGAGAGAGCGCAACACAGACCAAGCCACCATGCCTGACAACACAGGTACTCCCTGGGCCAGCCCTGACTCCTGCGCTCTGCTGGGGACACCCCAGTCACTGCAGGAAATGGTCAGTAATGCCTCCCTCCAGCTTTGGGCCCTTCAACTCTTGATCCTCCCGCCTTTACGTCTCGGAGGCTGGGGTTGCAGGCCTCTGCCTCCACACCCACGCTCATATCCCCCTCCTTGGTTTTGTTAAACAATGAAAATTACTAATTCTCCCTGCCCCCTGCTTCCTGTTCATTATTTGACACTGTGTCATATGTAACCCAGGATGGCCTTGAACTCCTAAACCTCTTGCATCCACCTTTTGTTTTGTTTTTTGTTTTTGTTTTTGTTTTTTGAGACAAGGTTTCTCTGTAGCTTTGGAACCTGTCCTGGAACTCACTCTGTAGACCAGGCTGGTCTCGAACTCACAGAGCTCAGCCTGCCTCTGCCTCCCAAGTGCTGGGCTAACAGGCCTGTCCCACCACATCCAGCTGAAACAGCTGTTGATTTTGAGCCCTTGAGTAGAAGAGAAGCTGAGGCGCGCTGCTCAAATGACTGCCCGTTCCCCTTCGCATCAGCTGTGAGCTATGAGCAGCAACACCGCCTCTTGGGAAAGGAGAGGGTGTGGCAGGTGGTCCCTTTCCCACTCCTGTCCCCTGTGCAGCCATTTTTTTTTTTTAACGTAGACCAGGCTGGCTTTGAACTCACCGAGGTGCACCTCCCTCTGCCTCCTGAGTGTTGATAGTAAAGGCGGTGCCACCCCACCCAGCTTTCTTTTGTGTTTAATGGGACAGGATGTCACTGTAGCCAAGGCTGACCTCAGACTTGAAGCCAGCCTCCCAAATGCTGGGATTTGGTTGTCACGGAAGAAGAGACAACTGCCCACAGTCAGACCCCTGAGATGTCTGCATCCTAGGCCGTCTCCCCTGGGGTTTCCCTACCCTGTGCTGGTGTAGCTGGAGATCGAGACAGAAATAGAGTTGGTCGGCTCCCTCTGGATATCCGAAACTCTCTGTCCTGGTTATAAAAGCCTCCAGCTCGCTCCCAAACTCTGCACAGCTCTGAAAAATCTGGGGAACTGGGGCGCTGCTCCCCACCCACCCAGCCCTGCAGTGCCCACTGTGGCCACTGGGGGCGCCACTTACCAACCTGGCAGTGCCCCGTTTGCCACACCTGTTTGCCTTTCTTAATTGAGGGCCGGCATTACAAGTCTTTTGGTGGGGTAGAGTGGAGAGGGGTCGAGGCAGGGTTTCTCTGTGTAGCCCTGGCTGTCCGGGACCTCACTCTGTAGACCACACTGGTCTTGAACTCAGACCTCCCACCTCTGCTTCCCTGCCAGCACCACTGCCTGGCTACAAGCCTTTCTGAAACTGTCTTTTTTCCCCCTTTCTAGTGGTGTTACTAGAACTCTGTGGTTGGGAGAATTGGGTTCAGACAGGATCTCATTTGGCCCCCAACCAGCTTTATAGTTGAGGATGACCTCAAATTCCTGATCCTCCTGCCTCAGACTCAGATGCTGGGATGTAGTATGTGCCACCATGTCTGCCTCTGGTGCCTTTTTTATGGATTTCTTTCTGGGCTCCTCTTTTTCCTTCTACAGAGTAAGCCTTCCCTCTGTGAAGCTGACGGGTGCCTGGAAACATGGCTCGATTCAGGGTTTAATTCAGAGTAGAAAGGGAAACACTCCTCCCACACAGCCTCGCCGAGCCCCACCACAAACATCCATCTATTTAACGTTTCAGTGCCGAGGTTCTTTTCATGCTCGTTTCTCTCATTGGAAATATGCACCACTCCAGGCCGGTGGCAGTGCCTGTCAACGCAGCGCTTGGGGCGCTCAGGACACCACTACAGAGAGTGGGGAGCCACCTCCATCTCTGCTCAGCCAGGGGTGTGTGTACTGCTGTACTATTTGCATTTGATAAATAAATCTTGTCTGAAGGCCAGAGGCAAGGCTAAAGCCTCCAGAGGTCAGGCCATGGTGACACACACAGGATTTGGGAGACAGAGTTCAAGGCCACCCTGGGCTACACAAGACTTATTGTTTGTTCTCAGCCGTGCTACAGTGATGCTCCTCCCTCAAGCCCTCCCCTCTCCCAGTGCTAACTCCTGTCTCTCCCCCTCAGCTGCCCAGAAGCTCTGCCGCCTCTTGGGACTCGGGGTGACCGACTTCTCCAGAGCCCTTCTCACGCCCCGCATCAAAGTTGGCCGAGATTATGTTCAGAAAGCACAGACCAAGGAGCAGGTGGGGGAACCCAGCTATGCAGGGGCAGGAAGAACTGACTTGGGATTTATGATCCTGGGACTTTTAAGTTATTATGATTATGTTTATTTGTTTATTTATTGGGGTGTACACATGTCGTACACCCGCTGAACCCAGGCACAGCTGGCACAAGTCGCCTCTGTCCAACCGCTGGTTCCGTCAGCAGCGCCTGCCTTGTAAGCTCAGGGGCCCGGTTCTGGCACCCAGAACCTGGGTAAAAAGCTGGGGAGGTGGAGACAGGAGGGTTCCTGGCTCTCACTGGTCAGCCATTCTAGCTGAGTGAATCAGCTCCGGCTGCAGCGAGACAGGATCGGGAGAGATTCCTCCTGAGGAGCGACTCCTGAGCTTGACCTCTGGCCTCTGCACACTCGTGTGCTCACATTTGCACACACACATGCACAGACACATAAACAAAATAAAGACTTACCTCAAGGGATTTGGGATATACTAGGAAGGTGATTCTCAATCTTCCTGATTCTGTGACCCTTTAATACAGTTCCTCATGTTGTGGTGACCTCAACCACAAAAATGTTCCGTTGCCACTTTGTAACTGTAATTTGATTGTGAATTGTAATGTAAATATCTGATATGTGACCACGTGGGGGTCGCGACCCACAGGTTGAGAAGCACTGTGCTAGGGAGCTGGAGACTCAGCAGGTGAATGAAAGGATGGTCCTGTTCAGTGGCTCCTCTCTGAAGGGTTTAGTGATGTCAAAACAGAGCAAGGGAGAGGGTCTCTGAAGTCAGAGGGGGACACAGGAAGGAGGTGCTGTGGGAGGCTGGGAAATGACTTGATTTCATTTGTCCTTTATATAAAGATTCTCTTGACTACTGCGATAATTAGTTCCTTAGGCCACATATATAGGCAAGGAAACTCAGGGCTGCTGCCATAACCCAGGTAAAGATGGTGGCTCAGATGCAGTACTGACAGAGAGGTGACTACAGTTGAAACTACTGGGAGCAGGAAGGAGCTTGGGAATCGCTGGCTTTCTGCCTCGTCCACAGCCTCTAAGAACAGAGAAGCTGAGACATGGAGAGGAGGAGATCACACATCCTCTGAGTGTCTGTACTGGAATTAATACCGGACTCTTCAATCTGGGCTCACTGTGCTGTAGAAATCGATTTAAGAGGTGGAGGAGGGTGGGAGCCGGATGCACTCTGGGACTTCAGTAACGGCAGAGTGTTATATGTGTGGTCCTGTTTGGTGTTTATACTCAAGAAGTTGGGAGATGAACGGCGAAGGCCGCAGGTCCCGGGCTGTCCTGCCTGATTCACACCCAGTGTCACATGGGCCTCACCATGCATCTTACTCTGCAGGCTGACTTCGCTCTGGAGGCTCTGGCCAAAGCTACCTACGAGCGCCTCTTCCGCTGGCTAGTTCTGCGGCTCAACCGTGCCCTGGACAGAAGTCCACGGCAGGGTGCCTCCTTCCTGGGCATCCTGGACATCGCCGGCTTTGAGATCTTCCAGGTGGGCACCTTTGTCTTGCTGTCCCTCTCTCCAGTCCCAGTGCCTCCGTCTCTGCTCACCGCTCTGTCCCGCAACCCTCTCGCAGCTGAACTCCTTCGAGCAGCTGTGCATCAACTACACCAACGAGAAGCTGCAGCAGCTGTTCAACCACACCATGTTCGTGCTGGAGCAGGAGGAGTACCAGCGCGAGGGCATCCCCTGGACCTTCTTGGATTTTGGCTTGGACCTGCAGCCTTGCATTGATCTCATCGAGCGGCCGGTGAGGGGCCAGGACCAATGGACCTGTAGCCCAGAGCCTCAGAGCTCCACCCTGCCCACGGCTAGACCCTCACCATTCAGTTTTGCCCACTGCCTAGACTTTCAAAGCTAGTCCCTGACCATCTCCAACTCTTGAAACTCAGCCTTGTCCACTGGCAAGACCCAGGAAGCTTGGCTCCACCTACTACCCAACCCCACCCTACTCTGCCCCATCCATCCTGGAGAATGCTCCTTCTCCACCTGCCGTAGCACCCTCCACGGACCAAAAGAGGAAATGTCCCCCAGTTGCCCCATCCCTGTGACCAGTGGGCTCTCTGGACCATGCAGGTCCCTCTTGAGTTCCGACATTGGGTCAGCGTGTGGCTCCGTTCTGGTGATGGAGCCTAACGCAGTGTGCATGCTAGGCAAGCGCTCAGGTGCTAAACCACCCCTGCCCCAAGTCCCCAACCTCAAGCCACTTCATATCACTGACAGCTAGCAGCAGCCTGTGCCCACAGGCGCCACATCCGACTTCTGTTCCTTCCTTTACTCGGTGATCAGGCCAACCCCCCAGGTCTCTTGGCCCTGCTGGACGAGGAGTGCTGGTTCCCCAAGGCCACGGACAAGTCTTTTGTGGAGAAGGTAGCCCAGGAGCAGGGCAGCCACCCCAAGTTCCAGCGCCCCAGGCACCTGCGGGATCAGGCGGACTTCAGTGTCTTGCACTATGCAGGCAAGGTGAGGGCCAGGCTGGCTGTGGACCACCACGCAAGGGTCCAGGGATTTCCACTTGGCCCTGGGGATATAGACTCACATGACACAGAGCTCGAGACCAACTCAGCCACCTGTGAAATTCCACAGAGAGTGGCCCGTGGTGGGGACAGACTGTGTTTGAGAATTGAGGAGGCCTGTGTAGCCAGAGCAGAATGAACTAGAAGAATGTTGTGGTTATGGAGGGCAAAGAGACGGGCTACAGGAGGGTGGGGGTGTAGAGAAGGCCATGCAGATGAATGGATACAAGGTGGTACAAGTGTTCCTGTCCGTGTCAAACACCTGTCATCTGCCTGGCTCCCTTCAGGTTGACTACAAAGCCAATGAGTGGTTGATGAAGAACATGGACCCACTGAATGACAGCGTGGCTGCCTTGCTTCACCAGAGCACCGATCGTCTCACAGCTGAGATCTGGAAGGATGGTACGGTTCCCTTCCCAGAGCCTGTGCTCCTCCCCACCCCCAGTGGGAGCAGCAGCTGGAGGGAGAGAGGGATGGTGGGTGGGTGGATGTGTGGACGACGGGGCTGGGGGTGGGTCAGTGAGTAGATAGATTGGATTGGTTGGTGGGTGAGTGGGTGAATGGATGGATTGGTAATGAGGTGGATGGGCAGGTCACTAGATACATAGATGGATGAACAGATAGATGGAAGGCTGGGTTGAGGAGTGGGCTGGGTGGATGGATAGATGCATGGATGTGTTATTGTCTTGAATTAGCACCATACACAAGGATAAGAAAGAAGACATATATGCCCATGGACGTATTAGTGTCAGTAATTGCTTTTAGTAATAACCTCCCATGCAATGAGACCAGAAAAATAAGTGCGGTCATCCTTGAGTGGCCACTGGGCCACTCGGAGACCATAATTTTTACACTTGACACACACAAATCTTCCCATATACTTTTTTCCCTCTCTCCCTGTAGGTTGAGTCATTCCTCATCCTATTTATTTAACACAATGCAAATGACATGTAAATAGCTGCTATACTATCATGATATGTAAATAGCTGTTATACTATTATGATATGTAAATAGCCGCTGCACTATTACAACATGCAAATTATATGTAAATAGCTGTTACCCTATCACATAGAGAATGTGGCAGGAAAAAGCCTGTTCTGTGTTCAGTATATACTCTTTTTCTTAGACTATGTTTAATTAGTTGTTCAATCATGAGTTGCAGAGCCTGAATATGTGGAAAGCTGACTTTATATAGATATTTTTAGTCAGGCATGGTGGCGCATGCCTTTAATCCCTGAAGTCAGGGGGCAGAGACAAATGGATCTTTGTGAGTCTGAGCCCAGCCTGGTCTACATCATGAATTCTAGAACAGCCAGGGCTACAGAGAGACCCTGTCTCAAAAAAGAAACAACAGCACATAAAAATAAACTTTAAAAGGAAAATGAAAGAAAAATAAACAAGTTGGGCCATTCTTTAAAATCAGATCTGCATTGGGCTGTAAAATGGCTCACCGGCTAAGAGCAGACACACTAGCAGGGAACCCGTGTCAGGTGGCTCACGGCAGCCTGTAACCACTCTAACTCCGGAAGATCCAACACCTCTGGGCTCCATGGGCACTTGCACTCGCTTACAAGTGTGCACACACACTATTAAAAATAAGAAAAATAAATCCTTTCTAGAAATCATGACCCCACCCCCAGCTGCACACCCTGCGTGCCTGGCTCTGAGAACAGTCCTGGTCTTCTCCCTGTGGGTCCTCTAACAAAGCCGCCTTAAAGTGCAGGAGAGGGGGAAGGGCGGGGAATTGGGCCACTTTATGTTCATCTCACCTACAGCCGCCTTGATCCTGAAATTGGCAAAGGAGATAGAACCCTACAGGTGGAGTGGGTACATCAAGTTGATCATTGAGCCACCTGGCATCCAGGACGAAAAGGACTAACTAAGAAATCAAGTGTGACTTTAGCTCCTAAGGTGTCTGTATTATTAGTATTTTTTGCTACCAAATTCTCAGAAATGACCTCAGGGCACTGATGTAAAAGTGAACAGGCTTGAAAGGCCACTGCCAGCTTGCTCTGTGCTAACTACCGTTCTTTCTTTCTCTTCCTCTCGCCTTCTCCCCGGCCATCTCACAATCTCTCGCACCTCTACCATCTTCCCTACCCTCCCTGCCCATCCCTAGAACAAGGGGGCCTCCAACAGTTCCCTTTACTTGGCTCCTTCCCAGCGTCACCCCCTGGACCGGCGGGGAGACTCAGCCCTGGCGCTTCTCCGCCAGGGGGTGGGTTTCTCTGTGCACCCACGGGTGAGGCTTGTAGAACACAGTTGACGGGGACTGTGGGAGGGGTCCTGGGTGGATATGTTGGTCCCCACTCCTCTCTGCATAAGGTCTCTCCCTCCTTTCTGAGCCCTTGGTGGTTCTGGAGCCTTCTAGCTAGACATGTAATAAAAATACACAGAAGGGGCCAGCAAAATGGCTCGGCAAGTAAAGGTGTGTGTACTGCCAAGACAGCTCAGTCTCCTAAGGACCCACATGGTGGAAGGAGAGAACCAGCTCCCACAGGTTGTCCTCCACACATGCCCTACACACACACCGAGACACATACACACACACACACACGGAGACACATACACACACACGCTCACACATACACACACGCTCACACATACACACACATACATACACACGCGCACACATATGTGTGCATGCACATGCACACACACATAGTGTGATAACATTTTAAGAAAGGCATTTCCTGAGCACCTAATGTGCAGATAAGAAAACAAGCACAGCTGGATGATGGTGCACACCTTTAATCCCAGCACCCAGGAGGCAGAGGCAGGCTCATCTCTGTGAGTTCGAGGTCAGCCTGGTCTTAATAGTAAGTTCCAGGACAACTGGGACTACACAGAGAAGCCATGTCTTGAAAAACAAAAAGAAACAAACAGAAAAAAAAGGAAGGTGAAGAGGAATGAAGAGGAAGAGAAAACACAGAGAGGTTATGTATCTTGCTCAAGGTCACACAGCCAGTAAGTGCTAGAGTAGGGATTTGAACCCAGAACCTTAGCTTTTCCTTATGCTGTAGGAACACAATCAATGATATCTATTGTTTTGAAAATGACTGACTGCATAGGAGCACCAGAGAGAGTTGAACTTGGGGAGGGTCAGCAGTGACAGGGCACGTGAAGACTCACTGCCAAGTTCTGATCCTGGGTTTCTGGTTTCTGAGCTATGTAACCTTGAAGCCAGTTGCTGTATTTCTGGCCCTCTGTCTGCCTGTCAACTGCACACCTCTGACCAGGCCAAGAAGCAATGTTATGTACGACATGCCAGGTCCCGTAAACAGCAAGACATTCGGTCTCAGCTAGCTCCACTCCTTAAAGCTGAGTCTCAGCAGCCGGGTGTGGTGACTGAGGGAGGATGGCGGAATCTGTAGCTAACTGACCTTGGTCCTCTTTGTCTCTCCACAGTGGAAGGCATTGTGGGGCTGGAGCAGGTGAGCAGCCTTGGGGATGGTCCTCCGGGAGGCCGCCCCCGCCGTGGAATGTTCCGGACTGTGGGGCAGCTCTACAAGGAATCTCTGAGCCGCCTCATGGCCACACTCAGCAACACCAATCCCAGTTTTGTCCGCTGCATCGTCCCCAATCATGAGAAGAGGGTGAGTAGGAAGGGCCAGTCAGCTCGATGTGCTCTCTGAGTGGGCACAAGTGGTTGCCATGTCTGGTTCTCTGCTCCTGTGACCTGAACTTTTTGTGTGTCCACTGTGTGGCAGAGAGGGCTTGGGGACACAGTGGTAGAGAGA
Organism: Myodes glareolus; assembly: GCF_982192425.1. Lineage (NCBI taxonomy): Eukaryota > Metazoa > Chordata > Mammalia > Rodentia > Cricetidae > Myodes > Myodes glareolus. The sequence goes on from NC_142049.1 coordinate 49,713,433, forward strand.
TGAGCCTCTTCCAGTTGCTCCTGTGTCTGCAAGGAGCTAACAAGTAGAGGGAGAGCGTCCAGTTCTCCCGTTTGCTGGTAGACAGGGCATGTGATAAACACACATTCAGCCACCCACCCACAGTGAATGTTTAGGTGAATCTGGAGAGTTAGAGTGGTCAGGTTGGATTTTGCCTGGCTATGGAGTCACAGAAGGCTCCCTGGAGGGGAGGGGCCTGAGCTGCACAGCCTAGGCAGTTTTCCAAGCAGAGATAGCTTGTGCCAACACCCAGAGGCGGGTGGGAGCATAGCAAGAGCAGGAATGGAAAAGGCTGCTGGGATAGGAGGTGGTACAGGCCAGGCCTGTCTGTCAGTCCTGCTCTAGGGACAACGAGACAGAAAAATTGTTAAGTTCAGGGCCAGTCTCACCTACAGCAGCAGTTCAGTGCCAGCCTGGGCAACTTATTAACACCTTGTTTCAAATAAAATATAGAAAGAGGACTGAGTGTGTGGCTCATAGGTGGTAAAGCTCCATTCTAGAATCCCCCAGTGAGAGGCTGGGCTTGGTGAACACTTCCATGGCCCTGACTGTGGTGCCCCTGCAGGCCACCACTGACCCTGCTGTCACCCCTGCAGGCTGGGAAACTGGAGCCACGCCTGGTGCTGGACCAGCTCCGCTGTAACGGGGTCCTTGAGGGTATCCGCATCTGCCGCCAGGGCTTCCCCAACCGCATCCTCTTCCAGGAGTTCCGGCAGCGGTGAGCCAGGCCCGCCAGGGGCTCCAGGGGCCTGTGTAGAAGGGGAGTCAAGTCCCTCCGAGTACTATCTCAGCCTGGGGATTTGCCGCCAGTCTCTGAGTCTCAGTTTCCCTTCTGTGGTATATGAGAGGGGAAGGGGGAAATGTGCAGAGTTAGAAAGGGAATGGGGTGCCAGCCAAACCCAGGGCCACTTCAGTGTGCAGCCTCTATACTTTAAAACTGAACTTGAAGCTGGACGTAGTGGCCCATGTCTTTAATCCTGGGATGTAGATACAGGAAGGTCTCTTGAGATCGGGGCCAGCCTGGTCTACATAGAGAGTTCCAGGTCAACCAGAACTACATAGTGAGTGAGAGCCTGTCTCAAAAAAAGCAGCATTCCAAAAATGTTCCAGTGGTGTGGTTAGCATTCCCGATTTCTACCAGGCCTTGTTCATATGGTCTCTCATGACGCGTGGCCCTCTTCCTGTCTCTGTCCCCTCTGGTTGCAGCTATGAGATCCTCACCCCAAATGCCATTCCCAAGGGCTTCATGGATGGCAAGCAGGCCTGTGAGAAGATGGTATGTAGGGGCAAGGGTGGGGCCTCTGGCTGGGGGTGGGGCCTGCAGATGGGGGCAGAGCTAACTGTATGCATGGGCAGGACTTTTGGTGTTGGGGTGGGATATATGGGAAGGGTTGCATGGGGCCTTAGGGTGGAGTGGGGCACGTAGCATGGGAGTGGGGTGTAGCACCTGGACAGGGAATTCAGGTGCTGGGGGAGGGAGAGGGAACCTCCCCATTGTTCTTCCTGATACCGGTTCCCTTTCTCCGTCTCCTTCCGTCCCTATTCTCACCTCCCAGATCCAGGCCCTGGAGCTAGACCCCAACCTATACCGTGTTGGCCAAAGCAAGATCTTCTTCCGTGCTGGAGTCCTGGCCCAGCTGGAGGAGGAGCGGGATCTGAAGGTTACTGACATCATAGTGTCTTTCCAGGCAGCGGCACGGGGCTACCTGGCTCGCAGGTGAGGGAAGCCAGGCTATGCCAGGTGTTGTGAGCCAAGCCTGGGCTGAGGCCTGCAAACTCCCAGAAGGAGCTGCCTACATTCTGTAGGAGTTCAGAAAGCTGAGGTCCAGCAAGATATGTTTGGCCTCAACTAATTGCTCAGACCCCAGTTGGAGGGGCAGCGTGTCCTGCTGGGCTTGCCTGACGGAGACAGATGAGAAGCTGGTTTGTCTGTGTAAGGGCCTGACTGTGACAAGCACCTGGTGTGTCTCGGGATGCAGGCAGGTGGAGAGCAGTTTCTTCTCTCCTCAGAACAAACAGATGCCCCAACCCCAGGCTGAGGCCTGCGGGCCTTGCCCAGGGGTCCTGGGGAGCTGGAGGTGGCGGGATCAAGGACGGGGTCAGTGTGTTGGGGTGGACAGAGCCAAGAGCAGGCTGTGTGAGGCCGACTGTAAACTCTGCTGTGTCTGGGCTCCAGCTCAGTTGTCACAGGGTTCACCCAGCATGCACTGAGGAGGCAGAGGTAGGCGGATTGGGAGTTCAAAGTGAGCCTGAGCTACATGAGACCCCATCTCAGCAATAACTAATCTAGAGTGGCTACTTTCTGGGGGCCGGCTCCCACTGCTCTGTGTCCCCACAGGGCCTTCCAGAGAAGGCAGCAGCAGCAGAGCGCCCTGCGGGTGATGCAGAGAAATTGTGCTGCTTATCTCAAACTGAGGAACTGGCAGTGGTGGAGACTGTTCATCAAGGTGAGCGAGGCTGCGCCTGCGCCTGCGCCTGCACCCGTGCCTGCACCCGTGCCTGCGCCCGTGCCTGCGCTCTGCGGGAGGGAGGCTCTGTTCCCCAGGGCTGTAAACTGGAGCCAGTCTGTTCGCCTATGACCCAGGATTCTTTAGACAAGTGATTTAAGTAGTCGGACACTGGGGTGGGTGAGGGTGCGCTGGGGAGGACAGGTTGAGGCCTTGGCTGAGGCTGCACCTCAGTTGGCAGCATGCTTGCTCAGCATGTACAAAGCTGTCAAAACTCAGGAAGCCAGAGAATCAGGTGTTAAGTCATTTGGGGCTACATAAAATCTTGTCTCAGAAAAAATGGGGGGAGAGGTGACAGCATGACTTGGCTAATAAAGGGTGCCCTCAGCCAAGCCTGATGCCATGAGCTCGGGCCCCGACACCCACGCTGTGGAAGGAGAGAACTGACTTCTGCCAGGGCTTTGACCGCCATACCTTCGGGTGTCAGCATGTCCACACAGAAAATAAATAAATGTGGGTGGAGAAAGAGGTGAACTATCCTGGCTTACATGAGAGCCTGGCTCAAAACCACCAAACAAACCAAAAGAAAAGTTCAGGCAGCTTCAGGTGCAGCTGGACCCAGAGCGCTCCAGGGCATCTCCAGACCACCCTCAGGTTCACAGCGAGGATCGGTTCGCATGCATCGGGTGGATTCTGTTCTCGAAACTACTGCGCTTTTCTCACAGGTGAAGCCCCTGCTGCAGGTGACACGACAAGATGAGGTGCTGCAGGCACGTGCCCAGGAGCTGCAGAAAGTTCAGGAGCTGCAGCAGCAGAGCGCACGTGAAGTGGGGGAGCTGCAGGGCCGAGTGGCACAGGTGAAGAGCAAGCCATGTGACAGGAGGAGTGAGGCCTAGCCATGGTGGTGGGTCTGTGTGGGCGTGGCCATGGTGGTGGGTCTGTGTGGGCGTGGCCATGGTGGTGGGTCTGTGTGGGCGTGGCCATGGTGGTGGGTCTGTGTGGGCGTGGCCATGGTGGTGGGTCTGTGTGGGCGTGGCCATGGTGCGAGGAGCGGAGATTTGGGTGGAGTGTGGGGCCCCGTGCACGGGCTCAACCTCAAGTTGGTGAGGAATGTGACTGGAAGCAAGGCAGTATAATGAAGAGGGTGGGGAGGTGGGGCTGTAGAAGGGGTCAGATGGGGGCTTGGAGGGCTGTTAGACAGGCCCTGTGTGATGGGCAGGATCCCTGGGGGCAAGGGTGGGGTTTAAGGTTGGCTTGGTGCCTTGGGATGGCGATTGGGGGCAAACAATAAGGTGAAGAGGGTGAGGGGTGGAATGGTGAGGGGGTCTTTGGGTGGAGCTATGGCAGGGCTGTGTAGGTGGGAGGGGGTGGGTCAGCACCCCTTCAGGGACAGTGTCTGGCTGTGCCCATCTGGGCAGATGGGTGCGTGGTGTGAGGTTAAGGAAGGCTATAGGAGATATGGGGACAGTCTGAGTGACCCCTAACTGGTACCCACCTCCCACAGCTAGAGGAGGAGCGCTTACGCCTGACTGAGCAGCTGCGCGCCGAAGCGGAGCTATGCTCTGAGGCCGAGGAGACTCGGGCACGGTTGTCCGCCCGGAAGCAGGAGCTGGAGCTGGTGGTGTCAGAGCTGGAGGCACGGGTGGGCGAGGAAGAGGAGTGCAGCCGGCAGCTGCAGGGCGAGAAGAAGCGGCTGCAGCAGCACATACAGGTGTGGGGGTCCCACGCACCCCGTCCACGTCCACCCCACACCTCAGCTCTGAGGGTTCAGACGGCAGAGGAGCTAGAGTTCAGGCAGCGCTGGGTCCAGCTGTTCAAGTCCCCTGGGATTCTCTCTGTCTCCTGGCTCTGAAGGCATCTGTCTTGAGCCCCCGCCCCACTTCCACCCTGGGCAGCCCCTCTCCCATGACTCTTCTCCCAAATCTGTGTGCACTGAGGGAAGATTTGAGCTCTTCTGCAGGGTGCAGATTGTTATCCATCTTCAGGGTCTGTGACAGGGCCTGGTATACACTAGGCACTCAATAAGTGTTTGACAAGCAAATGAATGGCAAGGGAAGACAGGAAAGGCTGACGTTGCCCAGTGTCACTCAGGGTGTGGACCTGTGTGAAGCTTCAGCCCCTGAGGTCTCTTCTGCTCCCCCCCCTTTCAGGAGCTGGAGAGCCACCTGGAAGCTGAGGAGGGCGCCCGGCAGAAGCTGCAGCTGGAGAAAGTGACCACAGAGGCCAAGATAAAGAAGTTTGAGGAGGACCTGCTGCTTCTGGAGGATCAGAACGCCAAGCTGAGCAAGGTGGGGGCCAGGGACACACCAACGCAAGATATGGTAGATGGTCTCCTGCTGGGATGCTGGCCCAGCGAACTGGGGGTGATGGTGGGGATGTGCTGCCCCGTGGGATGGCATGCCAGGTTGTTCAGAAGAGCAGCCTTGTCCTGCTGTGTGCTGGAGGCTTAATGCTGTTGGAGGAGCACCTGGGAGGTGGAGAGGAAGAAATGGTAGCAGGGAGGCCAAGGGTCTGACTTTCTTCTGTCCCCAGGAGCGGAGGCTGCTGGAGGAGCGTCTGGCTGAATTCTCCTCACAGGCAGCTGAGGAGGAGGAGAAAGTCAAGAGCCTCAACAAGTTGAGGCTCAAATATGAAGCCACAATTGCAGACATGGAAGGTGAGCAGCCGGGAGCCAGGGTGGGCTGTGTGCATGCTGCATGCCGGCAGCTAGGGGGTCAGAAAGAGGAGGCAGACAGGGTCTGACCTCAGGCTGAAGCACTCGCCTGTCCTGGTGCCCACAGACCGGCTGAAGAAGGAGGAGAAAGGCCGCCAGGAACTGGAGAAGCTGAAGCGGCGCCTGGATGGGGAGAGCTCTGAGCTACAGGAGCAGATGGTGGAACAGAAGCAGCGGGCAGAGGAGCTGCTTGCACAGCTGGGCCGCAAGGAGGACGAGCTGCAGGCGGCCCTGGTCAGGTGATTTCCCCAGGGGCAGCTCCTCCTCCTGTCACCACCGGGGCCAGATGGGACCCAGCATGTGATGTGGCTCCACACACTTATCGAGCCACTACTGTGTGCCAGCTACGGTGCCTATTGAAAGACAGTGCCCACACTGCATGGCAAGTCTTCCAAGAAAGCTCGGCTTGTGAGTCCAGGTCTGTTCCAGAGGGGTTAGCATGTGAATTAGAAAGCCTGGGGCCGCTCAGTGGTTAGGAACACTGGCTGCTCTTGGAGAATACCCAGATTCAGTTCCCAGCACCCACATGGAGGCCCAGACTCACCTGTAACTTCAGTTTTGTGGAATACAGCTCTCTCCTGGCCCTGGGGACACTGCTCGTATGGGGCACGTGCCAACTTGCAGCCAAACACTCATGCACATAAAAAAAAATCCAAAAAAAATTAAGGTAGAGAAATGATTTGAAGAAGACACTGGGGCTGGAGAGATGGCTCAGAGGTTAAGAGCACTGGTTGCTCTTCCAGAGGACCTGAGTTCAATTCCCAGCAACCACATGGTGGCTCACATGGTGCCCTCTTCTGGCCTGAAGGCACACAGGCAGGCAGAACACTGCGTGCATAATAAGTAAATAGATAGATAGATAGATAGATAGATAGATCTTTTAAAAAAAAGAGGATACTGGCCCCCACTTATACACATACACAAAAGTTAAAGTAGCCCAGAAAGGTGGCACATGCTTGTCATCCCAGCTCCAGGGAGGCTGAAACAGGAGCATTGCCATGAGTTTAAGGCTATCCTGAGCAAGTTAGAAAGATCCTGTCCTAGAAAACAGCAACAACAAATCTCCAAAGAAGACCCATGTAAAGGGCTGGGCACATGGCAGGAGCCCAGTGTCGCCCAGAACTGTGGAGAGCATCCTGCTACACACTCGGGAATATGAAGGATTTAGAAACAGGACTCACACAACCTATGACAGAGCCAAGACTTGAACCCACATCTGAGCTGTTCACCCTCAGCTCTGCCTGCTTGGGTGCCAACCCCTCCCTGATCCTTGCCACACCCCCAGGGCAGAGGAGGAGGGCGGAGCCCGTGCCCAGCTGCTCAAGTCCCTGCGAGAGGCACAGGCCGGCCTGGCCGAGGCTCAGGAGGACCTGGAGGCTGAGCGGGCAGCCAGGGCCAAGGCAGAGAAGCAGCGCCGGGACCTGGGAGAGGAGCTGGAGGCTCTGCGTGGGGAGCTAGAGGACACTCTGGATTCTACCAACGCCCAGCAGGAGCTGCGGTAAGGAGAGGGTGGTGGCCTGAGCTGGGAGGATGCGGTGGGTGGGGCACATCCGGACAGAGCCACCACCCACCCAGGTACCAGCTCTGCAGAGACGAATGAAAGAGCAGATCCTTGCCTTGCCCTCAGGCCACCCCAGTCTTAGAGACGTTCAAACCAGAGGCACATAAAGGAACTGCAGACCATTGACAACACTCAATGCCAAGTCTTAGGAGTGAAGAGATGGCTCAGCGGTCAGAGCACTGGCTGCGCTTACAGAGGACCTGAGTTCAGTTTCTAGCACCCGCATGGCAGCTCACAATTTCCTGTAGCTCCAGATCTGGGAGATATGATGCCCCCTTCTGGCCTCCTTGGGTACTACAATCATATGTACATACCCCCCCACACACACACACAAGTAAAAATAAAGAAGATTGAAGTCAGCTTCTAGGAGAGCCTCTAGGAGAGCATGCTGAGGAATGGCCCTTTGAATATGACTTGAGTAGTGCTAGGCATTCACCTTTGACACTTCCCGCTCATACATCTCTACCCAGACACCTTGGGAAATGTGTTTGTTACACAGCAAGTACCTTACAAGAGACAACTTGAGAGGGAGGATCTGCTTTAGCTCGTGACCCATGGCAAGGAGGTGGCTTCCACTGGCAGAGGCATCTCCTGTCTGGTGGGGGAGCTTGCAGTAGAGCTGGCTCCAGTCTTGACGGAACAGCAGCTGGACTAGGGCGGGAACCCAGTCTGGCTATGACCCTGAGCCTCCCTGTACTAGCCGGACCTGTGTGCCAAAGGCTCTTCATCCGCTCAGAGCAGCACCTCCAGCTGAGCACTGGGGTGATGGGCACGTGAGCCTGGTTTTACATCCAGGCCCTCACAGGAAGCAAAGGTCCCTCTTCAGAGGAAAAGGAGAAAAACCACATCCCACAGTCCTCTGCTCTAAATTCCTGTCTTCTCCCCTCTTCCGCCATCAAAGGTCAAAGAGGGAGCAGGAGGTGACAGAGCTGAAGAAGACTTTGGAAGAGGAGGCTCGTGTTCATGAGGTGGCCATGCAGGAGTTGAGGCAGAGGCATGGCCAGGCCCTGGGGGAGCTGGCAGAGCAGTTAGAGCAAGCCCGGAGGGTGAGTAGATAGAGGGCCAGCCACCTTCTGGGATAGTATAGCTGTGTGAGTGTTAACTGAGTAATTACTTAATTGATGGGGTCCACGGTGAAAAGGAAATACTGAACAAAACCAAGAGATCAAGGCGGTGAGCCATCCTGCTGTGTACCCATCTCCTTACAGGGCAAAAGTGTGTGGGAGAAGACCCGGCTAACCCTGGAGGCCGAGGTGTCTGAGCTGAGGGCTGAGCTGAGCAGCTTGCAGACCTCAAGACAGGAGGGTGAGCAGAAGAGGCGCCGCCTGGAGTCCCAGCTGCAGGAGGTCCAGGGCCGCGCCAGTGATGTAGAGCGGTCTCGGACGGAGGCTGCCGAGAAGCTGCAGAGAACTCAGGTGGGTGGGGTGGGGTGTCCCGTGACCCTGGGGGGGGGGGGAACGACTGTGAATTCCACTCCACATAGGGCAAGAAGGACAGACCAAAAACAATGACTCCACCCCTGTTTAGTTTTTGAGACAGGGTAAGCCTAGCTACCCTGGAACGCGCTCTGTAGTTCAGGCTGAACTTGGACACACAGAGATCCATCTATCTCTGCCTCCTGAGCGCTAGGATTAAAGGCGTGCGCCACCACACCCGGCCCCCTCGTCCCCTCTCATTGCTGAATGGTGTTCTCTTAACCGTGTCTCCGATTCATTGTCCACGTCACCCCGTTGGTGACGTGGCTGTTGCTCCCTCTGCAGATCAGGCTTTAATTTCCCCGTGGACACAGGGGCCAGAAATTCCTCTCCTCTGGGAACACTGTTCTTCTGGGCCCATGTCAGCACTGTGTTAGACGGCAGAGTAGCTTCTGGCCACGTTGCTGGCATCCCACCCATGTGTGCAGAGGGGATTGGGGACAGAGGCACCAACAGGGCCCACCACGTTGAATTACCTCCTCTTCACAGGCTGAACTTGAAAGTGTGTCCACGGCACTGAGCGAGGCGGAGTCCAAGGCCATCAGGCTGGGCAAGGAGCTGAGCAGTGCGGAGTCCCAGCTGCATGACACCCAGGTGACCCTGCTCGTTCCCCCACTGCCGTCCTCTGCCCTGCCGCTGGCTGGACCTGACCCCCACCATCCCTTCCACCCATAGGAACTGCTGCAGGAGGAGACCAGGGCAAAGCTGGCCTTGGGGTCCCGTGTGCGTGCCCTGGAGGCCGAGGCAGCCGGACTTCGGGAGCAGATGGAAGAGGAAGTGGTTGCCAGGGAGCGGGCTGGTCGTGAGCTGCAGAGCGCCCAGGCCCAGGTGGGCAGTGAAACCAGGGACCATGGCCCTTACACCATTGTGCCCCGTGGCCACTCTTTCTGTGTCCCCACCGCCAGGCCCGCCCTTGCCTTTCCTACCCACACATGCCCTCAGGCCTTGTGGGTCATCACATCGGCTCCTCCGGAGCCCCTGCTCTCTCCCCAGCTGGCACAAGGGCTCTGCTCACCCATTCTCACAGCCGGCTATGACTCCCAGCACCCTGGACAGAGCCTCTGCCTGTACTTCCCAGTAATGTCTGCAAACCTTCCCTCTTCCAGACTTAGGGTCTTCCCTCCCTTGTAATTCTTCATTTTACTCTGACCAAGTTCTGGCTACCTTGGGCTGTGACAATTCTACCCATGAGTCTCCCCACCAGATTAGGAGTCCCTTCTTATAACTCTGACCCTGTGTGTGGGAAGCCTTAAGAAATGCCAGCCTTCCACTGGCAGGCTCTGTGTGGGCTTCAGAACCCATCTCCAATGCCCGCTCCTCCACGGAGACTCTTCCCCAGCCTGTGGCCTCCTCAGATAATGTTTCTTTTCTTCCCCAGCCTGTGTCGCCTGGCCTTGGTCTTGGGATCCAATAGCAGGTCCCACTTGGACTGAGCCTTGGGTTGTGCTGAAGACACCGGGTTCCAGGAGCCCACACCACAGTCACTCACAGCTGTGGCCCCCACACTCTTCTCTCCCCTGCAGCTCTCGGAATGGCGGCGACGCCAGGAGGAAGAAGCTGGGGTGCTGGAGGCTGGGGAGGAGGCTCGGCGCCGCGCAGCCAGGGAGGCGGAGGCCCTGGCCCAGCGCCTGGCAGAAAAGACAGAGGCAGTAGAGAGGCTGGAGCGGGCTCGGCGGCGGCTGCAGCAGGAACTGGACGATGCTACAGTGGACCTGGGGCAGCAGAAGCAGCTTCTGAGCACGCTAGAGAAGAAGCAGCGTAAGTTTGACCAGGTGAGTGCCTTGGTTTACCCAGCTGACTACCCTGAGGAACCTGAAACCCATTTGAATATTAGGTAGAAACTTGCTGGGGGAGAGAGGACGTTTGAGATGGATTTTGAAGTGTGCATAGGAGGAGTCACAGCCAGGTAGGTGTTGCCTCTGCCAAAGCATCTGTAAATCAGACCGTCCTGAGGGTCTCCTGGTTTTTCCCTGCCACACAGTGTCACCCTGTTGCTTGGGTGTCCCAGTTTGATAATGCTATGCAGAACACCCTCTCTTGTGCCCCGACGGTGCTCACACCCTCCTTCACTTGTCCTGTGTGTTGCTGCTCCCACCTCAGCCTCAGTTTACCCATCTAGAACATGGGAATCATGCCAGGATTCCACAGCCTGAGAAATAAAATAATCATTGCGGGCATCAGAGGTTCGCGTGCCTGTCAGCATTCTGTTACTGTAGCAAATGTTGGTGGCAACTGGCTCATGAGATGAAAAGGTTTTCGGCTCATGAGTTCGGAGGTTTTGGTCCATGGCCACACTGGGTCTGCGGAGTCCGCAGAGCACAGCAGCATGTGGAGGAGGAGAGCGGCCGGGCAGCAGGAGACAGAGTCCCTTCACTCCTGTCCCAATCTAGTCTCCGTCGTTCCCAAAGCCCACCAGCTATGGATGGAAGTTTCTGGAGTGAAGGTGTTGTGTGTCTCTCACTCCAGACTCGCAGCAGGGCATCCGCCCTGGTGAACCAAAGCCTAGGCTTCTCAGCGGCCTCTTTATTGTTACACAAAATGTACCTTTAGCTAGTCAGCTTCCTCAACCAAAACCATTGAAGCAGCTCTGGTCGCCGGGTTTGTCTCGGGACTGAGCTATGCAAAGTCTGTGACCCTTCAGGCTGCTGAGCACAGACTCTGCCGTCCCTCCCGGTTCACCCCAGACACAGAAGGTCATGTGCCTTTGTAGCTGATGGAAAGAGTTTCAGAGACCTGGGAAGGCAGCCTCTGGTGAAAGTGAGGACCAGAGTCCGGATACCCCAGCATCTGTGTAAATGCTGGCTGGGTGTGGTGGCCACTGTAGCTCCAGCCTTAGTGGCAGGGCATCCCCAGAAGGACTGGCTAGCTCTGTCCCTCTCCCTGCCCATCTCTTGTCTCTCTGTGTCTCTCTCCATTTCTAGCTCTGTCTCGCTGTCTCTAGTGTCTCCCTTCTCCCTCTCCTCTTCCCTCTTCTACCCTGCCCTTCTCCTTCCAGTCAGCTCATCTCCCCTGCATCTTTCCCTGTAGCTCCTGTCAGAGGAGAAGGCTGCCGTACTGCGGGCTGTGGAAGACCGTGAGCGGGTGGAGGCTGAAGGCCGGGAACGAGAGGCCCGGGCCCTCTCCCTGACACGGGCCCTGGAGGAGGAGCAGGAGGCGCGGGAGGAGCTGGAAAGGCAGAACCGGGCCTTGCGGGCTGAGCTGGAAGCACTGCTGAGCAGCAAGGACGACGTGGGCAAGAACGTAAGCAAGCGTGGGCAGCGTGGTGGTGGGGATTGCGAGCACATGCGTGTGTGCAACACAGCAGACGCCCCAGTCGTGTTAACACAGCAGCCAAGAGCTGCACTCACCAAAGGCTGAATGGGCGTTCTGCACACACTTGCAGGGTATGAACAGAACCCCCGCCTTCTCATACACACACACACACACACACACACACACACACACGGTTTTGTTTTGGCTTTTTGGTTGGTTGTCGTTTGTTTTTCGAGACAGTGTTTTTCTGTGTAGCTCTGGCAGTCCTGGAACTCTGTAGACCAGGCTGGCCTCAAACTCAGAGATCCTCCTGCCTCTGCCTCCCAAGTGCTGAGACTAACAGCGTGTGCCATCACCACAGTGACTTTGTGTGTGTGTGTACACGTGTGTGTGCTGTGTTGTTGGTTGCCTTCCTCCCCTGTCCCATTTTGATTTTCCAAGGCAGGATTTCTCTGCCTCCTGAGTGCTGGGATTGAAGGTGTGTGCCACCATGCCAGGCTAGCTAGTTTTCCTACACAGCACAGGACCAGCTGCCTAGGTAGGATGCTACCCATGGAGACTAATAAGCAGATGTGCCCAGAGAAGTCTGACCTGGGCAGTGCCGCAGGCCCTCCTCAGGTGACTGAAGGTGGTGTCAGCAGCGAATGCCAACCACACGAGGGCTAAGTTCCATACCACGTGACCTAGGTTTCCACCAGAAGTCACAAGACATTGTAAATAGTGAAATGTAAATGTTTGGCCAGCAAGATGGTTCAGAGGACAGAGGTGCTCACCCCCAAGCCTGCTGACCTCACTCCTGGGGCCCACATGGTAGAAGGAGAGAACAGACTCCTGCAGATTATCATCCAACCTTTATTTGTACACTGGCACATGTGCATACACACATACATGTAAATTCAGCATAGTCATGGGTCTGTGTGGTGAGGGAAGATGGCAGCTGTAGGGAGGGGGAAAGACCTGAGCACCTCAAGGTCATGGCAAGTATATCAGCCCCATCAGGGAAGATTGGGTGCATGTGTGTGCGTGCGCGTGTGTGTGGTGTGTGTGTATGTGTGCATGTGTGGTGTATGTGTGTATGTGTGCATGTGTGGTGTATGTGTGCACGTGCAGGTGAGTTGCAGGGCAGGGGACGACTGACCTCTCAGGGTCTGAACTGGAGTCTGCTCTGGTTTCCTATGTACTATGTACCTGAAGTGGTTTTTACATTTCTCATTTACTGCGTTTGGCTGTGAGACAAAGTCACATCTGGAAGTTCCCCCTTCATGTCCGCCTTCCTGACCTCACCATCTGATGCTTCCAAGCTCAGACTCCAGAATTGACTATACAGCTGAGTTACCAAAATCAAACAAAAAGCAGAACTCATGTTTAAGGAAATTTATGACTTTGGTTTTTCCTTTCTTCATTTTTTTTATTTAAAAAAATTACTTTTCATTTTGCATACCAACCCCAGTTCCCCCTCCCTCCCCTTCTCCTGCCCCATCCCCATCCCCTCTTCCATCCCCCATCCACCCTTCAGAGGAGGGAAGGCATCCCTAGGGGAGTCAACAAGGTCTGACATACCAGCTTGAGGCAGGACCAGTCCCTCCCCCACTTACCCCCCATCAAGGCTGAGCAAAGTATCCCTCCATAGGGAATGGGCTCCAAAAAGTCAGTTCATGCAGCTGGGGTAGGGTCCTGGCCTAAGGCCCCCAACAGATGAAGCCACATAACTGTCACCTACATTCAGAGGGCCTAGTTTGGTCCCATGCAGATTCCCCAGCTGTCAGTCCATAGTTATGGTTTTGGGTTTGTTTTTTTTTAGTTTGTTAAATGTATTTATTTCATGTGTACGAATATTTTGCCTGCATGTATATATGTACAGCACATGTATGCAGTACCCTCAGAGGCCAGAAGAGGGCGCTGGAAGAGCAGCAGTGTGCTCAACTGTTTGGGCATTTCTGTAGCTCCTAGTGATGATTTTGTGACAGGCTTTGTCCATAACGAGGCCACATGCCAGTGGGCTACCTGTGGACACGCCTGTTGGGATATTTTACTTTTTTTGCCCTTCAGGTGGTTTTCTTTGTAAGTTGGGGCTTTTGGATTGGGGGTTTCTGCCTACATAGTGCACATGATCCTAGCTATGCCTCTGCCTCTGCTGCTATGGTGACACCGGCAGAAACAACATGGAGGGAGAAAGGGTTAAACTCCAGCTTCTAGCCCACCGTTGGCAGGTGTCAAGGCAGGGACTTGAGGAGCACTGGTCACTTTCACAGTGAAGAGCAGAGACTGAATGTGTGCACCTCCTTTTTAATGCAGTGCAGGGCCAGACCAGTGGGTGGTCTTTTCATGTTAATTAACACAGAAGGGTCATCACAGCCCAACCTGACCTGGACAGCCCCTCACTGAAACTTTCTTCCTAGGCGATTTTAGAGTGTGTTACAACAATTAAAACTGAACGTTTTAATTGTTTCCATAAAATATTTTTACATAAAATATTTCCATAAAATATTTTTCCATAAAATATTTTCAGATAATTTAAGATGGTACCTGGTAGGCAGTGTGCGGTGTGAGCGAGGGAATGACTCACTGAGGCTCCCTTCCGGCTGTCATCACAGTCTCCCCTGCTTGACTGGGACACCATCTTAATCCCAGCCCGGGACTCGGACTCACTCCCTATCCCACCAGGTGCACGAGCTGGAGCGAGCCCGCCGGGTGGCTGAACAGGCCGCCAATGACCTGCGGACACAGGTGACAGAGCTGGAGGATGAGCTGACCGCCACGGAGGATGCCAAGCTGCGCCTGGAGGTGACCGTGCAAGCGCTGAAGGCTCAGCACGAGCGGGACCTGCAGGGCCGCGATGATGCGGGCGAGGAGAGGCGGAGACAGCTGGCCAAGCAGGTACTGCCCAGCAGGTGTCCCTCGTGGTGACCGCATGTGGAAAGGGAATTCCCCTCTGGAGCGTTTCCATCAGGGGCCCCTTGCTGTCTACCTCCACCCAGAAAGCCATCTTTGTGTTCTGCCAGGAGGCAGTGACACACACACATGCCACAGTCACACACGGTCTACCAGGTGTCCTGTACAGCCTCCCTCCTGTCCCTCACTGCCAGCGTAAGTAGCATGCAGGTGTCTAGACTTCTCCTTAGGAAGTTTAAATAGACTTCTTATCCTAGTTCAACATGACCGTGCCAACTCCTATAGGCCTGGTGGTGGTGGTGGCTCACGCCTTTAATCCCAGCACTTGGGAGACAGAGGCAGGCAGATCTCAGTGAGTTCAAGGCCAGCCTGGTCTACAAAGTTCCAGGACAGCCAGATCTTACGTACAGTTTCAAAGGTTCAGTCCATTATCATCATGACAGGGAACGTGGCAGCAGGCAGACATGGTGCTGGAGAAGGAGCTGAGAGTCCACATTGCAGGCATCAGGAAGCTGACTGAGACACTGGTATCCCGAGCATAGGAAACCTCAGCACCCACCCCCACAGTGACACAGTTCCTCCACCCAGGCCACACCCACTCCAACAAGCCACACCTCCTAATCCTGTCACTCCCTGTGAGATTCTGGGGGCCGGTTATTTTCCAACTACCACACTATACTCACCCTTGATAGGGAGGGCATCAAGCTGCCATAGGAAGGAGAGAGTCCAGCTTGGTAAACCTTTGAGTGTTTGGGACTCGCTTAACTCAGCCTGCACGGCAAAGCCTGCGGGGCATGTGTGAAAGCTGGCACCCAGGAGCTTCTAGCACACACTGAGCGCTCGCTGAAGAGTCTCCTCTCTCTGGCCAGTGCCTACTTGTGTGGTCTCAGGGAGGGAAGCTTTAGAACTTGTAACTTTCTGTTTCATGAGTTCTTGTGATTTCTCTAAGTCCCTCTGCCCTCCAAGGGATGGGTGCCTGGAGGGAATCTGGGAACCATGACCTGTGACCTCTCCTACACCTCCCCCAGCTGAGAGATGCAGAGGTGGAGCGGGATGAGGAACGGAAGCAAAGGGCGCTGGCTGTGGCCGCCCGAAAGAAGCTGGAGGCCGAACTGGAGGAGCTGAAGGCTCAGACGTCCGCCGCTGGGCAGGGCAAGGAAGAGGCCGTGAAGCAGCTGAGAAAGATGCAGGTGAGGCCGGGGTCCAGGTGTGCTGCTGTCTCCTGCATCAGCAGCAGTGGCTGGCTTAGCTAGCAGCTCCGGCCAAGCTGGCCTCGGGTGTGTATGCGCTCCTTCTCTTCTCCGCCTTTCATTCATTTTAGATGGTAGACTTTGACATCTAAGCCCATTATTTGTTTAGATAATAAATTTAGTGCCATTGCGGATGGAACCTAGGGCCTTGAATAATGCTAGGCAGAGTATCACTGAGCCACCCCCCAGCCTATACTATGATATTTAAAACGGCAGGTGCCTGTGGTATATTCTTATGGGGGCAGCAGTTCATGCACCCAGAGAAAGGACCCCTCGTCTAACCCCTTTGTCAGGCATGTAATAGTAATAAAAACTGTTTTCCCAGTGTAACCTTCCTTTCTCACTGGCTCCCCTTGGGTGGAGGAAGACTTTGTGTTGGCCTCTCAGGAAGTGCCCACAGAGCCACAGGCTAATTATTTTCTATTCTGGCTCACTTTAAGAGGTTAACAAAGGCCTAGAGAAGGGGTGGATTTGGCCAAGGGCACACGGACTATTGGGCTCTGTGCTGGCCCTGCTTGCCCATAACAAGCAGCTGCAAGGGTGGGGCTCTTGTGAAGTAGCTCAGCTAACCGCACGGTACTTCCACCCAGACCCAGATGAAGGAGCTGTGGCGGGAGGTGGAGGAGACTCGCAGCTCTCGGGAGGAGATCTTTACCCTGAACAAGGAAAGTGAGAAGAGGCTCAAGGGCCTGGAAGCTGAGGTGCTGAGGCTGCAGGAGGTGAGACTGGTGTGGGCAGGGCTTCGTTAGAGGGCCTGGGGGAGTGGGCCAGGCCTAGTCGGAGGCTCTAGGTGGGGCAACTTTTGAAGTGAGCGTGGTTCCCTGTGCCTTTATTTGTTTTTTGTTTTATTGTTGTTTTTCAAGACAGGGTTTCTCTGTAGCTTTGGAACCTGTCCTAGAACTCACTGTATAGACTAGGGTGACCTTGTACTCACAGAGATCCGCCTGCCTCTGCCTCCCAAGTGCTGGGATTAAAGGCGTGCGGACCGCAGTGTCAGCTCCTGGCCCCTGTGCCTTCTTTTATTGGGAGTGGAGATCTTGTCCTGTGGGCTCTTCAGAGTCAGTGCAGGAGCCGAGTCGCCAAAGCCAGTCCTAGGAAGATGAAGACAGGAGTCAGGAAGTTAGGAGCAGAGCTGTAGTGAGGGAGAGGTCTGAGGATGAGGTGTGAGGCAGAGGAAAAGAAGGCACAGTTGGGTAGAAGGGAGGGCCCATGGGTGGCGTGGGGGTAGGAGGAGGCCCAGTGATGGAAGACATGGAAGAGGAGCCGGGCTGCAGGGGACACAGCTCAGAAGAGTTGGGAAGTGGGACACTGATGGCTAGCACTAAGAGGAAGCCTCCTACGGGGTTGGAGGTCATAGGCTCACAGTCAGGAGGGTTAGTGCCGACTCCTAACTTTCTTTACTCTGCCCCTGGCTGGTCCATACAGGAACTGGCTGCCTCAGACCGAGCCCGGAGGCAGGCCCAGCAGGACAGAGATGAGATGGCAGAGGAGGTGGCCAACAGCAACCTTAGCAAGTGAGTATCCTGCCCCCCTGGGCTGAGCACTTTCCTCTTGTGGCCTCCTTCTGAAGCAACACCTTCCCTTCTTCTAGGACAGCCATCCTGGAGGAGAAGCGGCAGCTGGAGGGGCGGCTGGGGCAGCTGGAGGAGGAGCTGGAGGAGGAGCAGAACAACTCGGAGCTGCTCAAGGGCCATTACCGGAAGCTGCTGCTGCAGGTGGGCAGCCAGGCCCGCCCTCCCCGACCCTAGCCTTTGGGTGCTCTTGTCCAGCGAGTCAAGGGGGGCATTTGATGTGCCAGAGAAGGGTGAATCAGGAAGGCAGGACTCATTGATTCATCTGTAATTCTGAGGACTCTCAGACAGGCTTGAAACCATCTATCAAGATGTGCCGGCTCACAGCCGAATCCTAGTAGTCTTCAGACTTAAGACGGGGTTGTCACAGGTTCAAGGCTAGCCAGGGATACAAAAAGCAAACCCTGACGTATGAGTGGATGGTTTCACACATTAATAAAGGAGTCAGCAGAGAAGGTGGAAGTGTAGGGTGTTGCTCTGGTCTTGAAGTCACAGCAATCCTCCCTCTGCAACCTTCCCTGTATGGCAAACAGACAACCCCGGGCTTGTCTAGCCTTATACAGCACTTTTTCTTTTCTTCTTTAGTTTTTAGGCAGGGTCTCCTGTAGCCCAGGAATTCTTTTTGTAGCCTGAGGATGACCTTGCTTTCCTGATCCCCCTGCCTCCATCTGTGATGACAGGCTTGTGCCACCAAACTGGACCATGCGTACTGGGAAACCAGGGCTCCTTGTATTATTAGGCAAGCCCTCTACCAAGGGAGTCCTAGCCAACTCCTATCACCATTTTTATTTTACAATGAAAATGTCAAAGGCTGAAGGAGGGCTACTGGGCTCATGAATGTGCCCTGGGAGGCGCAATGCAGAAGCTTTGACCAGCCTAGACTGAGTGTCTTCCTCTGCCCTGGGACTTCTAAGCGGAGGGAATCAAGGTGCCAGCCTCTGTGAATGGAGGTCCTTCCTCAAGGACGCCACAGGTCTCTGCTGGTTGTGCTGCTTAGGGCTCAGAGTCTCTGGTGGGAGGGGCTGGAGCCTACCTCTTTTTCACAGGCTCCTCAGGTGACCCTGGTGCAGAGGAGAGTGTGAAGGGCCTGAAATAGCCTAGTTCACAGCCACAAATTTAGAACATTTAAACAAGTTTGTGACCATCTCTGGGGCTCACTAAAATAGCAGAACTGAACCTGGCTGTGTGGTGCACGCCTGTCAGTCATCCCAGACCTGGCTGTGTGGTGCACACCTGTCATCCCAGACCTGGCTGTGTGGTGTACACCTGTCAGTCATCCCAGACCTGGCTGTGTGGTGCACGCCTGTCAGTCATCCCAGACCTGGCTGTGTGGTGCACGCCTGTCAGTCATCCCAGTCCTGGCTGTGTAGTGCACACCTGTCATCCCAGCATTTGGGAGGTGAAGGCAGGAAGCTCAGAGTTCTAGGTCACTTTATTACATTGTGAGTTCTAGGTCAACCTGAGCTACATGAGACACTATCTCGAATAAAAATGTTAAGACTAAATTTAAATAGATTTAAATAATTTTGAGCAATTTTAAATAAATTAGAAACATTCTTGTTCATTAAAAAGCAAAAGGTACCATTTGCCGTGGGTTGTCTTTCCTGAGCTTGTTGAGTGATGTCGAGTGCCTAAGTACCACCAATCTCCGCACTGTGCACTTAAGAGTCACCGGCTCAGCTCACCCCAGGAGGAATCGTGTGTTGCCACCAACGTCCTATCTCCTCTCCGGCTGCAGGTAGAGTCCCTCACTACAGAGCTATCTGCTGAGCGCAGTTTCTCGGCCAAGGCCGAGAGTGGGAGGCAGCAGCTGGAGCGGCAGATCCAGGAACTGCGGGGTCGCCTGGGTGAAGAAGATGCTGGCGCCCGAGCCCGACAGAAGATGCTGATCGCTGCTCTCGAGTCTAAGCTGGCCCAGGCAGAGGAGCAGCTGGAGCAGGAGAGCAGGTGAGGAGGGCGGAGGCTTTGTCCTGAAAGAAACTGCAGTCCGCGGGGAGCACAGTTTAGGCCACAGTACTGCAGCTGTCTCACCCAAAAACTTAGGGACCCTAAAACAAGTTTATTGTTGCTTCTGAATTTAGCCTGGTTGGCAGGCTTTTTTGTGCTGTGTTTGGTTGTCAGAGGGTTGACTACATGGTTTTGCGTGACTGGGCTCGAGCACAGGTAAGGCGTTGCCTAGGCTGACTTGTAGCCTCTCATTCTCCAGCAGGCTAGCCCGGGATTGCCTCCATGGACAGTCCTTACCCAAGAGTAAGGGACACTGTCAATGGCTTCTAAAGGCCTGGAGCTAACACTGTACCACTTTAGCCATAAGCAGAGCAGGTCCTGGGACAGCTCAAATCCACAGTCAGATGTCACATCTAAGAGTGTAAGAACAGCAAGAAGTGAGAATTCAACCGCCCTAGCCCACAGCCATCACAAAGAGAGATGTCTTAGATAAAAGGATGCTGGGCCCTGGGCAATGTCTGTGTGTTTTCTTCTTAGGCACAAGTGGCCGCAGTTGTATCTAGCCCGATATCCATACTTACTCATAGTTAGAGCCAAGAAGCCAGGTTAGAGAGATGGCTGAGTGGAGAAAGTGCTTGTCGTGAAGTGGAAGGACTTGAGCTCGAAACCCCAGCACCCACATGGAAAGCGGACATTGTAGCGTATGTCTATAACCCAGCGCTCCTACAGCAAGATGGGAGGTAGAGACATGAGAGCCCCTGGAAGTTCGCTGGCCAGCTAGCCTTGTGTACTGGCAAGCAAAGCGAGGGACCCTGCTTCAGTAAGGTGGAAAATGGAGACCGACATCTGAGGCTGTCCCCAACCATATTCAAGAGCATGTGCAAGCTCACACACATGCACATGCTTACACACGTGTGCGCGCACGCACGCACTGTCCTAGATTCGCTTCTGTCGCTGTGACAAACACCCTGACAAAGGTGACTTAAGGGAAGATGGGTTCATTCAGCTTGCAGTTCCAGGTCACATGCACTACGTACTACTCTGGGGAAGTCAAGGCAGCAGGACCCTCATCCCTGGCCACAGCCACAGCCGACAGCAAGGAGGATGAGGCACCCCTGTGTGCGGTCCAGGAAGAGTGCCACCCACTTGCAGGCTGCATCTTTCCACATCAATCAGCCACATCAATCTTCGGAGAAGACAGTCCCCACAGACAAGCCCAGTCTGACCTAGACAGTCCTCATTAAGACTCTTTTTCTAGATGAATCTAGATTGTGTCAAGTTAATTAAAAGTAATGGTCAAGCAGGGCAGTAGTGGTTCATGCCTTTAATACCATCGTTCTAGAGGCCGAATCAGGCAGATCTCTGTAAGATTGAGCCTGGTCTGTAGAGTAAGCTCCAGGATAGTCAGGGCTGCATGAAGAAACCCTGTCTTGAAAATTAATTAACTTTTTTTTTTTTTAGACAAGGTTTCTCTGTAGCTTTGGACCCTGTCCTAGAACTCGCCCTATAGACCAGGCTGGCCTCAAACTCACAGAGATCCGCCTGTCTCTGCCTCCCAAGTGCTGGGATTAAAGGAATGCACCACCACTACCCAGTTTGAAAACTAAACTTAAAAAAGAAAAGTAACCATCAGGCTAGGTGTGTGGTGCGCCCTTTTCACAGAACTCAGAAGCAAAGGCCAGTGCATCTCTGTGAATTTGAGGCTAGCCTAATCTTCATAGAGAGTTTCAGGTCACAAAGCATACACAGTGAGAGCCTGTCCCATAAAACAAAACAAAATCCCCAAACAAACAAAATTATCAAACAAAAGAAAATACCAACTGAGGTTGTCAGGTAGGGAAGCTGACCCAAGAGGAGAGAATGAAAACCTGGTGCAGACTGACTGTATTGACCTGAACCAGATTTCGGGGAACCTAATAGCGGTGGGTCATTGCCAGCATATTTAAAACACAGTACAATTTGGGAAAAGAGTTCCACGCAACAGTCAGTCTCCGACCTATAGCTGAGATGTTAGCAGGCCATAGAGCACACGTGACATCTCCCCTAAGGATGGGTAATGGTCCAGAGAGGGAAGAGCCTGGGATAATCATTCTGGAGGATTCTGGGGGATTTACTACTGCCTCTGTAGTAAAAGGTGGGTGTGGTCTGCCTCCACAGAGAGCAGACCGATCACCAGTATCCACTTCCAGCCTTTAAGCAGGAAACAGGTGTTTTATCTTCTCCATTGAGAAGAGGCCCCTGTATTTAACATTCCTAGTTTCCCTAGTGATCTGTGGGTGCAAAAACCTTTGAGGCCCTAACAGTCAACCAAAAGATTAACATTGTTTAGAAGGGACTTGTAAAATGGCTCAGTGAGCTTGCTACTGAGTTCTGAATACAGCACCCAAGACCCACACGGCAGAAGGGGAGAATAACTGAGTGCTGCCCTTTGACCTCTAGCACATGACATGGCACACACACGTGCACAAACACACACAAGTAAATGAAGAAGGAAGCAATGGCAATAGAAGCTGAGTTTCTTGTCAATAAATCTCCCATTATACCTGTCAAGACCACTGTGCTAATCAGACTCATCACTGAGGATCCAGTACAGCAGGTATCCTCTGGCTGTTGAGACACCGTGGGACAGCTGTACCAACAGTCTATATCTTTAGGTGTCTGACCTCCATTTATACAGGTGTGATGCCCATAATCCTTATGTGATGTATAGACAAACAGATCAGACAGGCTGCCTGTCTGGGATTCCTGATTTCCAGTTCAGCATCTTTACCTTGGTCTGGAAGGAATGTAAATCACATCCAGAGGCAGGATGGGACTGAGGCTCAATGGGCCAGAGTGTTTCCCCAGCATGCAAGAAGTCCCAGCATCCCCAGCACCACAAAAAGTGGGCATGATGGTGCATGTCTACTATCCCAACACTTGGGAAGTGGAGGCAGGAGGATCAGGAGCTTAAAGTCATCCTTGCCTACATAGTGAGTTTGAGACCAGCCTGGGCTACATGAGACCCTGTCTCAAAACCATCAACATCACAGGAGACATTTTTAGGAACATAGCTGTCTTTCAGAAAGAAGTCTAGTGCCAGTGTCTGGCTGAGTGGGAGGCAGCTAGATGATAGGGAAAAGGGAAAAAACCCAAGGATGGGACAGCATAAAAAATGCTGTGATGACAGAGGGTTTCCTGGGCTCTTCTCTTTAGAGAGCGCATTCTCTCTGGCAAGCTGGTACGCAGAGCTGAGAAGCGACTGAAGGAGGTGGTTCTTCAGGTGGACGAAGAGCGCAGGGTGGCTGACCAGCTCCGGGACCAGGTGAGCAGTTGACATCACCACAAACAGTAGGATCAAAATCGGGAAATAACTACTGCTAGCCTGGCCTGGCAGGTGGCTAAGTGGGTCATCCCAGCTATGGTGGAAGCTAAGGCAGGAGAATTGCTATGAGTTCCAGGAGAGCCTATGCTACAGTGAAAGACCCCTTCTTAAATCAGCAGCAACAATGAAAAATATCCCGTAGTCTGTAGGCAACAAAGCCTGTATGTGACTCAGGTCAGATAGAATTCCTGTGTCCTTAAAAGCTCAGCTATGCCTTGTTTGCTATTCATTCCACAGAGGATTGTTGAGCATGCCCTTTGTGCCAGGCACATTGCTAGGAATTGGAAATACGGCACTAGAAAGGTTCCAGAAGGTCCTCGGCTCACATTACTAGCCTCAGAAAGCTATTATACACATGACCAGACAAAGATAATTGCCAGACTCTGATAAGGGCTGTGAAAGAAAAAAGAATGAAGACATAGGAATGGAAAGCCTTGTCCATTGAGTGTTGGGTGTTGGATGTTGGAAAAGGCTGGAGGGCATTTGAATTAAGACCTGACAGGGGAGGAAGAACCAGGTAGAAAGAGCAGGAGGTTTAAAGGCCCTGATGAAGTGAGCAAGAGAGAGGTGTATAAGAAATGAAGTTGGAGCTGCAGATGTGGTTCAGTTGGTGGAGTGATTACCTAGAATGCACAAGACCCTGGTTTCCATTCCCAGCACAGCACATGGGAGATTAAGGCAGGACCACCAGAAGTTTAAGGTCATCTTTAGCTACATACTGAGTTCAAGGCCAGCCTGTATTACATGAGACAAATGAAGTCATACAATGTATGTTTTTACCCTGAAGAGAGGTGTCTGGGGAGATCAGATACTGAATTTGATGTGGTCACTGGGTTTCACAGAGACATGGACATGAGGAAATTTATTTTAGGGCTGGCCCCTTACCCAACAGTCCTGGGGAGGCAAAGAAGAGCGGTAAATGGGAGGGGGCTGCTCTGAGTGTTCCAGTGTCCCTCCAGTGCTGCCATGATTTCCAGTGAGCCACGCGTTTATACCAGATAGGGCACGGGCAGGTTAAGCAGGTTAAGGAACTAATTCCACCAGGCCCGGTTGGTAAGCCAGTGAGTTTATTGTGGTCACTTACAGGACCACGGGTGACTCAAAGACAGCTACGTCACCAAGAAACCTCACCCCAGCATGAGTGATGGGCTCACAAACACTGCAACCTAGGAGGCTCATCCCTCTCACCTTCCCTTATGCCTACTGTATGCCCTTACACCCCAGAGAACACAGGCAATGGGAGAGGGGCAGGATCTTACAGGGAGGGTCAGGTATTCTCTGCTCCTTGGATTGTTAACTGTCTGGTCTCGGTTGCCCAACACCCAGCTATCTTCTGCATATTTTGTTGCCATAACTCTGAAGGTCTCAGTAGGTCACCATAGCTGCTCTAGGCACTGGGGGACACCAGGGAATAACATGGTCCATCGTCCGTCCGTCCGTCCCCCCCCTCGCAGCTGGAGAAAAGCAACCTCCGGCTGAAGCAGCTCAAGAGGCAGCTGGAAGAAGCAGAGGAGGAAGCATCGCGGGCGCAGGCTGGTCGGCGGCGGCTGCAACGGGAGCTGGAGGACGTCACAGAGTCCGCGGAGTCCATGAACAGGGAGGTGACCACGTTGAGAAACAGGCTCCGGTAAGTTACCCGTATGCTGGTACCACCCAGGAGAGGAGAGCAAGACTTAGCTTGGATGACCACCACGGGGATAGGATCCTGCGGTGGGGAGGAAGCTGTGGCTTCCCTGACCCACCCCCTGTGCTTTTCAGTCTTGCTCAGGTGCCACGTGCACCTGTTTGACCACTTGCCAGCGTTTGAGCTCAGCTTCTCTTGTCCCAGTCTGCACCTGTGTTCTCATCCTTGCCTGCATCTTTGCCCCGCCTCCGGCGCACTTATGCCTTCTTCTCCCACAGGCGCGGCCCACTCACCTTCACCACTCGCACTGTTCGCCAGGTGTTCAGGCTGGAGGAGGGCGTGGCTTCTGATGAGGAGGATGCTGAGGGGGCGGAGCCTGGGCATGCACCGCCCCAGGAACCTGAGGCTCCACCCCCTGCCACACCCCAGTGATCCAGTCTGTCCTAGATGCCCCAAGGACAGGGCCTGTCCCAGTATCCCTCCTGGCTTGTACTTTGAAATAATGCTGCCCTCTGGCACTTTCTGGCATTAATGAACCCTACTGGGACAGGACTCCAAATCGAGGCCCTAAACCAAGGAGCTGGGAGGCAGGAGGCAAGAATGATCACTCTTATTAAGGGGACAAAATGAGCTTGGATGGCAAGGATGTCCTGTCTGCTCCCATTTTCCTCAGGCCTGTCCCCTGCAGAGGGCAGGCAGGGGGCCTCCATCCCCTCCCAGTATCCTGCCCACTTTTACGGCGGTGGGGAGGGGGATCTGTGTGCTCACCAGGGTAGTATTCAGGTCCCTCCTGCTCCAGGACTGAAGAATAAACTACACCTGCCTGGATCCTTCACCATGGCTGTGTTCCTAATTGGGGAACAGGGTGTGAGGGGCTTCCTCTGCTGCTGTACTCCGTGAGATCCTCTTAGGGACCGGGTAGTCACTGCACAATACAAAGTCTCAGTGTCCCACTACATGGTGTAATCTGTGAGATCCTCCTAGGGACGGGGTGGTCAGCACACAATACAAAGTCTCGGTGTCCCACTACATGCTAGGCAAACCATTGTCTCCTCAGCATCTCCCATATGATTGCTGAGAGAGTGAGTCACGTCTTTCTGACCCTTTCAGAGTGTTCGTAACTGGCTGAGCCACTAGCCTCAGGGCACACAGGGTGAGTGAACCAAGACCCAAACCCCACACTGCCAGGCTCCAGGGTTGGTTATCTACACATGAGGACAGTTTTCATAAGCATCTGTCTACCCAGGACTCTTCCTGGGTTCTAGGACTTAAGTTCCCAAACTTGTGGCTCTCATACATTCTGGGTAAGAGGGCTGTTCGTGTTTGTCATCAAGGAAACTAAGGCCAAGGCCCATACTTGCCCCAGTGTCCAAGGAGACCAAAAGATCAGGTCCCATAGGGGGATTCTAGGTGGGGGACTCTGGGAAGCTTTGTTCCCAGCCCTCTTTCACCTTTTGTTGCCCAGGGTATATTTCTTTTACCTCTTAGGTCAGCATCACCTAGCCCAGCTCCCACCTACTTTCTAAGTTCCCAGTGAGTACCCCAGACCCAAATCAGAAAAGCCACTTCTAAATGAAAAGGAATCATTTATTGGGCAGGGGAGGGACATGACACTGTTTCTTTGTGGGGGAGGGCTGACATGCGGCAGCGAGGGTGGTTCATGCACCCTGGGTGGGCGTGGGGGAGGCTTGGGGGAGGAGCCTGCCGACCCCTCCCTCCCTGCCTGCGGGTGGGCCAGGAAGACCCGCCGTTAGCACCAGAGTTGCAGACCTCCCCTCCCCCAGACTCAGGACCCGCCCCCATCCCTGAGAGCGCCCCTTGGCCAGCCCCTCCCGCGCCAGGCCAGGCCAGGCCCGTCCGCCCACTAGAAGTAGAGAAACTTATTGCTGTGAGTGTGTGGGGAAGGAGGGGAGCTGCTGAGCTCAGGAAGACCCCCTTGCCCCCTGCCAATCATTCCTCCCCGTCGGCCCGCCCCCAGCCCCAAGTCCGAGCGTCGTCCCCCCCCCAACCCGCGCAGGAGGGGTGCGCAACGCATGCGTGTGTGTGGGGGCGCGTCATGCAGCGCATGCGTGCAGTTGCAGGCACCCTGGCGGCCGTGGGGAAAAGGGAGACCAGGACCTGGCTCTTCCTCCCGGAACCCCGTAGTTTGGTAAATTGGGAGATATGAAGGGGGCGAAAATCACGTTTTGTAGACATTTATAGTGATAGTAGCTTTCTTTTTTCTTTTAAAGCTTAACTAAAAAGCTGGATACGTGTGGGAAACTGGAGAGCAGGGGGAGACAGTGGGAAGTGGCTGGTACCCTTCAAAAAGGACTCCTACCCCTTCCCCCGCCCCATTTGTCTCTTTTGAGGGACGGGAGAATAGTACGGGCTGTTTAAAGAAGTCGAACCCTTTGGCAATATTAGGAGTCCTCACCCCATACCCTAGTGTCTGGAGCCCCCTAGCCCTTTGCCCTGTCCCTACCAGATCCCACCCACCCCTCAACCCCTGTCTCACCAGGGTTTAAAATCCCAAGGGAAGGCTGGGGACGGGTGTGTGTGTGGGGGACTCAAAACGCCCCTTGCATAGGAATCGTTGCATCAAGAATTGGGTCCAAGGACACTCCCACTGACACTATGGTGACCGAGGGAGGGTTCCCTGAGGCTGTGGGAACAAGGGGGAGATTGCTAATTCTGCCGACCACCCTGCTCCAAAGGGGAGTTTGTTTAGGATTCTGGGACCAGTGTGGTCTCTGGGCTTGGGGGGGAGGTAGCATACTGGAGCCAAGAAGGGATTTGAGAAAGTTTTCCACCGCGAACGTGGCACGTGTAGGGCAAGGAACGCGGGGAAGCGCAGGCTGAGGTCCTAGCCGAGGTGAGCATGTCCTCTTTTCCCACCACGCGGGCCACAGCTTCTGTGATCACTTTGGGGCTGTTTTAGGGGAAAAGGGGTTACCGGAGATTGAACCCCGGGACCGTAGCACGTTAGGCAGGCTGTGTGCTTGACTGTCCTTGACTTGCTCAGTGTCACAGGGCACACCCAGCTGCTGCGCTGCCAGTACGCACCAGCCAGGTATGCAGTGCCTGGAGCATACACGTTTTAAACACCTGGTCGTTTGTGCGCTCTGTAAACTACAGCACACGAAGAGGAAACAGGAGTCCCACACTCTGGGAAACTGTGTTTTGGCACCATCTCGGTGGGACGGGCTTTGAGGAGGGTACTGCCTAGGCAGAGATGCTGAGTGGGGTGGGAGCTCCTTGGAATCTGACAGGCCGAGCCCATCCAGGAAGAGGTACCTGGGACAGAGGAGTGTGATGTCTAGGGTCGGGGGAAGCTTGAGTGGCTGTGGGTTTATCTGAGCAATGTCCGGGTTACGAGGACTGCCGGTTCCCAGAGGCTGGAAGTGAGCTGGGATACAAGGAAAGGGTCTGGGAGGGTGGAAGAGCACTGAAGTACAGACCAGGCCGGTGGTGGGTGGGTCTGGGAGTGATGGAAGTGTGGGGCGCCAGAGTGCGCGGGGATGGGAGTGCACGGTGCCAGGGTCAATCTCCGGAAGTCTAGGGTGCTAGTCTCCTGTTCTGAGAGAGTGGAGACAGGGTGGGGTGGAGGGTTGTGGGCCTCGAGGGCTAAGTCCATGCAGTGAATAGAGGGAGCAGATCCCTGGAGGCGGGCGTGGGTGGAATGCACCAGCTGGAGTCATCCAAGCCCGGGAGCGGCTGGCAGAACCCCCCACCCCCAGCAGAGCTCCTGAAGGCTGCCGCTCATCAACCTGCTTTCCTTTCCCTACATGTTCCTAGATGGTTTTTGTTTGTTTTTCCTGAATCAGTTAGTGATGGGTGGGTCACCATTTTGGGGGGTGAGCAGGAAAACCCCTAAAATGCCAGTCCCGACCCCAGACCCCATAAGCTACCGGCGGCCTCCCCTCCAACTCACTTGCAAGCAGCTCCTGACAGGCTTATTGCTGAAGAGGGGGTCTGGGAGGCATGCAAACTGGAGTGGGTGCCCCAAGATGGAATCAGCTTTTAGTTATTTACAGGAGTCGATGGGAGAGGTGTCCTATGGCTCATGACAACCTGAGGTTTGCTTTTTTTGGGGGGGAAGGGGAGAGAGTAGGGGGAGGACAGGCTCCGGCCCCACCCCCTCTATCCTGGAGGCTCTAGTATGTGGAGAGAGGCCCGAGGGTGTCTGCTGGCATCATCACCTCTTTTGCATATTATTAATGACTATTTTTTTTTAAAGAACCCTTTCCCCGCCCCCCCCCACTCCCAGCTCCTTTCAACCTTCCCATCACCCCCAGTCCCCCCACGGGAGAGGGAGCACTAGAGGATGGAGGGCAGGGTTGGGGGAGCTCGGCGCGTGGCCCGGGGCGAGCCTGGGGGAGTGGCGAGGGGCGCCAGGCGCAGGGATACCCCGCTCAGGCCCACAATGCTGCTCAGGCTGCGGGACTTCTCGTAACCTGGGGAAGGAGCAGAGACAAGGGTGGGAGGGTGCGTGGGGTAGGAGCCAGGGTGAGGGTACACAGAGACCCCAAACAGGGACACAGAGGCAGAGAGAGGAGGGATGGAGAGGGAAGAAACACCCATAAGCAGGATGGGTGGGCCGAGGAGATGGAGAGAGAGGTGAAGAAATCGCAGTCAGTCAGCATCCACAAGAAAGGTGCAGACACAGGGAAGGGGAGAGAAAGGATTAGGAGGTGGGTGGTGCCCACTAAGCCGCCCCACCCAGCCTGCCCACCCTTCTCTTCCCACCTCCCCACGGTCCCCTGGTCTGAGGCCCAAAGGCAGCAGTCGGCGAGGTGGGATGGTGGGCGGCAAGGGCGGGGTGGGGTGGGTGGAGGCAGCAGCTGGTGGAGGGGGCTGCACAGGGGGAGCTGGGGCCTGGTGCAGGGAGGGGGAGGAGATACCCTGGGACTGTCTAGCCCAGGCTGGCTTTAATCTCACCGTGTTGCCCAGGCTGGCCTAGAACATACTGTATATCTTGGACTGAACTCAAATTATGTAGCCTAGGCTGGTCTCAATCTCACTATGCAGCCCAGACTGGCCTCAAACTCACTATTTAGCCTAGGCTGACTTCAAATTCAGTAGGTAGGTGGCCTTGGACTAAGGCATAAGCCATTACACTCAACATGGACATCTTTCAAGAGTCCAGGACATAGGATGAGGTGGAAGAGTCCAAAATTGATGGGGTCTGCCGGTGACAGGAAGCAGTAAGGTCACACAGTTTGTGGGATCCCACATCTGGACCATGTGGATGGGTGGGTTTGTTTGTTTTGTTTTTTGTTTTTTTGTTCTGCTAGCACCAGGTACTGGGATGGCTTTTCTAAGCATCCCAGGCTAGGAGGTGTATTCTAACTGCAGGAGAGTGCCTGGGGTGGGGGACAGAAGCCCGGTGTCTCAGGGACACCCCCTCCCACCATTCCCAATTGCTAACCTGGGGGGAAGGGACAGGGGGAACCCGAGGGTCTCGCGAGGTCTCAGGCGGTGACAAGAGCTGGGGACAGAAACAGAGAGTCAAGGGTGGGGAATGGGAGGCAGATGGGGGTACCCCAACACAGGCTCACTGTTGGGGGGACGGAGAAACGCCTGGATGCTTTTCTCCTCTCTGGTGTTTTCCGGGGGTGATGGGAGCGGTGAAATGGGGGTAGCCAGAGACATCAAATATGGCAGGAGCTTCCGGGGTGGCTAGGAAAGGGGGGGCCAAGGGTGGAAGGAATGGGGCTGGGTATGGGAGTCAGAAGGTCAGAGGGTAAATATAAACAGGTCAGTAAGGAAAGAAGATATTGGGGCAGAGAGGCAGGCAAGTAGGGGAACATTGGGGCAGAGAATTCAGTCAGCCCCAGCAGCTCCGGCCATCATTTGAGTTCAGTGAATGGATTTTGGTATCATATGCAAGAAAAGCAAGGGCCTCACCCCTCCCCCCGGGATTCCCCACACACTCCGCCTTACCCTCCACCCCACCAGGAACCCTTCAACAAAGGGGTAAGGAATGAGGTCTAGGTTCAAGCGGGGGTGGGGTGATGGGAGGAAGGAAGGAAAGAGTGATGAGATGGGCATGGAAGGTGATGGGGTGGGCGTAGGAAGGACATGGACGGGAGAGGCACACAGACCCCACTGCCTAGGTTCTCACACCTGTCTGCTCCCAGCTGGCACTCCCTGGAGGTCTTTGGAACATGGGGGTTCCATACAGCCTTAGGCCGAGAGCAAGGATTCTTCATGTGTTTATATTTCTAAAGAAGGTGCTGTGTTGTTTCTAGAATGAGCAGGTAGTAGATAAACACCTTCAAGCAACTTCTTGTCATGTATAAGACAAAGCTGCCTCCCCCAGCACTAAGCTTCAGCTCAGATGCCCTTGTACCCCTTCCCTGTTCAGCCACACCAACCGTCCTTCCTGTGCAGTGTGGGAAGTAGAAGAACATAAGATGTATTAAGCAAGTACTCCATTGCTGAGCCATGCCCCGCCCCTCACGGGGGGTTCTAGGCAAGAGCTCTATAAACAAGGTTCAAACCCAGCCTCCCCCTCCCCAGCCTTTTCAGCACTTAGGGCTGGGCACTTGGCCTCTTCTTTCAGGTCTCAGGTCATTTTCTTAGACAGCTTTCCCAAAGTCAGCTGTGCGGTGCCTACCCACAACACAGATAGCACTGTTCACACTGAGAGGACACACCAAGGCTGAAGGTACCTCAGAGAGAACCTGAGCCTTCCAGGAAAGTTCTTCCCTCCTCATGGTGGGGCAGTGTAACAGCTACCTCTGCTGTGTAACAAACCACCCCAAAGTATAGTAGCTAAAACAAGAAATTGGGGGGTGGGGGCAGGATCTTGTTTTCTAACCCTTCAATCTCACAATCCCCCTACCCCAACATCAAAGTGCTGTATTCACAGATGTGTACGCCATGCTTGGCTTTTCCTGCCCCTCCTGACTGACCACTGGCCTGACTCTTCACACTTTCCTCTCACAGACCTGGTTCCTGCTAGGTCCTCCTCTTGTTGCTAGACTCTCATCCGGCTTCTCACCAGCTCCCAGCCTCATGATCTGCTCCACCCATCTTATTGCCTCTAGTATAGCCCTGCTTTCCTGGTTCTTGTGTCCTTGTCTCTCCTCTGATAGCTACCAGCTATCGGAGATCTACCAGCTCTTAAGATTATGGAGAACTCGCCTGGCTCACTCCATCCTGCACGCGGGACTGTCCAGGCATTCAACCCACATTGGTGACTAGATAGAAACACCCAGAGAGGGGTGCAGACAGGTGAGGGTAGAGGCAGCAGTGGGGTGGGGATGGGGTGAACAGGTCACAGGTGGGAGCTGGGGCTGGGTTAGTTTGAGTGTTAGTGAGGACTAGGCGTGTCCTGCGGTGACGGTGGGGTCAGTGTCAGGAACTGGGTGCAGCTGCTCACCATGGCTGAGGGTCATGGTCAGGGAGAGCGTGTTCTCAGAGGTTAGCTGGAGGTACAGAAGGCAGGGGAGTGGGGGGGCGTGGTGGGGAACTACTTACCCTAGGGGGAAGGGGGCTCGTCCACTAGGGGGATATCCAGGCCGCTGCGTTGGCGTTGAGGTCGGCCAAGAAGCTTGGGGGGCCTGGCTTGCGCCAGTATGGGGGGGGCAGTGGGGGAGCACCAGTGGCTGGGGTTGAGGGAAGAGGCCGGAGAGTCAGGGTGGGTGGGGGAAGATGGAGATGAAATAAAGAAAGGTGAGGAAACTTGGGGCTCAAGGCGAGGGAGAAGGATAGGGAAGAAGGTAGTTTGGGGCTGAGGGGGACACAGAGGGAAGTCTGGCACCTCCCCCATCCCCTCTCCTCCCTCCCCTGGGCTGGAGAGAGAGGAAGGGTCTCTGGGGAGCTCCTGGGGGGCACCTCACCTTTTCGGATGGAGCCATCAGGGGAGGGGGCGTAGTCAGTGACAAGAAAGCAGGCTCGGTCCCGGCTGTAGCGGCCCCGGCTTCCGGGGGTGATCGGGCTCTTGTCTTCTGGAGACATGGCTGGTTGGTCGATGGCAGGGCAGTCCTCGTGGGCCAGTGCAGCGGCTGCGGGGTCCCCATTGGGACGGGGGTCCACTGCAAGGTGAGGGGTCACAGACAGAACAGAGACTGAAGGGAGAGGTGATAGTGGAGGACGCTGGAGGGCGGGGAAGACAATGGGGCGAAGGGTGCGGGCAGTGGCTGACTGAGAGGCAGAGGCGAGGGCTAGAAAGTGGCGATTGGGTCTTGTGTGAGTATGGGAACGTTCATAATTGGTACTGGGAGAGTGGCAGGGGCCGCTGTAGTTACTGTGGATCCGCATGGTGGTACCCACCTATCGTCCCATCACTCAGGAGGCTGAGGCAGGAGGATTCTGAGTTTGAGGCTAGTCCAGGCTGCATAGTGAGATTGCCCCCGCCCCCGCAAAAAAACAAAAGACAAAACAAAAGTGGGTGCTGGGCACAACCAGCATTAAGGTGCTGGGTGCTGAGAGGGGACAGGGAGGATGTCACGGATTGCAGAATGGTTGCTTAGGGACAAGTGTGGGGTGCTGCAAAGGGCAGGGTGGGGAAGGGCTGGGAGGTGACAGGTGAGGGAGGGTGAGGTGGGGGTCCCCTAGGCTCTGACTTGAGCTATTTTTAATGGGTGGAAAACTGGGTCAGTGGCTAAGGGAACAAGATGGGGGGCCAGGCAGACTAGCTCATTTTCTTGACCTACTTAAGGCCTGGGGGGGCTCAACTCCTTCCTCCAGCACACCCAGGTCACTGCCTGCAAGAAGCAGAGTCCCCCAGGACACACACAGCACGCAGTCAGGCACAACCACCAGTGTTCTGGTCTCCTCCCTCTTCTTGGCCTGACTCATTAGAAAAATTCCTTTGAGACAGTCTTGCTCTAGAGCCCAGGCTAGCTTTGAACTCACCTCATCCTTCTGCCTCGGCTCCCCAAATACTGGGATAACAGGTGTGATCAACTAGGCCTGGTTGACTCTTGCCATAGCAAGAATTCCCTGGGGTACTCTGGGGACCCCAGCTTTTCATACTGCCTCTGCAGACCCTGCCTTGCAGCTCCACACCCTGGCTGTTCTGCCCACAGAACCCTCTTATTTTGCATGTAGGTGTGTCCTGAACGCTGTCCTGCTGACTGCCCACTCCATTTGTCTCCTTCTCATAAGTGATGGTGATACTTGGCAGACCAGCCGTGCTGACTTGCCCACCTCTGGCCTCGGCACAGTCTGCCATAGTCATGTACTGCGCTGGTATGCAGACTTGTCCCTAGCCTTCCTAGGAGTCATGTGAGACTCCCTGTGTTTTACTTACACTGAGCCCCTTTCTTTTTGAGACAGGGTCTCATGTAGCTCCAATCGGCCTTGAACTCCTGATTTTCCTGCCTCTTCCTAAGTACTGGGGTTATAAGAATTCTTCTTTCTTTGTTCTTTCTCTCTCCCTTCTCTCTCTTCCTTTTTCTTCTCAACTAGAAATAGAAGCTATCTTTTTCCTAGGAAACTGTCAAAGGATAAGAGTGGACTGGAGGCCCAGGAAGTCACTCAAAACCTTTCTCGGTTTGTTTTCCTGAGACAGGGTCCTGGATGTGTGAGGCCTAGGATAACTTCGAACATGTGCTGACCCTCCTGTCTCGGGCTCCCCAGTGTTGAATCCCTACTCTCCCTCTCCTTCCCATCCACCCACTTTCCTGTCCTAACTTCTTTCCTCCCTTCCCTTTCTCTCTTTGTACTTTTTGTCCTAGTGATATTTGAGACAGGGTCAGGTAGCACAGGTTAGCCTTGAACTCCTGATCCTCCTACCTCTACTTTCCAAGATGGGAGGTACCAAGTGCCTCCAAGGGATAGAAAGCATGCCCCAGATACCTGGGTTTCCAAGTCTACAAACAGCCTCACTATGCTGTCTGTCCACGGTCCGCTCAGAGCAGCCTGGCAACAAACACACCTTCAGAAACACTCTTGCACATGGAGCCTGTCTCTACGGTCCTTCCTGCTTCCTCTCTAGCCTCCTAGCCATTTGTCTTTTCTGTCTGCTGTTGCCTTCCACCCCACTCTGCCTGAACCTAAGAGACACCTTGCACCTGCAATCCCACCCACCTCCCCCACCCCGCCAGGTCTCCCAGCAACCCCAGTGTTGGCTCCCAGTCTCACACCTGCCCACCTCCCCCCAGGTTTCCCTGCACCCCCAGTGCTGGTCCCAGCCTTGCACCTGCAATCCTGCCCACCTTCCCCTCCCCAGGTCTCCCCGCACCCCCAGTGCTGGCCCCAGCCTCACCTGCCCTGTTGGTTTCAATCACCTCTTCCTGAGCCAGTGGGCAGGGCTCACCAGGGGCTGGGAGAGGAGGCAATCCCATGATGCCCAGTCCCCCAGCACCACCCCTGAGCAGCCCGGGGTGTGTGTGGGGTCCAGGTGGGTAGGCCCCAGCCACAGTCACCCCCATGGAGGGAGGGGTGATGGGCGGTGGTGGGCTGATGCCACCACTGCCGTGGTGGGAGTGTGGCGGGGGTGGAGGTGGGGGGTCAGGTTTGCAGTAGTTGGGTGAGCCAGGCTGTGGAGGCCTGGGGATGTGTTTGTTTTTCTTCTTTGGCAATTTCTGCTTGGCCATGGCCAGTGAATAGTACATGCCGAAGTTGTTGACAATGACGGGCACAGGCATGGCAATGGTCAGCACACCAGCCAGGGCACACAGCGCCCCAACCAGCATCCCAGACCACGTCTTGGGATACATGTCTCCATAGCCCAGGGTGGTCATGGTGACCACAGCCCACCAGAAGCCGATGGGGATGTTCTTGAAGTAGGTGTGGTTGGAGCCCAGGATGTCATCAGGGTCGGCACCAATGCGCTCAGCGTAGTAGATCATGGTGGCAAAGATGAGGACCCCCAGAGCCAGGAAGATAATGAGTAACAAGAACTCGTTGGTGCTGGCCCGGAGCGTGTGGCCCAGCACACGCAAGCCCACGAAATGGCGGGTCAGCTTGAAGATGCGCAGGATGCGCACGAAGCGGACGACACGCAGGAAGCCCAGCACGTCCTTGGCAGCTTTGGAGCTGAGACCTGACAGGCCCACCTCCAGGTAGAAGGGGAGGATGGCCACACAGTCGATGATGTTTAGACTGCTCTTGAGGAACTCCACTTTATCCGGGCAGAAGGTGACACGCATGAGAAACTCAAAGGTGAACCACACCACACACACGCCTTCCACATAGGTCAAGAAGGGTTCTGTCTCCACCTCCACATTGGTGATGTTCTCTGGGGGAGCCCCAGGGATCGGGGAGGCCTGCGTCACCGTCTTGTTGCTGATGTGGATGAAGCCCTCGTGCGTCTCCAGGCAGAAGGTGGTGATGGAGATGAGGATGAAGAAGAGGGAGGCAAAGGCCACATACTGCAGGAGGGAGGAGAGAGGGTGGGGGACCAATACATCTGCATCGCTGGAGTCTAAAGACCCTTCTGCTCGCCCCCCATCCCCCACCTCAGGGCCCAAATCCCATTAGAATCCAAGTGTCCCCACGTCATGGTTCTGCCACTTCTAGCAACCCATTCTGAGAGGCTCAGGGCAGAAGCTTGCCACAGCTGACCCAGGGAAAGAGCACTTTCTGGGTGCTTCCCATATCAGGTTTCCCCAGAAGGATTCAATATTCTATTCAGGGATGGGCTTGAGAGGGACAACCACACTACCCATGTCTCAGAGGTTTGGGACTCAACCTGGACCTGGGGAAGGGCGAGGGCGCATGGGGACACTGGATCTTATTTCTGTAGCACTGGGGGTACAACCCACAGCCTTATGCAAGCTAGGTAAGCACTCTGTCCCCAAGATACATCCCTAGCCCTCTTTCTAACTTTTATTTTGAGACAAGATCTCGCTAATTTGACCGGGCCGGCCTTGAATTTGTAGTCCTCCTGCCTCCCGAGAAGCCAGTATAAGAGGCCTGCTTGCCACTAGGCCTCTCTCAAATGCCTGGATTTGGATTTGTCAAACTGGAACAAGGGTTAAGCTTTTTGGATCTGAATTTTCTTTTTTAATGGAATTGTTATGAAGATTTGGTGAGTGTACAGAGGGCTTGCTTCCAAAAACAGTGCTTGGCTGAGTGCCTGGAACACAGTGAGATCTGAGCTGTTACTAGGGTACAGTGGATCAGTTAGTCGGGGCAAGGATAAGGGGGTCAGAGAATGGCTATGCTCTAAGGACCCCACTGCAAGTGATCTGCTAAAAACAGACCTGGGGTGGTTTGGGGATGGAATGAAAGACTGGGTGTGGGGGAGCTGAAGAGGGAAGGCCTTGCTGGGTTAAGGCTAAGGAGAGGGAAGAGGACCAAGAAGCCTTGTGGATGGGGAGGGTTATGGTTCTGCAGGGGTAAATTCAGGGGCCTGGACTTTGGGCCAAAGTCCAGTAACTGGGGGGTGAGTAGCTTATGCTTTGTCAAAGTGGGGAAGACCCAGAGTCCTGCTACATAGTGAGGAAGAGAGGGCTAGATTAGGATCTGGAAGAAGTTGGGACTAGAGAGTCAAGGTCCTAGGGAAGGCTGTCTTATAAGATGAGAGAAGATCAGAAAGAGAAGACTGTGGGAGAAAGGCATGTGCTTGGGGGTCTGGACGTTTAACCTCAAGCAAAGCCCAGAGAAGGGGGCCAAGTGGGGGAATCTGACGTGGGAAGAGGACCAGGAAGCCTTGTGTATGGGGAGGGGTTGTGGTTATGGAGAGGTGAATTCAGGAGCCCAGGCTTTGAGTCAGAGTTTAATAACTGAAGGGTGAGCAGGCCCTGGGCCTTAGGGTTGGCTGGGACAGTGGTCAGTAGTGTAGACCACCGACACGGTTTTTCTGCAGTGGAGAAAAGGCCAGAGGTCTCTGCAGAGCGCATGCCCGGGGCCTCCCCGCCCCCAACCAGCAGGTTGCGGTACTGCAGTGGGGGCGGGTCGGCCGGGCCCGGAGCAGGGCGCCCGGCGGCCAGTACCACGGACAGCTCCCCCGCCGCAGTGCGCAGCCGCAGTGGCCTGGTGGCCTTCTTAACTCCTTCCAAGCCGAAGCGCCGCAAGCCGCGCGCAGCCGCAGTACCTAAGGCTCTGGCTTCACAGTTAAAGGCCACCGTGCCTATAATTTGCCTAACCCCTTCCCTCCCAGGAGTCCAAGAAAGGGTGGGCACCCGCTGCAGTCACAGGTGCAGGGTTGGTTTCCCCTGAAGTGACTCCGAAGCAGAAGGCATGGGAGGGTACCGAGGTTCTAGAAAGAAAGCAAAGCAGAGCCGGGAGGGCTGGACCCTGAGCTTGAAGGTGGTTTGAGTTCCCAATTTGCAAGAAGGTCCACCTGGAGGTTGGAAAGTACCCAGCACACAGCGGATATTTAAACAAACAAACAAACAAATCATAAATCGGTGCAATTAATAAATGCGTGACCTTCGTAGCCATTCTGGACCCCTAGCCTGGCCATCACCCAAAGACTTCCTCTCAGTCTCAGCACCCTTCAATGGGTCACAGGAAGGAAGGGCGCCCCAAGGCATCGAGTGGGGGTGGAGATGCGCGAAGGTGCATCTGGGGCCATGTCCCTCCTGCCCCTCTTTCTTTCCCCTTCCTCCCAACTCAACCCCAAATGTCGCCAATTCAGCGCTTCTCAGGGACTAAAACTTTATGCGAAGCCTCCGGTCCCCCCCCCCCCCCAGCCTGAATGCGGCACTGCGGCTCTGCGTCCTTCCCGGCCCAGGACGCGGCGAGGTGGCGGGAGGGGGGAAGGAAGAAGGGGAGGAGTGGCTCTCTGCTCCCCACTTTTGCTAGTGCCCTCTTTTGTCCTGAATTTACTCCCCTAGCTATTCCCACACACCCTCCTCTAGGGTCTCCCGACCTGGAGGAAGTTTAGGAAGAAGGAAAAGCTCTAGCCAGAGCTATCAAGAGGGTATCTACAGCGGCTCACAAACTTTTTCCCCCGAGAGATTGTTGGGGGAACCTAGAGGTTTCTAGGGTTCTGGGTTTACATCAGGGGAGGTAAACGGAGGCGAACCCAGCGGGTTGAGCTATCCCAAGAGGGGGTGGGGTGGGGACGGAAACCATTTGAGAAGTTTCTGGACTGATGACTTAGGGGCGAGTAGCAGGAGTCGGGTCTCTAGATTTGAGGGGACTCAAAACTTCTGAAAGTCACTTGGCAGAATGAGAAAGTAACTGGCAAGGGAGGAATGGAGGTGGGAAGGGGTCCTAGAGGCAGAGGGTAGGGTTGCGGTTGGAGGGAAGGGGTATAATGCCAACTGCGGGGCAGTTCGAAGTGGAGGGGCACACACTGAGGTGCTAAAGAGGAGAGGGAAAGCATGGGGCCCTTCTGGAGACAGAAGAGTGGGTCCTGATTGCGGAAGTCTGAGCTCTATGGGGCAAGTCGTTTGCAGGGGTTGGTGAAGAGGGTGAAGGAAAAATCTGGGAGGAGAGTTTTACAAAGCTCCCCCCCCCCCGACTCAGCGTTTTAGCTAGGACGTTGGGAAACTGTCCTGACTGGAACCAGCAGTTTGGAGGTTCAATGGGGTCCTGGGGGTTCTGCAGGGACAGGGATCTTCTAGAACTTTGAGATCTAGGAGCAAAAGATCACAAACAGCCAGGAGGTCCAAAGTTAGAGAAAAACAGATCTAGAAATTGGGCCCAGGCGGAGAATGAGGGAGAGTTGGAGAGGGGACAACAACGACGCTGGAAGTGTTTCTAAGGTCTGGGACACCGAGGACCAGGAATAAGGGGCTTCAGGGTGTTCAAGGAATGGGGAGTTGAGTTTTGGCTAAGGACATTTTGAGGGCTTGAGACATTCTGAAGGTCTCAGGAGGTGTGTGGGAAAGGAAGGGGTGAGACTGCGAGGGAAGTCCGGGAGATTTTCAGTTAGGAAGCCATTTCTCAGGATCTACGATGACTTCGAGCAGTGGGTTGGAGTTTGGAAGGCCCGGGATAAGCTGAAGGTTCGGGAGGAGTGTGTTTGAAGGGGCATAGGGAACTCCGGCTGTAGGGAAAGAGGGCTTCCAGAGGACTGCGGAGACGGGAGGGGTGGGGGAGACTTGGCATGGAGTACTCTGGGAGCAGAGGGGTTGGGATAGTTAAGGGTGCTCGGAGAGCGCGCTCACCCTGGCGGCCCGCGACGAGTAGGGGTCCTCGAAAAGCGCCCACACACGGGGCTGCCAGCGCCGCCACCACGTGCCGCCCGCGCCGCCCGCGCCCCCGGCAGGTCCCCCGGCGCCTCCGCCTGCGTCCTGGAAGCACAGACGCTTGAGCTCGCCGCCTGCACCGTCCAGCCCGCCGCCGCCTGCGCCCGCCTCGTCGTCCAGGCCTGCATCGTGGGCGCCTCCAGCATTGGCGGCGTTGGCGGCGCCCGAGGAGTCGGGGGCTTCGAAGGAGTCGAGTGCCTCCTCGGCGTCGCGGTGCTGGCGATAGGTCATCCAGCAGCAGGCCTCCACGTCTGTCTCGTCGATGCCCCAGAAGCCTAGCTCTTCCTCAAAGAGCGGACCGCACACGTCGGCTGGGCAGTGCAGCTTGCCGGTTCGGTAGTAGTTGAGCACGTAGGCGAAGACGCCCGGGTGGCGGTCGAAGAAGAACTCGTCTGTACCCGGATCGTAGTCAAAGCGCGCGGCCGCCTCGGGCTCGGTCAGCCCGGCCAGCCGAGTCCCCGGCAGGGTG